>NC_133449.1:49355947-49656840 GCF_048565385.1 Saimiri boliviensis | reverse complement strand
ACAGGAAAAAAATGTTTTTCTCTGCATTCAAGTGATTCTGTCAGATCCTACCATATGCAACAATTTTAAAGTTGCTTCCAAGTATATTTACAAATATTTCCTGTTTTCATGGAACAATGGCAAAATCATGACTGAAGTTCACATCCAGATTCCACCACTAACCATGTACCCAATTACAATAGTTAACCTTCATCCAGGTCTTATATATCACAGAATAAAATCAAATTTCATCAGAGGAGATAAAGAAAGGGAGGGGAGATATTTCTATCCTTTCCCCCCACCCCCCACCAGTTGTTTTTTTTTTTTTTAACAAGGATCCTAGAGTCACTGAATGATAGCATGTTTGAGGGGGAAAGACCCTAAGGATGATCTTTTTCAGCCATAACTTGGTGTTGGTGGTGATAAGAGATCAAGCATCTTTATGCAGTGGAAACAGAAAATTTGACTCGGAAGCAGAAGCCAGAGTTCAAGCACTGGTTTCACCAGTCTTGTGATCTTGGGTTGGTCACTTAACCTCTTCAAGGGTCCTCAGCTATGAAGGAGGATAGTATCACTACCTCTTGCAGGTACAGTGAGGAGGCAGTGAGACAATGCAAGTAAACTATAAAGCAATTGTCACATGAAAGGCATCACCATGGTTCTTTGGACCCACAAGCTCCAATCTCATAGAACATATCCAGTCACCTACCAGTGTAGATCATCTCGCCTTGCACATCTGATTTTGTGGATTATCGGAAAAAGCTACCAATTCCTAGCAAAATCCATGGCACAGAATAAGTACACAATAATTTTTTTTCCTGAGTGATTTAGATGACAGTGACTCATTAAGGATTTTTTGAGGCCTCCTCAGATCCAAGAGGTGGGTGACTGAAGCCACCCAAAGTCCCTGTCACAGGATGGCTCCCAACACACACACCACAGGCCTGCCCAGTATGTTCCACTATCTACCCAGTAGAGCTCTGCCCAGTATGTTCCACTATCCCTTTTCTAGAAGAAATGATCTTTGTTCATAGTCACAGAAAAGTGGGCTCCCCAAAACAATGCAAGGGCCCACGTTTTTTTGAACCTCACTTACCCTAGTCTTCCTTTAAAAATCCATTTCCAGCCGGGCACGGTGGCTCGTGCCTGTAAACCCAGCACTTTAGGAGGCTGAGGTGGGCAGATCATGAGGTCAGAAGATGGAGACCATCCTGGCCAACATGGTGAAACCCAATCTCTGCTAAAAATACAAAAAAAAAAAAAAAAAATAGCTGGGTGTGGTGGCACACACCTGTAGTCCTAGCTACTCAGGAGGCTGAGGCTGGACAATCACTCGAACCAGGAGGCGGAGGTTGCAGTGAGCCAAGATCTCATCACTGCACTCCAGCCTAGTGACAGAGTGAGACTCTGTCCCAAAAAAAAAAAAAAAAAAAAAATCAAATTTCAAGAAGGTCATGTGAAAAAAAAGGTTGGGTGATATCCTAATCCAAGTTGGCTGTTTCTCAACCAAGTTCTCCTTGAGAAATTAAACAATCACATTGGGAAATTCTTTACAACAGAAGAGTGAGGATGGGATCAGGATGGGTATTGCCTATGTTGGTGGAACAGGGGTGTTTTCTTGGATTACCAAAGAGATGCTATGTTTTGCTCCCAGAAGCTAAATACCTTCAGGCTTTCGATGGTGGCCTTCATCTGAAAATGTTATCCCTGTTGAAGCTTTCAAGCCAATATTTTCATAAGAACTGTATTTTCTTTGGTGAACTAAGGCGTTATAATGATGATTATACAGGTTCTTGAGTGACTGAAGCTATCATTAGTGTTGTTATTATTTTTGTTTAGTAGCATCTCCATAGCAGCTCACATTTGCAATGTGCTTTGCAATTGTTCCTTAGCAATAGCCCTCACAAGATTCTCAGGAGGAGAGCAGGTAATCAAGATTAACATTTCTGTGTTGCCTAAGGAGGAACCAAGGTAAGCAGAAATGTACAGCCAGCTGGCATCACTGTTTCTTCAGGATTTATCCTGAGACATCCAAGCTTCTACCCTACTCTGGTGTTACACTTAAATTGCTTACATCAAAGTGTGGTTATTTCTGTGGCTCTTGTTATAACTATTATAGCACCAGGTCTATGACCAGGAGAATTAGACTGGCATTAAATCAGAATAAGAGATTTTGCACCTGAAATAGACCTTATGATCATCTAACCAATTCCATTATTTACAGTTAAACAGGAACAGAGAAAATACTTTATCCAACTCAAACAAGCCACTTTACTTCCAGATGCATGCTTTTTTGCTTTTCTGTACCATGTTTCAGTGCCTTGCCTTTCTCTTTAATTTTTTTTTCTCTCTTCTACCTTGTTCTTCCATCCATTTCCTTTGTTTGTTTGTTATTTTTTTAGAAAAGGGGCTTCACTATGTTGCCAACACTGGCCTCAAACCCCTGACCCAAGTGATCATCCTGCCTCAGCCTCCTGAATAGCTAGGACTAGGGGGGCATGCCACCACACCTAGTTCATTGCCTTGATTTAAAATGTCCATGGCTTAAACTCCAACTGGGAACCCGAAACATTCATTTGCTAAGAGTCTGGTGTTCTGCCACCTGAACTAAGCTGGCCACGGGAATTATAAAAAAGAAGAAATTCTTTAATACTACTGACCAGGCAACACCACTGAAGTCTCATATGTAAAAACCCATGTCTTCCTTTCTCCCAAACTCCATTCCAAACTTAGCTACTGGCTTCTGGCTGGGGCCTTGCCCATACCTCCTGGGGCTTGCACACGCCATGGTGTATCTACAGAAGACACACTTTGGGCATATCCTACAGAAGACCAGACTTCTCTCTGGTCCTTGTTAGAGGACTACTTTACTATAACAGGGCCAGGGCAAAGAGTTCTCTGTCCCCTCTGTAGGAAATGTGTTGACAATATTCAGAGGAGTAAGAGGATCAAGACTTCTTTGTGGTCAAATATCACCTTTCTCTTCTCTACCCTGTCCTAACCAGGAGCTTGTCACGCCATACTCTGAGGTGATTTACACCTTAATCAAGCAAACTTCCCTCTTCAGAAATGATGGCTCATTTTCCCTCAAAAGCCGCCAGGAGCCACCAAGTATTCTGCCAATTCACATTCGACCCTAGGGCACAATCAACAAATTCGGCCAGAACACAACTACAGCTACTATTAGAACTATTATTATTAATAAATTCCTCTTCAAATCTAACCACTTGACTTCCAATTTCAGGATTTCTCCCTTCCTCTTAGAAACGTGGTAAGTTTCCTGTGCTTCCCTTTTTCTAAGACTACATGTTTGTATAAAGCACAGCAGTACACAAATGAACCAAGCCAATAACTTCTGGATTATCTTCAAACAACAATAATATCAGTTATGCCGTCTTTCATTATTTTAGCCAGTATCAAAAACACAAAAGTTGGATTCAGTTCTTCCTCGTGAATTCCCCCGTTTGACAACACACTTTGTAGCCACGCCTACCTGAGACTACAGACAGCATATAAGCCTGACTCAGGCTTTAGCTGCCAGCCAGAGAAGGAGTCATTTCATTGGCGTTCGAGTCAGCAAAGGTATTGTCCTCACATCTCTAGCTATTGAAGTATTTTTTGTTGTTGTTTTTCTCCTTGCATTGCCTTCTCTAAAGCTACAGCCTCTCCTTTGTTTGTCCCTCCCTGGTTTGGTGTGTGAGCTAGAATCACAGACAGATTTTAGAAAATGACTCTCTCATTTTACTGATAAGGACTGATTCGTTTCACTGAGGGACGGCAGAACTAGCTTCCTGTTAGGGCATCAGTGAATAGAAATGAGGTTTCTCATGGGAGGGAATCTCTACTACCCAAAATTATTAGGAGATATTTGAGCATTTCCAACTCTGTCTCTCTGTTACCTCTGTGTAAGGCAAATATCTTATTCTTGTGGTGTTTCTGTAACCTCTTCAAACTTTCATTGATTGAATGCCTGTTCTGTTCAGTACATTGGGTTGGACACTTAAGGAATCCCAATATAAATAAAACATTCTGAAAGAAGTTTACGATCTAATAGAGGAGACAGGTACATAGCAAACTAATTCAAAGGAGCTAGAAGAATGGAGAAAATGCTGAACATGGACTAAGTCATTCAACAAAGTTTGCAAAAAGCATGAAGAGGATGGGCTGTCCTCACAGGGATCTTGCTTAGAGGCTGGCTGGACTGACAGCCGCTGGTGTTCTCTGTTGCAGAAGTCAAGATGGCCAAAGTTCCAGACCTGTTTGAAGATCTGAAGGACTGTTACAGGTAAGAAATAAGATTTATCTCTTGTGATTTAATGAGGGTTTCAAGGCCCACCAGAATCCAGCTAAGCATAACAGTGACCAGCACGAGGCCAGGCCGGCAGAGGCTATAATATATACTAGTCCTATAGTCAGAGCAGGTTCACAAAAGACCCAGAAAAACTAAGCATTCAGCATGTTAAACAGATTACATTGGCAGGGAGATCACAATTTTAGAAAAATTATTTTTGAGTGCTGCTGAGTTCTACATGAATTTCAGCATGGACTTAGACACAGCCTTGGTTGAGATCACATGCCCTGATACAAGAATAGGTTTTACTGGACTGAGAGAGAATCCATTCTCAGGAAAACTTGATCTCAGTCAGGAACAGGAAATGGCTCCACAGCAAGCCGGGCATGTGAACGCACATACACAGGCAAACCTCACTTAGGTGTAGCAGAAAGGTAAATGATCACAAAGTTAAAATCATAGAACATATTAAACTAACATGATGTTTCCATTATCTGTAGAAAATACTAACACAAACGAGGCTGTCAAATTTTGCCTGGATATTTTACTAAGTATAAATTATTAAGTATGTGTAATGAAAGCAATGTGTAACATATAGTCTATTCAGTTAAAATAAAAATAAAGTGCTTCAAAAGCCTTTCTTTTCTCTTAAGGAACTTAATATTCTTCCATGAACTTCAATTAAAATTCTTCAATTTGTTAGCCAAGTCCAATTTTTATAGATAAAGCACAGGTAAAACTCAAAGCCTGTCTTGATGACTACTAATTCCAGATTAGTAAGGTATGAATTACTCTACCTATGTGTATGTAAAGAAGTCCTTACATTTCAAAGATGACTGTAATGGCTGTGTGTATGTGTGTGACCCACAACTAACATGGTCATTAAACTGTGTTGGCCAGAGACCACAGTGACATAACAAACAGAATTACATTCTCACCATCTTATTTTGACAGTGAAAATGAAGAGTACAGTTCCTCCATTGACCATTTCTCTCTGAATCAGGTAAGCAATAACTGTAATTCTCATGGGACTGCTATTCTTACGCAGTAGTTTCTTCATCAAAAGAGAACAGAAATGGCTTGAACCTTAAATGTGTTTGTTTTACCCTCACTAGGGGTCCAGAGACCTGCCTTTCTTCGTTATGAGACCAGCTGCTTCTCTAAACTAATAGTTGATGTGCATTGGCTTGTCCCAGAACAGAGCAGAACTATCCCAAATCCCTAAGAACTAGAGTCTTCTGGCTTCATCATCCTGGCTTCAGGATGTTAGTTATGCCATCCTGACAGGCCCTACAAGCTGCTTCACCAGGGATCTGTCTCCTAACATAATGTGTTGTGGTTGTCCTCTCTGACACCAGCATTGGAAGTTAGAGAAAGTCCCCAAACATGAAGCTAAGGGAGAGGAAACAAGCCAATTGAAAGCGAGAAATCTACAGCCACTCACCAAGCTGTGTTACTGTGTTTGGAGACCACAAAAAATAGACAGTATAAGTACTGCCTGGTATGTCTTCAGTATAGGCTTTAAAAGCTGTGCCCAAAAGAGTATTTCTAAAATATTTTGAGCATTGTTAAGTAGATTTTTAACCTCCTGAGAGGGCAATAATTGGAAAGCTAACACTTGTTACAATCATTTTTAACATATTTAGTTACAACATCTCATTTTTGAGCATGCAAATAAATGAAAAAAGTCCTCCTAAGAAATCACACATCTCTTTATCCTGGAAGAAAAGGAGGAAGGACGGTAAGACAGAAGGGACAGAGGGAGGAGAGAAGGAGGGAAGCCAAATGAAACACGAGTTACCTAAGTCCAGAATGGAGATCCTTCTCACTACATCTGTTGAATACAGCACCTGTTGAATGGACTTTCATTCCCTGACCATGGACAGCCTCTCAGTCTCTGTTTTCCTTCATAACAGAAATCCTTCTATGATGTAAACTATGGCTCACTCCATGAAGAATGCATGGATCAATCTGTGTCTCTGAATATCTCTGAAACCTCTAAGACATCCAAGCTTATCTTCAAGGAGACTGTGGTGATAGTGTCAACCAATGGGAAGGTTCTGAAGAAGAGAAGGTTGAGTTTAAACCAATCCATCACTGATGATGACCTGGAGGCCATCGCCAATGACATAGAAGAAGGTAAGGGGTCGAGCACAATAATATCCTTGCTTTCAAGGTTTTTTTAATTTTTATTTTATTTTTTATTTTATTGTACTTTAGGTTCTGGGGTACATGTGCAGATCATGCAGGACTGTTGCATAGGTACACACATGGCAATGTGGTTTGCTGCCTCCATCCCCCCATCACCTACATCTGGCATTTCTCCCCATGTTATCCCTCCCCGACCTCCCACCTCCCCATCCTTCCCTTGGCTCCCACCAACAAACCCCAGTGTGTGATGCTCCCCTTCCTGTGTCCACGTGTTCTCATTGTTCAACACTCACCTGTGAGTGAGAACATGCAGTGTTTGATTTTCTGTTCTTGTGTCAATTTGCTGAGAATGATGGTTTCCAGATTCATCCATGTCCCTATAAAGGACATGAACTCATTGTTTCTTATGGCTGCATAGTATTCCATGGTGTGTATGTGCCACATTTTCCTTGTCCAGTCTATTGTCGATGGGCATTTGGGTTAGCTCCAGGTCTTTGCTATTGTAAACAGTGCTGCTATGATCATACGTGTGCATGTGTCTTTATAATAGAATGATTTATAATCCTTTGGGTATATACCCAGAAATGGGATTGCTGGGTCAAATGGAATTTCTATTTCTAGGTCCTTGAGGAATCGCCACACTGTCTTCCACAGTGGTTGAACTAGTTTACACTCCCACCAACAGTGTAAAAGTGTTCCTATTTCTCCACATCCTCTCCAGCATCTGTTGTCTCCCGATTTTTTAATGATCACCATTCTAACTGGTGTGAGGTGGTATCTCAATGTGGTTTTGATTTGCGTTTCTCTAATAATCAGTGACGATGAGCATTTTTTCATGTTTGTTGGTCTCATGTATGTCTTCTTTTGAAAAGTGTCCATTTGTATCCTTCTCCCACTTCTGGATTGGTTTGTTTGTTTTTTTCTTGTAAATCTGTTTTAATTCTTTGTAGATTCTAGACATGAGCCCTTTGTCAAATGGGTAGATTGCAAAAATTGTTTCCCATTCTATTGGTTGCTGATTCACTCTAATCATTGTTTCTTTTGCTGTACAGAAGCTCTGGAATTTAATTAGGTCCCATTTGTCTATTTTGGCTTTTGTTGCCAATGCTTTTGGTGTTTTAGTCATGAAATCCTTGCCTATGCCTATGTCCTGAATGGTTTTGCCTAGGTTTTCTTCTAGGCTTTTTGTGGTGTTAGGTCTTATGTTTAAGTCTTCAATCCATCTAAAGTTAATTTTAGTGTAAGGTGTCAGGAAGGGGTCCAGTTTCTGCTTTCTGCACATGGCTAGCCAGTTTTCCCAGCACCATTTATTAAACAGAGACTCCTTTCCCCATTGCTTGTTTTTGCCAGGTTTGTCAAAGATCAGATAGTTGTAGATGTGTGGCATTGCCTCCGAGGCCTCTGTTCTGTTCCATTGGTCTATAACTCTGTTTTTGTACCAGTACCATGCTGTTTTGATTACTGTAGTTTTGTAGTATAGTCTGAAATCAGGTGGCGTGATGCCTCTGGCTTTGTTCATTTTGCTTAGGATTGTCTTGGCTATGCATGCTCTCTTTTGGTTCCATATGATGTTTAAGGTGGTTTTTTCCAGATCTGTGAAGAAGGTCATTGGTAGCTTGATGGGGATAGCATTGAATCTATAGATTACTTTGGGCAGCATGGCCATTTTCATGATATTGATTCTTCCTAACCATGAGCATGGAATGTTTCTCCATTTGTTTGTGTCCTCTTTTATTTCCTTGAGCGGTGGTATGTAGTTCTCCTTGAAGAGGGCCTTGACATCCTTTGTTAGTTGTATTCTTAGTATTTTATTCTCTTTGTAGCAATTGTAAATGGGAGTTTGCTCATGATTTGGCTCTCTGTTAGTCTGCTATTGGTGTATAGAAATGCTTATGATTCCTGCACATTGATTTTGTATCCTGAGGCTTTGCTGAAGTTGTTTATCAGTTAAAGGAGATTTTGGGCTGAGATGATGGGGTCTTCTAAATATACAATCATGTCATCTGCAAATAGAGACAATTTGACTTCCTCCTTTCCTAATTGAATATCCTTTTGTTTTTTTCTTGCCTGATTGCTCTGGCTAGAACTTCCAAATACTATATTGAATAGGAGTGGTGACAGAGGACATCCTTGTCTAGTGCCGGATTTCAGAGGCAATGCTTCCAGTTTTTGCCGATTCAGTATGATATTGACTGTAGGTTTGTCATAAATAGCTTTTATTATTTTGAGATATGTTCCTTTGATACCTAGTTTATTGAGAGTTTTTAGCATAAAGTGCTGTTGAATTTTGAAAAGGCCTTCTTGCATCTATTGAGAGAATCATGTGGTTTTTGTCTTTGGTTCTGTTTATGTGGTGGATTACATTTATAGACTTATGTATGTTGAACCAGCCTTGCATCCCCAGAATTAAGCCTAATTGATCATGATGGATAAGATTTTTGATGTGCTGTTGCAATCGGTTTGCCAGTATTTTATTGAAGATTTTTGCATCTATGTTCATCATGGATATTGGCCTGAAGTTTTTTTTCTTGAGTTTCTACCAGGTTTTGGTATCAGTGTGATGTTGGCCTCATAAAATGATTTGGGGAGGATTCTGTCCTTTTGGATGTTTGGAATAGTTTCAGAAGGAATGGTATCAGCTCCTCTTTGTACGTCTGGTAGAATTCCACTGTGAACCTGTCTGGACCTGGACTTTTTTTGGTTGGTAGGCTATTAATTGCTGCCTCAACTTCAGCCCTTGTTATTGGTCAGTTCAAGGTTTCAACTTCCTCCTGGTTTAGGCTTGGGAGGGTGCAAGTGTCCAGGAATCTATCCATTTCTTCCAGGTATACTGGTTTATGTGCATAGAGTTGTTTGTAGTAACCTCTTATTGTAATTTGTATTTCTGTGGAGTCAGTGGTGATATCCCCTTTATCATTTTTTATTGTATCTGATCCTTCTCCCTTTTCTTTTTTATCAATCTGGATAGCAGTCTATTTCTTTGATCTTTTCCAAAAACCAGCTCCTGGATTTATTGATTTTTGAAAGATTTTTTTGTGTCTCTGTCTCCTTCAGTTCTGCTCTGATCTTAGTTATTTCTTGTCTTCTGCTAGCTTTTGAGTTTTTTTAATATTCCTCTAGCTCTTTCAATTTTCATGATAGGGTGTCGATTTTAGATCTTTGCTTGCTTCTCTGGTGGGCATCCATTGCTATAAATTTCCCTCTAGACACTGCTTTAAATGTGTCCCAGAGATCCTGGTATGTTGTGTCTTCGTTCTCACTGGTTTCAAAGAGTATCTTTATTTCTGCCTTCATTTCATTGTTTATCCATTTGACATTCAGGAGCCAGTTGTTCAGTTTCCAAGAGAAGGTTGTGCGGTTCTGAGTTAGTTTCTTAATTATGAGTTCTAATTTGATTGCACTGTGATCTGAGAGACAGTTTGTTATGATTTCCATTCCTTTGCATTTGCTGAGGAGTGATTTACTTCCAATTATGTGGTCAATTTTAGAGTAGGTGCAATGTGGTGCTGAGAAGAATGTATATTCCATGGATTTGGGGTGGAGATTTCTGTAGATGTCTATTAGGTCTGCTTGGTCCAGATCTGAGTTCAAGTCCTGGATATCCTTGTTAATTTTCTGTCTTGTTGATCCATCTAATATTGACAATGGAGTATTAAAGTCTCCCACTGTTATTGTGTGGGAGTCTAAGTCTCTTTGTAAGTCATTAAGAACTTGCTTTATGAACCTGGGTGCTCCTGTATTGGGCGTGTATATATTTAGGATCATTAGCTCTCCTTGATGCATTGATCCTTTTACCATTACATAATGTCTTTTTTTGTCACTTTTGATCTTTGTTGGTTTAAAGTCCATTTTATCAGAGACCAGGATTGCAACTCCTGCTTTTTTTTTTTTTTTTTTTTTGCTCTCCATTTGCTTGATAAATCTTCCTCCATCTCTTTATTTTGAACCTATGTGTGTCCTTGCACATGATATATGTTTCCTGAATACAGCACACAGATGGCTTTTGACTTTTTATCCAATTTGCCTGTCTGTGTCTTTTGATTGGGGCATTTAGTCCATTTACATTTAAGGTTAATATTGTTATGTGTGAATTTGAAGCTGCCATTTGGATGCTAGCTGGTTACTTTGCCCATTAGTTGACACATTTTCTTTATTGTGTGAATGGTCTTTACCATTTGGTACGTTTTTGGAGTGGCTGGTACTAGTTGTTCCTTTCCTTGCTTAGTGCTTCTTTCAGGAGCTCTTGTAAGGCAGGCCTGATGGTGATGAAATCTCTCAGCAATTGCTTGTCCATAAAGGATTTTCTTTCTCCTTCACTTATGAAGCTTAGTTTGGCTGGATGTGAAATTCTAGGTTGAAAGCTCTTTTCTTTAAGGATGTTGAATATTGGTCCCCACTATCTTCTGGATTGTAGAGTTTCTGCTGAGAGATCCGCTGTGAATCTGATGGACTTCCCTTTGTGGGTAACCTGACCTTTCTCTCTGGCTGCCCTTAGCATTTTTTCCTTCATTTCAACCCTGGTGAATCTGACAATTATGTGCCTTGGGGTTGCTCTTCTTGAAGAATATCTTTGTGGTGTTCTCTGTATTTCCTGGACTTGAATGTTGGCCTGCCTTGCTAGGTTGGGGAAGTTCTCCTGGATAATATCCTGAAGAGTGTTTTCCAGCTTGGATTCATTCTCTCCATCACATTCACGTATACCTATCAAATGTAGATTAGGTCTTTTCACATAATCCCATATTTCTTGGAGGCTTTGTTCATTTCTTTTCACTCTTTTTTCTTTATTCTTGCCTTCTAGTTTTATTTCATTGAGTTGATCTTCAGTCTCTGATATCCTTTCTTCTGCTTGATAGATTTGGCTATTGAAACTTGTGTATGTATGCTTGGCGAAGTTCTCGTGTGGTGTTTTTCAGCTTCATCAAGTCATTTATACTCTTCTCTGAGCTGTTTATCCTAGTTAGCATCTCATCTAACCTTTTTTCTAGGTTCTTAGTTTCTTTGTATTGGGTTAGAACATGTTCTTTTAACCCTGAGAAGTTTGTTATTACCCACCTTCTGAAGCCCGTTTCTGTCAATTCATCCAATTCATTTGCCATCCATCTTTGATCCCTAGCTAGTGAGGAGTTGTGATCCCTTTGAGGAGAAGAGGTGTTCCAGTTTTTGGTGTTTTCCTCCTTTTTGGGCTGGTTTCTTCCCATCTTAGTGGTTTTATCTACCTGTGGTCTTTGTAGTTGGCGACTTTCGGATAGAGTCTCTGAGTGGATGTCCTTTTTGTTGATGTTGAATCTATTTCTTTCTGCTTCTTAGTTTTCCTTCTAACAGTCAGGCCCCTCTGCTGCAGAACCACTGGAGGTCCACTCCACACCCTGCTTATCTAGGGATCGCCTGTGGGGGCCGCTGAACAGCAAGGGTTGCCACAGGTTTCTTTGTCTGCTATCCTCATCCCAGATGGGTACCCACCAGATGTCAGCCTGATCTCCCCTTTGTGCAGTGTCTCTTTGGGTATACGGGGGTCAGGGAGCTGCTTGAGGAGACAGCCAGTCCCTTATAGGAACTCAAGTGCTGTGCCGGGAGCTCTGCTGTTCCGTGCAGAGCTGCTGGGCAGGTACCTTTAAGTCTACTGCAGCTGAACTCATAATGGCCTCTTTTTCCAGGTGCTCTGTCCTAGGAAGGTCGGCTTTATTTA
Source organism: Saimiri boliviensis (assembly GCF_048565385.1). Lineage (NCBI taxonomy): Eukaryota > Metazoa > Chordata > Mammalia > Primates > Cebidae > Saimiri > Saimiri boliviensis. The sequence continues at coordinate 49,644,733 of NC_133449.1, read as the reverse complement.
TAAGTCCCTGTTGTGCTGCTGCCTTGTCTTTATAGATACCCTGTCCCGCCAGAGTCATCTAGTTATAGTCTGACAACAGAGGCATTGCTGAGCTGCTGCAGGCTCTGCTCAGCTGCTGTGTGAACTGCCTCAGTTGTGGTGGACTGCCTCAGTAGTGGGGGGCACCCTGTCCCCCACTGAGCTGGATGGTCCTGGGTCCAGCTGTGCTTGTTGTGAAACTCTCAATCCAGAACTTTTCAGATTGCTTGTTTTGTTGGGGTGGTACCCACCGAGCCAGATCCCCTGGCTCCCTGTCTTAGCCCCCTCCCTTTCAGTTGAATGGCTGGCTCTGTCCCCAGGCATTCCAGGCACCAGCCAAAATGGCAGCCCAGATTTGTGTGAGTCTCTGTGTGCAGATGCGGCACTGGCTGAAACCACTGTGCTGAAAACCCGTGGTACTTTTCAGCCCGGGAATCACCTGGTCTGTGGGCAGTGAAAACTTGTTTGAAAATGCGATGAGCACTCACCCTCTGTACTGCTCTCGCTGGGAACTGCACTCCAGAGCCGTTCCTATTTGGCCATCTTGGATTTCATCCGGCTTTCAAGTTTCAAGCAAATGGCAACAATAGAATACACGGGAAAATAAAACCTGGAGTCAGAATAACAAGAAAACAACCAAGCATTAGTCTGGTAACTGTATAGAAGATAAATTAATTTTTATCCTTCTCCAGGAGGGAGAGATGAGCAAGTGGCCCAAGTCTAGAATACTTGCTCATAGCCTTATTTCTTGTCCATTTCGTAGAGGTTGTGTGACTTTTAGCCTTTCAGGAGAAAGCAGTAGTAACACCACTTACAAGCTATGTTCCTCTCATACTAACTATGCCTCCTTGAGCATGTTACATAATCTGTGATTCAGTTTCCTCTACTGTAACATGGAGATAATCAGAGTCCCCCACTCATTGGATTGTTGTAAAGATTAAGAGTCTCATGCTATACAGACTGAGCTAGCTGGGCCCTCCTGACTGTTGAAAAGATTAAATGAGTCAACATTCCCTAACTTCTGGATTAGAATAATGTCTGGTACTTAGTAAGCACCCAATAAATGTTAACGATTATTATTATTACTACTACTACCTGTATGAATACTACCAGCAATACTAATTTATTAATGACTGGATTATGTCTAAACCTCACAAGAATCCTACCTTCTTATTTTACCTGAAAGGGAATTAGGCTAATTGAGATGTGCCCAACGGCACACATCTGTAAGTGAGAGAGCCTCAAATCTAATTCAGTTTTACCTGAGTATAAAAATCATGGCTTCTCTTCCATGCCTTTACTGTAGAAGCCTCTACATGAACTATAAACCCAATATTCCTGTTTTTAAGATAATACTTAAACAATAACACACGTTCACCTAGGTTTTAAAATGTAACAAAATACAAAAAAATAAAAATCACTCATATTGCCACTGAGTTTACTACTGCCAGCACTGTTTCCTTAAAGTCTTCTCTATACAAATACCCACATGTGAACAAATATGTCTAATGCTATTAAGATCACACTATTTGCAACTTTATATCCAGCTTTTCTTAACAATGTATCAAGAAAATTTTAGGGTGCCCATTTTTCACCATTATAAGCAATGCAACAATGAATATCTGTATAAATATTCATTTCCCTCACCCTTTATTTCCTTAGAATATATTTCTAGAAGTAGAATTTCCCAGTGCCATGAGGATTTGTAATGCTATTTATTTGTGCCACTTTGCAGAAAGGTGATAGATCTTTACTCTCAGTGCATATATAACGACTTTTAATGCATTCACTTTTTTCTCAGAGTATATTCATTTGAAAACATAGATGGGAAATACTGGTAGTTTTCCTGACCAATTAGAAACACCCAAACAATGAAAAATGAGAAAGTTGCACAAATAGTCTTTTTTAAAAACAACAAAACTATTGCCTGAGGAATCAAAGTTTAAAAAGAAGCACATAAGTAACAATAAGGATAATCCTAAAAAACGAATTCTGCTGCTGACTGGGTGATTTTACTTCTCTCTGCTTCCTCATCTGGATTGGAATATTCCTAATCTCCCCTCCAGAACAATGTTAACACCCTGCTTGTACTAGAGTGTGCATATCATCTGTGTTTGTACATAGACATTAATCAGAACTTGTGATCATGGTTTTAGAAATCATCAAGCCCAGGTTAGCACCTTTCAGCTTCCTGAGCAATGCAAAATACAACTTTAATAAGACCAGGAAACACCAATTCATCCTGATTGTCGCCCTCAATCATCAAAGTGTAATTCAAACCAACGATCAGCACCTCATGACTACTGCATTACAAAATCTGGATGAAGCAGGTATATTAAAATAGCACTAGACATTTCTGTCATCTTCCCCTCCTTTCATTTACTTATTTATTTATTTCAGTCTTTCTGCTTGCAAAAAACACACCTCTTCAGAGTCCTGGGTTGCACAATTATTCTAGAATAGCTTGAAGCACAGCGACCCTGCAAAAATCCCACGCCAGGGCAGAAGTTTCCACTAAATCTGGAAGTTCCACAAGGGAGAAGTTTCCTATCTTTGAGAGCGGAGAGTTGTGCACAAAGCTTGCTGATGTATTCTGCCTCCTTTGTTCTTTGAGACATTCTTACCCCCAATTTTAAAACTGAGGAAACTGACTGTCAGACATATTAAATGACTTTCTTAGATTTACCCAGAAGCCAACAAAGAACAATTGCTCTCCTTTAAAAAGTCTATTGATCAACTTCACAAGTGACACCAAACTAGGAAGGTCTTTATTATCTCTGATAACATACTCGTGAGGCAAAACCGCCAATAAGCTATAAATATGGCCTAAAGGATGAAGTTTAGTGTCCAAAACCTTTTATGACACACATGCAATTTTCATGGCAGACATGTTTTATTTTCAGGACACATCAATAGTACACATATTTTCAAAGGTCCAGAGAGGCAACCTTTCAATAAACAAGCAAGGCTTTTTCTGATTGGACGCACTTTAGCTAACACACTACATTTAGCTTTCAACTCTACATTTACAAATTATTTTGTGTTCTATTTTCCTACTCAATATTATTTCCACAATTTTCCCAGTACTGACATCATATATGTATTTGCCATTTTTAATGGCACTAGACAACTCATTCATGTTGCTGTGTTGGTCCCTTGGATTTACTCTAAATAGTTTGTTTGCACAAATCTTTGTATATATTATTGTTTTTTCTCCTATCTGGTGATTTCTTTGGAGCATATCCCAAAGAAATTTATGCCAAGATTAATGGGCATAAATAATTTGACAGTTCTTATTACGCTTTACTCTCTTAGTAAAAACTGAACTACTTTTCAGTATCACTAGCAACACATAAGTGTGTCATATGTTCCTAAACTCCTCCATGTTAGGTCAGGGTTTAGGAACATATGATACATGTTAGGTCATTGTAAACTCATGATCTAAAAAATTACAAGGTCTTGGCCGGGCGCGGTGGCTCATGCCTGTAATCCCAGCACTTTGGGAGGCCAAGGCGAGTGGATCACAAGGTCAGGAGTTCAATACCAGCCTGGCCAAGATGTTGAAACCCCATTTCTACTAAAAATACAAAAATTAGTGGGGCATGGTGGCATGCACCTGTAATCCCAGCTACTCAGGAGGCTGAGGCAAGAGAATCGCTTGAACCTGGGAGGCAGAGTTTGCAGTGAGCCGAGATTGTGCCATTGCACTCCAGCCTGGGTGACAGAGTGAGACTCCATCTCAAAAAAAAAAAAAAAAAAAAGAAAGAAAGAAAGAAAGAAATAACAAGGTCTTATCCCACTAGTGAAATTATAGGAGATTCAACACTTATTCAGCCTCCAAGAATTCATTCCATGTAGAAAATTCTAAGAACATTAACCAGGTATTTACCTGCCTGGTGAGTGTGGCAGACATTGTGAAGGATACAAAGATGTATAGAATTCCATTCCTGACTTCTAGGTATTTACACCGTAAGTGGGGACCTAACTACACACACATGCACACACACACACACACACACACACACACACACACAATCATGCACACACTATCTACAACACTTGATTTTGTACAAATACAATGAATTTACTTCCTTTTTGGTTCTTCTCTTCACCAGCGAAATTTGACATGGATGCTTATATATCATCAAAGGATGATGACAAAGATTACGTGGCTCTAAGAATCTCAAAAACTCGATTGTATGTGAGTGCCCAAGATGAAAACCAACCAGTGTTGCTGAAGGTCAGTTTCCCTTTGTCTCCACCTTACCCTCATTTACATCTCATATGTTTGTAAATAAGCCCAATAGGCAGATACCCCTAACAAGGTGACACTGTCCTCTTTCCTTCCTACCACAGCCCCCACCTGCCCACCCCACTCCCATTGATTCCAGAGGCATGCCTAGGCAGGATCTGTAAGAAAATATAATAAAGGTGGCAAAAGTAAATAAGAGATAAATTACTTTCTTTTTTCTTTTTCCTTTCCTTGCCTGACCCTGTTCACCTCCCATCCCAGGGCATCCATTTATTCCATTGATCTTTACTGACATCTATTATCTGACCTACGTGATATTAGACATTAGGACAATGTGGCCTGCCTCCAAGAAGTCAAATAAGCCAACTGAGATCGGAGAGAATTAATCACCTGCCAATGGGTACAAAGCAAAAGGCTGGGAGCCAAGTCCCAAAATGGGCCCTGCTCCTTCCATTACCCCTCTCTCTGCACTGATGCCAGCATAATTCCTCATCCCAGTCCTATCTCTACTACCACTTTCCCCCTCAAACAGACACACACACACACACACACACACACACACACACGAACTATAACCTTAAATGTTTTCTCTACTGATAAGTAGGTGACTCAATTTGAAAGTGTGTAATCCAAGACCTTCTATCCCCAACTAGAATTTATGTGCCTGCCTGTGCTTTTCTACTTGAATCAAGTGTGCCCACAGAGTAGGGCAGTAGCTTATTCATATCAATGAATAAAGGTTAGTATTATTCATTGATATCCTTTTATTTTTCAGGCATAGTGCCGACAGCTATATATACAGTGGTGCATCAAAATCTCTCATCTCATAGAACTTGGTCTTCTAGAGGATATGGAAAATAGATAACCCAAACAACTAACAAAAGAACAAGATGCAAAAAAAAAAAAAAAAAAAAAGAATAGAGTGCTAAGATAAAGTGGGAGAGTGCTATTTAGACAAAGTGGTAAGAACAATGCTCCTTGTGAGATGAGAGCTGCCAACAGGAGGGGGCAGGTCATGGTTGAGGGTTTGAGGACAGAACATTCAGAGGGGTCTGAATGTACCCAGTCCCTACAACTTCAAGATCGTAAAGGACAGTTCCAAGGATCAGAAGAAGCACTCCTGGAACTGGGGCATTGTGAGAAGGAGGAAAAATATGTAGGGACTAGTGCTTGCAGAGCTTGCATCTGGATTTCTTTTGAGGTACAATGAAAATCCATTAATGGATTTCAAACAGATAAATGCCCTGACCTCACTTATATTTCCTAAAATAGAAAACAGATCAGAAGGAAGGCAACAGAGAAAGCAGAAAGCCCAATGAGGAGGTTTAACAGCAGTCATGGGGGTGGGGTAAGGAAAAAAGGTAGAAAGAAACAGAATTACATTATATTTTGGAGACAGAACCAACAGGAGAAAAAGGAGAAACAACATTTACAGATAAGGGAAAAACTAGAAGAGGAATAGGTTTGGGAAATAAATCCTTGCTGACATCAGAAACCCCAAGGAAGCCTCAAAAGTGTATTTATTTGCTTTAGATTTTAAAAAGTAGGAAAGAAGCATCTCAGCTTGGAATTTGAAATCTATTTTTCCATAGAAGTATTGATAAATTCTACTCATACTCACAAGAAAAGTACATTTTAAGGAGAGTATATCGAAAGAGTTTAGCTACTGATATACTTATGAATTTTGCGTGTGTGTGTGTTTAACCTTCAACTGTTGACTTAAATACTGAGATAAATGTCATCTAAATACTAAACTGATATCCCAAAGGTATGATTTGTTCTCTTAAAGATCAAAATGTTTAGGGGGCTTAGAATCACCAGTGCTCAGATTTGATGCAAAATGCTGTAGGCCTGTGTTGAAGGCAGGACAGAAACAATGTTTCACTCCTACCTGCCTGGATACAGTGAGATACTAGTGTCATTGGCAAACTTCATAACTAATTTAGATCTCTCTCCAATCAAATAAGGAGATCAACTTGATAGACATGGCCACACATCTAATAGGATGTAATAAATGCTTGATGAATGAACAAATAAATGAAGAGCCTATAGCATCATGTTACAGCTGTAGTCCTACAGTGCTGTTTCTCATGAAGGTCAAATGCCAAGGGATTGAGCTTCAGTCCTTTTTCTAACATCTTGTTCTCTAACCGAATTATCTTCTTTTCTGCATAGGAGATGCCTGAAATACCCAAAACCATCACAGGTAGTGAGACTAACCTCCTCTTCTTCTGGGAAACTCAAGGAACTAAGAGCTACTTCAGATCAGTTGCCCATCCAGATTTGCTTATTGCCACAATGCAAGACAGTTTGGTATGCTTGGCAAGGGGGCCACCCTTTATCACTGACTTTCAAATACTGGAAAACCAGGCTTAGCTCTGGAGTCTACTCACTTCTGCAGTGTTGACAGTTTATATGTACCATGTACATGAAGAAGCTAAATGCTTTACTGTTAGTCATTTGCTGAGCATGTGCTGAGCCTTTGTGATTCTAAATGAATGTTTATACTTTTTGTAAGAGAGGAGCAATGTCTAGTGGAACCAACACTAACATATAATGTGATTTGCTATTTAAAGAACACCCTATACTTTGCATAGTACCAATCATTTTAATTATTATTCTTCATAATAATCTTAGGAGGATCAGAGCTACTGAATGTGGCTACCAAAAAGACTCTACCCATATTACAGATGGGCAAATTAAGGCATAAGAAAACTAAGAAATATGCGCAATAACAGTTGAAATGAGAAGCCACAGACCTAGCATTCCATTTCAGCTGTTTGCCTTCTACTTTTAAGTTGCTGATGAACTCTTAATTAAATAGCATAAGTTTCTGGGACCTCAGTTTATTGTTTTCAAAATGGAGGGAATAATAGCTAAGCCTTCCTGCCTCAACAGTTTTGTATGCTAATCAGGGAGGTCATTTTGGTAAAGTACTTCTTGAAGCTCAGCCTCAAGAATAAGGCAAAACATGAAATGTTATTTTTAAATTATTGTTTTTATACATGTATTTATAGATATATTTAAGATAATTATAACGTATTATATTTATGGGAGCTCCTTGCATCCTCCACAATAGCAGACAGTGTTTTCCAGGATGAGGAAGTTTGATTTTATTAATACAAGGCATTCTAGTCCAAGTTGTGCTTATTCCATAGTCATGAAACTCTGTATTCTAGTACTTGGGAGTCCTATAATTAGGTAATAAATGTACACTAATTACTTTGAGCAGATAATTGGTCTGATCTTTGACTCTTTTGCCTTTAAACTTGCATGGGCATTCTCGTTTCATTCAATTCCACCTGCAATCAAGTCTTACAAGCTAAAATGAGATGAACTCAACTTTGACAACCATGAGACTACTGTTATCAAAACTTTCTTTTCTGGAATGTAATCAATGTTTCTTCTAGGTGCTAAAAATTGTGATCAGACCATAGTGTTACCTTATTATCAACAATAGTGAGTTCATTGTTATCAGTCACTAACTGCATAAAGCTTGCAACAAAATTCTCTGACATAGTTATTCATTGTCTTTATCATTATTTTACTGCATGGTAATTAGGGACAAATGGTAAATGTTTACATAAATAACTGTATTTAGTGTTACTTTATAAAACCAAACCAAGATTTTATATATTTTTTCTCCTCTTTGTTAGCTGCCAGTATGCATAAATGGGATTAGAATGATAATATTTCTGGGTTTACTTAAAGCTCACATTACACATACACAACACATGTGTTCCTATCTTTATACAAACACGCATACAGAGCTACACTAAAAACAACTGATAGGCCAGGCAAGGTGGCTCAGGCCTGTAATCCCAGCACTTGAGAGACCAAGGAAAGAGGATTACTTGAGGTCAGGAGTTTGAAACCAGCCTGGGCAACATAGTAAGACCTTGTCTTTACAAAATATAAAATAAAAAAGTTAGCTGGACATGGTGGTGCACACCTGTACTCCCAGCTACTCAGGAGGCTGAGGTAGGCAGATCACTTAAGCCTGGGAGATGGATGCTTCAGCTAGCCATGGTCACACCACTGCACCCCAACCTGGACAACAGAGTGAGACCCGGTCTCAAAGAATAAATAAATAAATAAATATGTTAAAAAATATAAAAAAGAGGGCCAGGCGCGGTGGCTCAAGCCTGTAATCCCAGCACTTTGGGAGGCCGAGGCGGGTGGATCACGAGGTCAAGAGATCGAGACCAGCCTGGTCAACATGGTGAAACCCCGTCTCTACTAAAAATACAAAAAATTAGCTGGGCATGGTGGCGTGTGCCTGTAATCCCAGCTACTCAGGAGGCTGAGGCAGGAGAATTGCCTGAACCCAGGAGGCGGAGGTTGCGGTGAGCCGAGATCGTGCCATTGCACTCCAGCCTGGGTTAACAAGAGCGAAACTCCATCTCAAAAAAAAAAAAAAAAAATATATATATATATATATATATATAAAAAAGAATTTTAAAATAACTAATAGATCCAAGCATGAATGCAAGATATATTTAGTTGGAAAATCAAGGGATCTCGGAATTAGGTATGGTAGATTTGGGGAAGGAGTAGTCAAAGATGACCCTGTTTCTTGGTACTGGAGACTGGATAAGTGGCAGCATCTTAACCACATTTTTGGTAGAAATATGGAAGTCTTCTCCATTCCAGGAATAACGATGAGTAAAATTTTAGACATGTTATTTGAGCTACTAGAAGGACATTCGAGTGCAGATGTACAATGGGCAAATGACAAGATATCTGGAACTCAGAAAAATAACTGTATATAGATAGATACGGGAGACGTCAGCAGGTATGTAGCAAACAAAATCGTAAAAGTGACGTCAAAGGGAGAAAAGAAGTATACAGTGAACACTGTTGGTTGTCCATGCAATTGCCATCCCTCCTTCTTCCTTACTGACAGAACCCTGATTTCACTGAGAACTCAACATGCCCTGCCACAAAGGATGAATCCAATTGGTTTAAGATTATGTTCATTCTGTTCTTACATGACTAAGTCATGTTGACTTAATCCTATCAAATGAGATGTCACTCTGGAAACAACTTCTGGGAAAGATTTTCTACCCTAATAAAAGAAAGAGCCATATAGCAGGTCCTTTATCTTCCTTATTTCTTAAATGGGGTATGTTCTATGAGGATGTGAAGCTCAGAACTGTGGTCACCAACTTGCAGCCACTGGGAAGTCAGAGCCACACACTGAAGGATGCGGAGTGGAAGGAGCAAAAGAGCCAGCATCTCTGACAACATTGTTATACTGAGATCCTACCTCCGGATTTTAAGGAAACAAGAAATGCTACTGTTATTAAGCCATTTTCATGGGGTTTGCTATGGTTTGCAGTCAAACCTAGCTTAACTGATACAGAGTGCCACAGAGACCTGGTCTCTCGTTTGTCTCACCCTGTTCTTTCTAGCAACCATGACTTTCCTAGGGTTTCCTTACCCTGGAATTACAAGTGTGAGCCCCTGCACCCAGCCTTCACCAAAGGAAGTTCTTATTATAACTTGATTTCCTGCATATTTGCCTTCAGGAAGAGGATGTGCTGGCTAGAGGTGTGAGTGTCAGATTTCTTCTACCATTCTAACCCTGTTATAAAGTAAAACTGGCGCTCTATCTTATAATTTCGTCTTTTTGAATTTAGAATACTATAAAGAGAACAGACTTCGGAATCAGGACTGGATTCAAATCTCATTTACTTTGTGATTTGGGCTAGTCTCTTAATCTCTGAATATCAGTTTCCTTACCTGTAAAAATGGAGATAGTAATTACTATTAACACATCAAAGGTTTGTAATGTCAAATAAGATAAAATACAGAAAGAACTTAGCACAGTAACCAGGGATTTATAATGTTGGATTCATTCACTGTTTTACTTAAGAGTAGCTGTTATAGCTTTTACTTAGTGAATATATCCCTGAGAATCTAATCCACAATCAAGTCAATTAAATCAAGTTCCTGAATCCACACTGAGGATTGGCTCAAGGAATCCTCCCACCTGGGTGAAGGTAAATATTCCACAAACCATCAGGTAAAGTCCCTTGAACAGCCAGTTAGCCATCCTCAGTGACTTCAACCCAGCCATGCTTATTTTCTTTTGGGAGTTGGGCGTGTGGTTCATAGAAATGGGAGTCTCTCTATGTTTCCCAGGCTGTTCTCAAATGCCTGGCTTCAAGCAATCCTCCCACCTTGGCTTCCCAAAGTGCTAGGATTATAGGCATGAACCACCATAACCAGCCTGTATTTTTATTTTTACCATTGCATTTAGCAGTCTCTCATCATATTGTTGTAGACAAGATAGAGACAAATGGACTATAAGAGCTAATAGTATTATTGAATGGGCTTGTGGCTACTTATACATAGTATGGTTACTGTATTGAAGGGATCTCTAAAAGGAGAAAGCCCTATTCATTCAAAAGATATTTAGTTTCTATTTGGTGCCAAGAACAATGGATATAGTGGCCCTACCCTCAATTTACAGACTAGCAGGGAGAAAGATAAGCAAATAATCCAGCTAATCACAGTTCTTGAGAAAAGGATGTTCTTTGTCTAAGACTGAAGGATGATTAAGGCTCACAAAGAGACCAGCCTGGCCAACATGGTAAAAACCTGTCCCTTTTGTAATTATTTTTTTTAAACTAAAAAAAAAAAAAAAATTAGCTGGCCATGGTGGCAGTGTCCTGTAATCCCAGCTACTCAGGAGACTGAGGCACCAGGATCACTTGAACCCAGGAGGTGGAGGTTGCAGTGAGCTGAAATCACACCATCATATTCCAGCCTGGGCAACAGAGTGAGACATCATCTGAAAAAAAAAAAAAAAACTGACCCAATTTAAAAATGGGCAAAGAATCTGAATCGATATGTACAAATGGCCAGTAAACACATGAAAAGATGCTCAACATCATTAATCATCAAGGAAATGCAAATAAAAACCAAATGAGATTCCACTTCACACCCACTAGGATGGTTGTAATTTAAAAGATGGATAATAACAAGTGTTGCTGAGGATGTGAAGAAACTAGAACCTTCATGCACTGCTGGTAGGAATGCTGCAGCTGCTTTGAAAAACAGTGTGGCAGCTCCTCAAATGGTTAAGCATGGAATTATCATATGACACAGTAATTCCTCTCATTAGGTATATATCCACGAGTATTGAAAACATATGGCTACACAAAAATGCATACGTGAATGTTCACAGCAGCATTATACATAATAGCCAAAAAGTGAAAAGAACCTAGATGTCCGTCAACTGATGAAGGGTAAATAAAATGTTGTATATCCATATAATGGAATATTACCCAGTCATAAAAAGGAATAAAGTACTGACACATGCTATGTGGATAAACCTTGAAAACAATATACTAAGTGAAAGTGAAACTGATCCAATAGTCCCATAGACTGTTCTTTCAGATAAACACAGAAATTGACCCTTCTGGTCCTAAAGCTTAAAGCTTGTATTTGTTTTGTCTGAGTTCCTTCCTTGGGAAAAGACCTTCAGGCCCCTCAAAAAAAGTATGGAAGAACTGAAACTCACCAAATCACCACATCCAGGGCAATGAGACGTTGGTCCATCAGGATTGCTTCCTTGCCCCTCCCTGGTTCCTGTTTTCTTATGCACTGTTACATTTCTTCCCTGCTTATCTAAACCCACAGTTTTAGATCAGGGAGGTGGATTTGAGATTGAGCACCCATCTCCTTGGCTGTAGCGCCTGATTAAAGACTTCTTCCTCAGCAATATTTGTCATCTCAGTGATTGGCTTTCTGTGCAGTGAGCAGCAGCAGGACCTACACCAAACCCATGATATTTTGGTAACAAAAGCAGCCCATCAGAGACCAAAAATTGCATGATTTCATATATATGTAATGTCCAGAAGGATAATCTATAGAGATGGAAAGTAGATGAGTGGTTTCTAGGGGCTGAGAAGAAGGGAGAATGGGGAGTGGCTGCTCATGAGTATAGGGTTTCTTTAGGGGGTGATGAAAATGTTTGAAAATTGAATTGTACCGTGTAAGTGGGAGAACTGTACAGTATGTGAATATCTCAATGCAGCTGTTAGAGTAAAAATAATAATAATTCACTGAGAGAAATTAGAAAAAAGGTTGGATTCCCAGACAGAGAGGAGTATGGAAAGAAAAAAACATGACTGGACGACAGTGAGGAAGGGGAGAGTAGTGTGAACTAAGGCTGAGGGAGTAAAAGGCCAAGCTCTATATGGGCTTATAGGTCATTAGACTGACAGCAATGGGAAACCATTAAAACCACCAGGACTGTCCAGGTGCGGTGGCTCACATCTCTAATCCCAACACTTTAGGAGATGGAGGCAGGTGGATCGCTTAAGCCAGGAGTTCGAGACTGGCCTGGGGCAACATTGCAAAACCTGGTCTCTAAAAAAATACAAAAATTAGCCAGATGGGGTGGATGAGGTGGGAGAATCGTTTAAACCAGGGATGTGGGGGTGCAGTGAGCTGAGATTGTGCCACTGCACTCCAGCCAGGCAATGGAGCCAGACCTTGTCTTAAAAAAAAAAAAAACAAAAAAAAAACACTACCAGGATGATGAAGAGCTACAGTGGATACTTTGATAAATGAGCTGAGAATTTTATTTATTTGGAGACAAGGTCTTGCTCTGCCTCCCATGTTGGAGTGCGGTGGCATGACCACAGCTCATTTATGGGCTCAAGTGATCCTCCCACCTCAGCCTCCCGAGTAAAAGGGATTTCAGGTATGTGTCACCATGCCTGGTGAATTTTTTTTTTTTTTTTTTTTTTTTTTGTCATTGGTAGAAATGGCATCTTGCTATGTTGCCCAAGCTGGTCTCAAACTCCTAGGCTCATGCAGTCCTCCTGCCTCAGCTTCACAAAGTGCTGAGACTGATTACAGGAATGAGTCACCATGCTTGGTAGAGTTGAGAATTTTTAAATCTGCCTAGCTTTTTCTCCACATTTTGTGTCCTATAAAATAGACGTTCAAATATCCAAAGGATGGAGAAAAGGAGGCAGAACTGGCCTATGGTGCTCCAAAGGACTAGGACCAGCGAGCAAGAAAGCTTAGTTCATTTTAAGTTTCCTAATAAGCAGTCCTCTCCGATAACAGGACAGGTAAGGCAGCTCACCAACACCAGCAGTATTCCTGCAAAGGTGCAGTACCTACATGACGTCCGTGGAGTACTCCAGCACTGGGTGGGAGATCAGGCAAGACGACTTCTAAAACTGAGAAGCATTCAGTCACCTAGATTCTCTGAAGACTAAAACAGAACCCCCTTCACTTTTCTGAAACTGTGAAGGAGCCCCTTTCTTAGTCACTTACAAAAACAATGACCAGTTTTCCTATTTTAAACATTTTATACACTATTGTAAATATCAAAATGCATACATCCAGAAACCCTGGCTCTCTTCCAAACTCCTTATTTCGGACTAAAGAAAAGGGCTGCTACAGTGGCTTCAAGCCCTGCTGAGTACCCAACTGGTGAGCTGAACCTGGCCAACAGGAGCCCAGATATGGCTGTCCCTCTACCTGATATCTCTCCAGCATCCATGGAAGAGGAACCTTCACACGCAAGGAGCCAAGAGCATTCTCCAGACCTCTTCAAGAAACTGCAGAATAGATGAAACGGGAGAAACGTCAAAAGAAAAAAATTTTAGGATTGAAACAAGGGGATTAAGTGTGTCTAGGGACTCAGGACAACCAGGCCTGCCATCCACTGTCCCTTTCTCTGTTAGCCTTACGACATTATAGTAAGCTGATAGGCGAAATCAAAAATATACCTTAAACAAGAGATCACTCTGAAAGGAGTAAGGCAGTTTCTCAAAAAATTAAAAATAGAATTGCCTTTTGATCCAACAATACTACTTCTTGGTATATACCCAAAAGAATGAAAAGGAGAGTCTCAAAGAGTTATTTGTATGTTCACGTTCATGGCATTATTCACAATAGTCAAAAAGTAGAAGCAACTCGAGTGTCCGGAGAGGGATGAACCAACAAGCAAAATGTGGCATGGCCACACAGCAGGATGCTATTCCTCCTTAAAAGGAAAGGAATTTTTGACACATGCTACACATGGATGAACCTTGAAAACTTTATGCAAAGTGAAACAAGCCAGTCACAGGACCCAACCAAAACATTAGACTGTAGATGTAATAGAAGCCTGCAACTTCTTACCTACCGAGAAAGTATGCAAGAACTGCTAACTCATGCCCCCATGTCTAAGTACTGCATGATTCTGCTTATATGGCACCTACAGTTGTCAAATCCATAGAGACAATAACTGGAATAGTGGTTGCCTGGGGCTGGGCGGGGAGGAGTGGAGTGTGTTCGTGATGGGTAAAGGGTTTCAGCTGGGAAAGTTGACAAAGTTCTGGAAAGGACCGTAGTGACGGCTGTGCCACAATGTGAAAGGTACTTAATACCACTAAACTGCATATTTTTGAAAAATGTAACTCTTTAAAATGGTTAAAATGCTATATATGATGTTACGTATATTTTACCAATATTAAAAATAGAGTATAAAAAATAAAAGGACCCATCCTGAAGTACTAAGAACTAGGAGCCTTTAGATGCATAAAACCCCTAACCAGGAAAGATACGTCCTCTTCATGATATTATTTTTTCACAGCTCCTGCGAGTCTGAGACTCTGGAAGGACGAAATCAAGTAGCTGCTCCAGCAGCCTGGAAGGACTGCCCAGTATCTCCGCCCAGGGACTCCTGGTGCGCCAACCCCCTGAGGGCTTCAACGTAACCGACCCAGGAACCGCCCGCCTAGCTGACTGCCCCTCAGAAAGCCCCACGCCCACTCAAGGACCCGCGGCGCAGCGACCCGTGGGAGCCGCTTTCAATGCCGAGGTGCGCTGCACGTTCTTCCAATCAAAGGGTCCCAAGGTCAGGCTCTCAGGGCCAGAGCCAACCGCAAAGAGCCTATTGCCTGTTGTCCCGCCCTCCCGTGCTTCCGATTAGCGAGTTTCAAACCCGCAGGAGCCAATGAGAACGCGCGGACGCGCGGCGCGTAGTTCTTGGCTCCCGGCGCGGCGTTTGAAGAAAAACTGTCACTGAAGAGTCATGGTGGGGCCTGGGTCTGCCGCCGCTGCTGCAGTCGGTGAGTACGACCGCGAACGAGCCCCGTTATTCGCAGGCGTTGGAGCACGGCCGGTGAGTAGGAGGTCACCGTGCCCGTCCGCCCGCCTGCCTCAGCCTACCCCGGGGCGTTTTCCATCCTGGGAGTGCGGTCGCGAGCCCCGACCCCGGCCCCCAAGGAGACGTCTGGGCTTGGGGCGGCGGAGGCTGTGCGCAGGCCAGATGCCTCACGGGCGTCTTCCCAGAAAGCCCTCCGGCAGCCCCGCAAAGAGATGTCACTGTCACCACGTTCTAGATGAAACTGAGGCCCCTTGCTCGGGCTTTCACCACCAGTGGGAAGCAGCGCGCGGCTTTGATCTACTTTTGGCTCCAGGTAGAGCCGGGCGTGGTCTTGATATGACAAGAGACAGGGACTGGCCCGAACCCGGGTCTCCTGCCTCTGACGGAGCTCTCCACACCTCCCAGCCTGCTGTGGCTAGAAGTCGATTGGTTAAATCTGCACCCAGGGCTAAGGCTCCTGCGTTCCCTGATCTCTTAGATGTGCTTGGAGCCCTTTCCTACCTTTCAAAACTCCTGCTCAGATACCACCTTCTTCAAAAAACGCACGTTGTTTTGTTTCATCCTTTATTCCTGCTGATGCCTACGAGGTCCTGGGCACAGACTTAGGCACTTTACATAACAAGCTTTAAAGATGGGCATTTCTGTCCGCTTTATAGGCTCAGCAGCAACAAAGTTTGCTAATTTGCCAGAAGTTGCAGAAGTGGGACTCCAACCCCCTATGTCAGCCCCTGCGCTCTACACTGCCTGGCAAACTGTCTGTAAGGATACATGAGCATCGGAGAGCAAAACAGGGCAATTCCGTCCAGAAGAGGTTAAGAGTCGTTTGGCGCCCCTGTCGTCGTCTTGTTTTTTGTTTTTTGTTTTTTGTTTTTCCTTCACATCATTATTTAATTTTAACCTTTTCCAGCCACCTGCTCCCCTCACTCATGCCCCACCTCTGAACTCCCATTCTTCTTTATCCTCTTTATGGCCCTTAGATATTACCTTATATTGTAATTATTGCTGCGTTTATTTTATCTCCACTACTAGTTTGAAACTTCTCGAAGGCAGAAATCATTGACTTGCCATCCCCTCACAAACGGCTTGCATAGAAAGTCACCATAGTATAGGTGTCTGCCATGAGCAGTCAACCTGGCATATTTTATCCTTAGTACCAACAAAGGAAGCCATATAAGGGTTTGTGGGTAAAAATCATCATTCCTGTCAAAAAACAAAAGAACGTAAGACCAGGCCTGGCTCACCAGCTCAGGTGGGCCAGTAATGGAATTTCTTCAAAGCATAGAATGTTGTAGCTGAGAACAGTGGCTGTGAGCTCTAGGGTTAGATAAGACTGTTTTCAAGTCCTGGAATCGCCACATATTAACTGGATAACTTTGGGCATGACATTTACCCTCTCTGAATTTCAGACTGCAAAAACTCATTGGCTTTTTTGTGGATTGAAAGAAGTAATGTAAATTTAGCCTGAGTGCTTTGGCTCATGCCTGTAATCCCAGCACTTTGGGAGGCCAAGACAGGAGGATCACTTGAGCTCAGGAATTTGAGACCAGCCCTGGCGACATAGTAAGATCCTCCTGTCTCCACACACACAAAAGTTTTTTTTCAATTATCCAGCATAGTAGGACACACCTGTAGTCCCAGCTACTCAGGAGACTGAGGTGGGAGGATTGCTAGAACCTGCAAGATCAAGGCAACAGTGAGCCGTGGTTGTGACACCGCACTCCAGCCTCAGTGACGGAGGGAGACCCTGTCTCAAAAAAAGTAGTAAGTTTAAAGAGCTTAGTGTAGGCCTGGCATATAAATGATATTGTCAATGTTGGCATTAACTTGAGGGCAAATATATAGGACTAGGGATTTTATAACATTATGTTGCAAAGCCAAAATCACTAGAGAAAAGCGTCATCTTTTTTTTTTTCTATATGCTTTCAATTCATAGAACTCTTTTTTTAATTTAAAAAAAGAATGAAAAATAAGATAAACGAATAAAGAAGAAGAAGAAAGAGAGGAAAAGGGAGAGAGAATGGGGGTGTTGCTTTATCGCCCAGGCTAGAATGCAGTCTAAAAATGGGTATGCCTATAATTGCTTAATAATGAAGACGTGAAAAAAAAATGAGGGAAGAAAATAACAAACAAGCAGCCAACCAATATTTCATTTAAACCTGTAAGTAGGTATGATGTGGTACTGATAAGAGTGTATATTTTGTGTATTTAAAGGGGAGAGTTCTATAAATGTCAATTAAGTTTACTTGTTCCAGATCTGAGTTCAAGTTCTGGATATTGCTGTTAATTTTCTATCTCATTGATCTGTCTAATGTTAATGTTGAAGTCTCCCACTATTATTGTCTGGGAGTCTAAGTCTCTTTATAAGTCTTATACATCTGGGTATTCATGTATTGGGTGCGTATATATTTAGGATCTTTAGCTCTTCTTGTTGCATTGATCCTTTTATCATTATGTAATGTCCTTTGCTTCTTTTGATCTTTGTTGCTTTAAAGACTATTTTATCAGAGGCAAAAATCGCAACTCCTGCTTTTTGTTTATTTATTTATTTTTGCTCTCCATTTGGTTGGTAAATCTTTCTCCATCCCTTTGTTTTGAGTCTTTGTGTATCCTTGCATGTGAGATGGGTCTGGATGCAGCACACTGATGGGTTTTGGCTTTTTATCCAATTTGCCTGTCTGTGTCTTTGGATTGGGGGATATAGTCGATTTAAATTTAGAATTAATAATAATATATGTGAGTTTAATACTGCCATTTAATGTTAGCTGGCTGTTTTGCCCATTAGTTGATGTAAATTCTTCATTATGTTGATGCTCTTTACTTTTTGATATTTTTTAGAAAGGCTGATACTGGTTGTTTCTTTCTATGTGTAATGGTTCTTTCAGAAGCTCTTGTAAAGCAGGCCTGGTGGTGATGAAATCTCTGAGTGCTTGCTTGTTCACAAAAGATTTTATTTTTCCTTCACTTATGAAGCTTAGTTTGGCTGGATATGAAATTCTAGGTTGATAGTTCTTTTCTTTAAGGATGTTGAATATTGGCCCCCACTCTCTTCTGGCTTGCAGGGTTTCTGCTGAGAGATCTGCTGCGAGTCTGATAGGCTTCCCTTTGTGGGTAACCTGACCTTTCTATCTGGCTACCCTTAGTATTTTCTCCTTCATTTCAACCCTGGTGAATCTGACGATTATGTTCCTTGAGGTTAGTCTTCTTGAGGAATATCTTTGTGGTGTTCTCTGTATTACCTGGAGTTGAATATTGTCCTGCCTTGCTAGGTTGGGAAAATTTTCCTGAATTATGTACTGAAGCGTATTTTCCAGCTTGGATTCATTCTCTTCATCACATTCAGGTACACCTATCAAATGTAGATTAGGTCTTTCCACATAGTCCCATATATCTTGGAGACTTTGCTCGTTCCTTTTTATCCTTTTTTCTCTAATCTTGTCTTCTCGTTTTATTTCATTAAGTTGGTTTTCAACCTCTGATATCCTTTCTGCTGCTTGATCAATTCGGCTGTTAAAACTTGTGCATGCGGCCGGGCATGGTGGCTCAAGCCTGTAATCCCAGCACTTTGGGAGGCCGAGGCGGGTGGATCACGAGGTCAAGAGATCGAGACCATCCTGGTCAACATGGTGAAACCCCGTCTCTACTAAAAATACAAAAAATTAGTTGGGCGTGGTGGCGCGTGCCTGTAATCCCAGCTACTCAGGAGGCTGAGGCAGGAGAATTGCCTGAACCCAGGAGGCGGAGGTTGCGGTGAGCCGAGATCGTGCCATTGCACTCCAGCCTGGGTAACAAGAGCGAAACTCCATCTCAAAAAAAAAAAAAAAAAAAAAAAAACTTGTGCATGCTTCGCGAAGTTCTTGTTCTCGTGTTGTTTTTTTCAGCTCCATCAATTCACTTATATTCCTCTCTAAATTGTGTATTCTTGTTAACATTTCGTCAAACCTTTTTTCAAAGTTCTTAGTTTCTTTGCATTGGGTTAGAACAAGTTCTTTCAACTCACATAAGTTTCTTATTCACCTTTTGAAGCCTGCTTCTGTTAATGGAACACACTCGTTCTCCATCAGGCCTGTTCCATTGCTGATGAGGAACTATGATCCCCCGTAGAGGGAGAGGTGTTCTGATTTTGGGTATTCTCAGCCTTTTTAGGCTGGTTTCTTCCCTTTGTTGTAGATTTATCCATCTGTGGTCTTTATAATTACCGCCTTTGTAATTGGGTTTCTGAGTGGACGTCCAACTTGTTGATTCGCAGTGCCAGAATGTGAGCAACCCACTGCACCGGCTGAAACAGCAGCATTAAAATCGATGGTGCTTTTCTGACTCTGCACCAGGAACCGCCACTCCGAGGAGCCGGCAAAACCGCCTCGCCAGCCACAAGAGTTGTGCTGGCAACCCGTGGGGCTCCTCCACTGGGAATCTCCTGGTGCGTGAGCAACAAGAATTCATCTGAAAGTGTGGCATCCTCTCATTCTCTGCACTTTCACTGGGAGCTACAATCCCGAGCTGCTAGTGATCAGCCATCTTGGATCTCTCTCCCAAGAAAAGTGTCACCTTTTAGAATATTAATGAACTTGTTAAAAATCATGAACTAAAGTTAATGTTGTTTGTTTGCTTGCCTTTGTTGCAGAAGAGCGGCAGAGAAAGCTTCAGGAGTACCTTGCAGCTAAGGGAAAACTGAAGAGCCAAAACACCAAGTGAGTTTATCTGTCCACAGTTATGCAAGTTGTGTTACCTTCTTTGCACTAACAATTTAAAGACTTCTTGAAACATGGCCCTTTTGCTTACAGTCTACTCAGACTGCATTGGGATTCTATGATAATGCAGAAAGAGCATTTCCGTCCAGGCATGACAAAAACCCCTGAGCAGTGTTTAGTCCATTGGCAAAGAGTTAAGCATTGTTATTGTGAAACTCTCCAAAGGAATGAGGGAAGGGTCAGTATTACCTACCATGCTGGAAGCTTTGCCTGTTTCTGCTTTTTTTCTTGGGGAAGTTGATTCTCACGAAGGCAGTTTTTGGTTAAGGACTAGAATGACCATCATTCTGGCATTTCTTGCTAAGGCAGGAGAGCCAGTTACAATCAATCTTCCATCGCAGAGTGATATCCACCAGCCTAATGGTGCTCTTGGGTCATTCTCTTAGCATTTACTGTTGAGGTAGACAGAATATGACCACTTCTTTTTTTTTTTTTTTTTTTTGAGACGGAATCTCTCTCTGTCGTCAGACTGTAGTGCACTGGTGCAATCTTGGCTCACTGCCACCTCTGCCTCCTGGATTCAAGTGATTCTCCTGCCTCAGCCTTCCAAGTAGCTGGGACTACAGGTGCATGCTGCCACACCCAGCTAATTTCTGTATTTTTAGTAGAGGCAGGGTTTCACCATGTTGCCCAGGATGGTCTTGATCTCTTGACATTGTGATCCACCCGCCTCGACCTCCCAAAGTGCTGGGATTACAAGTATGAGCCATCATGTCTGGCTCACCACTTCATTTTTACCTTTGAAGATTTTTACCATCTTTGTGGTGTTATTTGTTCTTCTTTCTTACCATTACTTAGTTTTTTTCCCATTTGAGTTGCTAAATGTTTATTTGAAAATTAATTTTTATGAAGTTAGCTTTCACCCTTTATTTTATCTTGGGTAACCTTGACTCTGTTTCCTTGATTAAATAAACCTAGTCCATTTATTCAATAAATATTTACTTACTACCTCTAATATCTCAGTCACTCTTGATGCTAGAGATATGGTGCTTAACAAGACAGACATTCCTTCCCTCCCAGAGCTTGTGTTCTAGATGGGAGAGACAAACATCAAACAAGTCATAATCAAAGTTCTTGTTAGTCTAGCAATTGTTTTTGGTTATTTTTGGTCCATGCAGATTGATTCCTTCTAAATTCTCCTCTGTTTTCCTATCCTTTTTTTGCATTTCCGAACTCACTAGCTAGATTTCATGTGTGTCGTAGTTTTTTCTTATATCATGTTTCCCTTGTGAAAATTAGAAAAGATAGTACTTAAAGATACTTAAAACAAGGAAATTTTTTTTTTACAGACAGGATTTCTCCATGTTGGTTAGGGTGGTCTCAAACTCCCAACCTCAGGTGATCTGCCTGGCTTAGCCTCCCAAAGTGCTGGGATTACAGGCATGAGCCACTGTGCCCAGCTCCTAAAACAAGTAAATGTTTTAAAGAAGCAGTTAATGATTTTATTTGGCATTGTCTCTTCAGTGTCTGGCAATTGCAGTGCTCCAGGAATGTTTGAATGAGTAAGACTATACACACATGAAGGAAACACATGTATCTCATTGATATTGTGAGAATGCTAGATTTATGCATAGAATGTCTCTGTAAGGATCACAAGCAAAAGAAAAGAATAGGAGCAGTTGGTGGTCTCCAAGAGGGAGGATACAGGACTAAAGAAATGATGATAAGGAGACTTTATTGAATATAATTTTTAATTATTTTGCCATTACAGAAATTCTAATTTAAAATTCTAATCATAATTTTTAATCACTATACTTCCCAAGCTTAGCTTGAGATCCCTCTGTGCTGAGGATTAATGTTAATTTGTCTTTTATAGGCCTTATCTAAAATCCAAGAATAATTGCCCGAATCCACCACCTTCTAAATCTGTAAGTAGAAATTAGTCTTTCTAGAAATATGCATTTGTAAGTATGATTAGTAATAAGAATAATAAAGATGTTAGCAATCTAAAGAACATGTATTTCAAAGATATTTCTTATGGATACAAAAACAGTTTGGTTTAATAAGAGACAATCATTTTTTGAAAAGTACAACATACTGTAGTTTAGTTTTATTAACCAAAAAAAAAAAAAGCCTCATGTGAACTATGGTCCTCTTGATAACTAACATTGAATCCTTACTATGTGCCTGATACTTTTCTGACTTGCATTATCTCATTGAGTCCTGACAATCGTATGAGGCTACTATTAATAGCCCCACTTTACAGATGAGCAAACTAAGTCACAGAAAGTTTAAATAGGTCACATAGCTATTAAGTGGCAAAGCTGAGAGCCTGTGATCTTAACCACTTTGGTATGCTGCCATGAAGTTAAATAGCTCAGTAGTCATTTAAAGGGAACATTTGTGTTGAACCTTTCAAGCCACTTAACAAGTATATGCTTCCTAATCAATTTAACTACATTAGATAGAATGGTAAAAGATTCTTAAAGTTTAAATGGAAGAAATTAGCCCTCCGAAAGAGGCACAGATTCTTCATCTGCAATAAAAAAATCTCACCTTTAGTTTTTAAAAGCATAGTTTATATCTGTGTTCTGAAACGTAACTCAGATAGTGCTTCCTGAAGTGAAACATTCTCATTGGTGAGACTTTTAATAAGTTTTAATGATTCATTCACCAAATTACTTCAATCATATTTTAGTCATATGCATATGCATATATAGACATATATATGTTGTGTATATGCATGACATCATTAGACAATGCGAAGGATACCAAAATGTATACAAGGCAAAATTTATGCACAATACTTTATGTTTGGGAAGCACTGGGTTACACTTTTACTTTATGCAAATTGAACCAGTATAGCATGCAAGTCTTAAGGAAAAATCTGCTGGAAAGGGCCGCATTCAGAATTTCGGGAGACTTCTCTGGAATTTGACAATACTGACTTCGGTATATCAACTCTTAAATGAGGATGATACCTACCTTATCTGCTTTACATAATTGTAAAAATAGAAAATGAAGTGAGGAAGGGAATTACAGAATTTAGGAGAAACTAAAAGCAGTATGTAAATAATAGTCACCATTACAGTTGTATAATGCTTGACAATTTATATTTGATATATACTTTTGATACATGACAATAACACCAGACACTTTATATACACTACCTCACTCAGAACAACCATGTAAGGAAGTTGGCCATATGCTTTAGTATCCAAACCAGGACACTTTTGAAAGTAAAAAGCATTGCTCTTTAACCAACAGGCATAAATCAAAACTATCTTGTGAAAACCAGGATATATGGCATTCTTCCTAGATAATAGGCACTATTATTATTAATTTTGCTGTGAATCTAAACCTGCTCTAAAAAAAGTTAATTTTAAAAAGTAGTGAAGTACTGATACATGCTACAACAAGGGTAAATCTTGAAAATACTATGCTAAGTGAAAGAAGCCAGACAGAAAAGGCCACATATTACATGATTCCATTTATGTGACACATAAAATAGGCAAATCTGTGGACGCGCAGAGACAAAAAGTAGACTAACGGTTGCCAAGGACTGCAGGGAGCAGAAAATGGGGAGTGACTGCCAACAAGTAAACCAACTTTCTTTCTAGAGTGATGAATATGTTCTGGAATTAGACAGTGGTGATTGCTGTATAATAGTGTGACTATACTAAAACCTACAGAATTTTACACTTATTAAAATGTGAATTTTATGGTTTGTGGATATCATTGTTTTTAATATACAACAAAGAGCAACTAAAAAATAACACACATTTGCATGCCAACATCCCTCCACCTTTTCAGTAAGCAGTGATGGAGAGATCTGAGGTGTGTATAAATGTGGGTACTCAAAGATTAATCCAGATATAGCCACTGTGGCTATACCATCCATCTCTGTGCCTCCCACTCCCAACTTCCCCCATTTCATCCCTAACAACACCACACACACTGCTATCATCCAGAATAAACATCTCTTTGCCCATTATGCCAAATGGTTCTGGTTAGACATGCTTTACATACTTGTCAAGTTTATATAGTGATTCTTCACAATATTGTCAAATCAAAAATAGAGTGGTAACTCTAGCATTCCCTTATCTTACCCTGGAAACATATTCCATAAATCTCTGAAATTCTTTCTGAGTAATTGCTTTCCTGGTAGATGTTCAGGAATTCATAGCGGCTTGCCCATTTACTTACCATGTGAATTTTAAACTCCCTTCCTTAGTTTTTAGAGTTCTCTGCAATCTAATCCTACCTTTCTTATCCAAACTTAAATCACATGACTAAACATTTGTTTATTATTAACATAGACTCTAAACTTAAAACCCCATCCTGGTTGACTTTACAAATATGACTAATGGATGTTAGATGTTTATTGAGAGCCATGGCAGCATGTCTCAGGCCTCACATCATCTGCCATCTATCTTCTTGTCACTGATCTCCAGGGACAGAGGTTCTTGAGTGATACCATGATGTTTACAAAGGCATTGGTTTGAAAAACATACATAGTGTGTCTAAAGTTCTAGGAGAGATTTGTTGGGAGGTAACCTAAGTTCATTATGTATGTGTTTTTCCAGGGTCCTTTGGAGGGCACTTGGGATATAATAGGCATCCAACAACTACTGTTTGATTGAGGCAAATTTATTTTTGAAACAGCAATTTTTGTATATTCACTGCATCTCTGCTTAATTCTGTCAAGCTAAAAGATTCTAATGTATTTCTGATAGGAACTCAAGTTATAGAAACTACCTATTAGGATAGGTGCGGTGGCTCATGCCTGTTATCCCAGCACTTTAGGAGGCCAAGGTGAGTGGATCACTTGAGGACACGAGTTCAAGACCAACCTGGCCAATGTGGTAAAACCCCATCTTTACTAAAAATACAAAAAATTAGCTGGGTGTGGTCATGTGCGCCTGTAGTCCCAACTACTTGCGAGGCTGAGGTAGGAGAATTGCTTCAACCCAGGAGGGCAGAGGTTGCAGTGAGCCAAGATTGCATCACTGCATACCAGCCTGGGTGACAGAGCGAGAACCTGTCTCAAAAAAACAAAACAAACAAACAAAACCCTATCTATTAGTCTTTCTTTACTTTCTCAGGATTCAACTTTCTTAGATGAAATTCTAAAAATGATTAAAACTTTTAGCATGTGTTAAACACAGTAATTTTTAAAACAATAAGATATTGTTAAGAATTTTTTAATATATGTTTTGTCTTTTCAGACTATTAGACCCAAAAATGATGTTACCGACCATGCTGTTTTGCCTGTCAAACCTAAAAGGTCCATCAGCATTAAACTCCAGCCCAGACCACCTAATATTACAGGGTCCCAGAAGCCGAAGTTGGAGCCACCAAAACTTCTGGACAAAAGGCTGACTTCAGAATGTGTGTCTTCTAACCCATACTCCAAGCCTTCTAGCAAGAGTTTTCAACAGCGTGGAGCTAGATCATCCACAACAGAACTGTCAAGAAAACTTGTGGGGTCACTTAATATAGAACAATTGAAAACTACAAAGCTGCAGGTAACAGATCAAGGAAATGCTAAATGTACAGACTCTATGAATAATACCCATGTTGAAAACGAATCTTTGGATAACTTTCTAAAAGGAACAAACAAAGAGAACCTGCCCCAGACTTTATCAGAACCTGACAGGAAGCCAGATCCTAAATTATGTACCACAAGTAAGCCAAAGATTGACTCTTATAATCAAAACAAGAACAGTTTAGCTCCTAAACCAGCCTTGGGCAAAAGTTCAGTTAATAGTGCTGTTCTGAAAGACAGAGTTAATAAACAGTTTGTTAGAGAAACACAAAGCAGGACTCTCTCAGTAAAATCACAGCAACTCTCTAGAAGAGCAGATCTTTCAAGACCAGGAGTAAAATCTTCAAGGACGGTTCCCTCTCACTTTATTCAGACCCTTAATAAGGTTCAGCCATCAAAGAAACCAGTGGTCAAGAACATCAAAGATACAAAGGTGAATAGGGGTAAATATGAAGGAACAAATGAAACTAAGTTACGGTCATACCCCGTTATTGAACAGAGAATGAAACATACCAAACCCAGAACATACCCCAATTTGCTTCAGGGTGAATATAACAACACACATCCAAACATCAAACAAGATCAGAAGTCCACCCAACCTTCTTGTATACCTCAGACATCATGTATACTGCAAAAATCGAAAGTCATAAGCCAGAGGCCTAAGTGGACAGTTGGCAGATTTAATTCAGCTATTCCAAGCACCCCTAGCATAAGAGCAAATGGAACCAGTGGTATTAAACGTAATAATAATGACTTTCAACAAACAGCACAGACTTTGGACTCCAAGTTGAAAAAGGCTATTCCCCAGAACCGTTTTCTGAACAAAACAGCTCCCAAAATTCAAGCTGGTGTCACAACCATAAATGGGACCCAAACAAACCCAAATATTAAAAAGAAGGCAACAGCAGAGGATCGCAGGTACTTTGCTTTAATTCCAAGCTTTTGCAACTTAAGATGATTAGGCAAATTGACCATCAAGAAGACTTGGTCAGGAAGTAGGCCATAAATAATGGCTCCTAAGTAATTTTTAACTACAGTCTGAAAAAAGATTTGATGCAAATATAACAAATATTAAGACTTGACAGGGCTAGGTGATACATACATATATTATAAATTATTTTCTGTAATTGTATGCTTAAAATAGTTTTTGGGTTTTTTTTAAGAAATTGAAACATAGAATGGATGAGTAAGAAGTAGGGGTTGCAAGGCCGGGCGCGGTGGCTCACACCTGTAATCCCAGCACTTTGGGAGGCTGAGGCAGGTGGATCACGAGGTCAAGAGATCGAGACCATCCTGGTCAACATGGTGAAACCCCGTCTCTACTAAAAATACAAAAAATTAGCTGGGCATGGTGCACGTGCCTGTAATCCCAGCTACTCAGGAGGCTGAGGCAGGAGAATTGCCTGAACCCAGGAGGCGGAGATTTCGGTGAGCCGAGATGGCACCATTGCACTCCAGCTTGGGTAACAAGAGCGAAACTCTGTCTCAAAAAAAAAAAAAAAAATTTAAAAAAGAAGTAGGGGTTGCAGATGTAGACACTCGTTCAAGAAGTGCCCTGCAAAAAAAAAAAAAAAAAAAAAAAAAAGAAGTGCCCTGCTAGACTGGACAGCAATAGAACAGTTAAGTGAGTTCACATAGCTAGGAAGTTAGAAAATGGTAGTCTCTTGTCAGACAAACCAATAGCTAAGTTCAGAAAAGTTATCAGGGAAGAACTGGGAACTTCCATGAGTCTGAGTGGGCCAAGTTTTGGCAAGTAAGCTCAAACAGAGAGGAGTAGTCAATTCAAATACAGAGTTCAGATGGTAGAAATCCAGATGTCGGGTAGGTTATTATTAAAATGCAGTGATTGAAACTGAGCCAATGGATTCTGTACACTTTCTACCCAGGACCAGATATAGTCTCATAACGTGGTTGAGCCTCCCAGAAGAAGCACCTGCTTGAAGTAGAAAATAAGGACATTTCTGACAAGAGTGAAGGGAGCATGTAAAATTAGATGGTTGCTAAAAGGTGTAGCAGGGTGAAGCAATGTACAGCTTGGTATAGCCCTGAACAACACCAACAAGCTCTCTGCCTTCCTGAAGAGACAGTAAGTAAACAACTTCAAGGTGATATATCAAGAGAGTAGGGCTGGAATGGCTGCTTTAGATAGAAGGGTCAGTACATAGAAGAACAGCAACATCTGAGCTGAGACCTAAGGCTGAGAAAGGCTGGTGGCAAGAAGGACAATCCTGAGCAGAAAGAAAAGTAACTGCAGAGACCTTGAGGTTGTGAATAAGGAAGTCAGGGTCCCAGCCCTAGAGCTCACAGTCTAGGTCAGACAACAGAGGATTGGTCATAAGATTGTGTTGCATGTTGAACATGTTTGATTACAGAAGGGGAGTCTGGAGAGGGAGAGATTCACTCATTCATTCTGCACGTGTCTCTTCAGCACCTGCAATGTGCCAGGTGCTAGGAGACACAGTGACGAGCACACAGTTAGTCTTCACCCTTCTGGAGTTTACTGTTTGGTGTATATGTGGAAAGTACTAGAGAAACAAAATTATGGTATTGAGGTCCAAGGAGTAAGTTGCCTTTAGAAAGGGTAAGTTCCCTCTTCATTTATGATTAGAAAGAAGGCTAAGGAGTTAGGAAGAATGCCAGGAACATGAAGGAAGCACATGCCACATGTCTCAACTTCTATCATTAAGAGGGCAGTATTTGGGGCTGAAATAATAAGCATTGCATTGATTTTGCTCTGGAGTCAGAAATGAGAGTTAATAGCATTCATTCATTAAAAACTAGGTTATTGGCATTCTGGAAAAAGCAAAACTATAAAGACAGAAAAACAGATCAGTGATTGCCAGGAGCAAGGGGTTAGGGGTGAGACTGACTACCAAGGAGCATGAGGGAATTATTGAGGGTGTTGCAACTGTCTTATAGCTTGATAATAGCTAGGCTTACATGACTTCATGCATTTGTCAAAATTCAGAATTGCACACTAAAAAAAGATGAATTTTGCTGTGTGTTTTTAAATACCTATGTGTGCTAGGTACTGTGCTGGGAACTGGACTGTTAAGGTTTCTGTTTTCATAGAGCTTACACTCTAGTGGAGGAGACAGAAAACCAACATATTGACTAAATAAGACACAGTAATTACAGGTAATTGCCTCTTCATGGAGGTGTCATTTGAGCAGAGGACTGAAGATGTAAGACCTTAAGGCAGGAATGAGTCTAGATCAAGAAACTTCAGGGATGCAGGGCACAGTGGCTCATGCCTGTAATCCCAGCACTTTGGGAGGCTGAGACGGTCAGATCACTTGAGGTCAGGAGTTCAAAACCAGCCTGGCCAACATGGTGAAACTCTATCTCTACTAATAATAAAATAAAATAAGCCAAGCGTAGTAACACACACCAGTAATCCTAGCTACTCAGGCAACTAAGGCACAAGAATCATTTGAACCCAGGAGGCGGAGGTTGCAGTGACCTGAGATTGTGTCACTTCACTCCAGCCTGGGTAATAGTGAAACTGTCTCAAAAAAAAAAAAAAAAAAAAAAAAAGAAAGAAAGAAACTGCAAGGATACTCGAGCTCCTGGGGCGGCGGGGTGAGTGACAGGGAGACTAGTGTGATGTGAGGTTGGAGAGGTAGGCAGGAACCAGATTACACGGCACCTTTCAGCCATGGAAAATATTTTTAATTTTATTCCAAGAGCCGTGGGAAGTCCTTGGCAGTGATACAGCCTGGGGTGCTATTTACCAAAGTAATAAATACTTGGAACAGATGTGGAGATGAAAATCAAGAGCTTTGTTTGAGACAGTATTAAATTTGAAATGCCTGTCAGACATCAAAAGTTATCAACTAGGCAGTGGTTTTACAAAGTTTGGGGCTCTAGGGAAAGATCTGGGCTGAAATGTACACTTGGAAGTCATTAATATGTAGTTGTAATTTAAAGAAGCTGGAGTGCCTACATCCAAGCACTTGGGGTCTATATGTCTTGGTGCCCCTACCCTCAAAAAGCAATCTATTGCCTGCTTAGAAGCAAGGGTAGAAAATGTGAACAGTGGGAGTCAGCAAGAATGAGGACTTGGCATTACAGAAACCAGCTATTTAAGAGCCCTGAAACTATTGGTCTAGCTTATGAAAGTCATGTCTGATCAAGAGAGGACTAAGGAACTAGGTTAAGTGGGTCACTTCACACACTAAGACCTTATTGAAGGCAGAATGCAGGCTTGATGGGTTTGGATTGAGTGACAGCTTAAGAAATGAAGCACTGAGTCATCTCAAAAATAGAGGGATGTCTTAGGAAAGCAAGTAGCCTACAGTGAAGTGAAAACTTTCGGAGAAAAATAATGAAGAATCACAAATTCTATTTGAAATCTGAATTGCTGGCCACATGTGGTCTTGGAATCTCGGTGTCTGCCTTCTCATGGGTAGGTGCAACCCAGTGGTACCATTATCCATTTGTAATTTTTTTAAATTCCATTCTACTGATTTTGTCTGTAGTTGAAAGTATTTAATTATATTCTATCTATATATATCATATACTTTAGCAGCTTGACTATGTTTTAAAATAAATAAAACCACTCACCCTTTAATTGAATTTTAGGAAACAGCTAGAAGACTGGCAGAAATCTAAGGGAAAAATCTATAAACGGCCTCCTATGGAACTTAAAACAAAAAGAAAAGCAATAAAGGAAATGAATATTTCATTCTGGAAGAGCATTGAAAAAGAAGAGGAAGAAAAGAAAGCACAATTCGAACTGTCCAGTAAAATTAACAACACTCTGACAGAATGTCTGAACCTCATCGAAGGGGTGAGTGAAGAAAATAAGTTCCTCCTGCTTTGGCCCAGACCAGAATCTTAGAACAAATGTTTTTCTTAAATAGAGTATAGGAGAGAGAGCCTTCATCTAAGCAGAACTTTAGCTACTCTTAAATATAGAGTAATAATAATAGCAGTAATAATAAAGACAGGCCCATAAACAGTGACTTTTATATGCCAGGCACTTTTATAAGCAGTTAACTGAGATTATCTTACATAATTATCATAACTGCTGTTATTATGATCACTTTACAAATGAAACTAGGGCACAAAGAAGTTAGAAAAATAATCTAAACAACCTGGCTCCAAAAGGAACTTTGCCTTCTTTGGGTATCAAGTTCTGAAGCGTATACATTTAACATTTGGATATGAAACTGAAGTCAGAAGTCAAGTTTATATGTAAAGTTCAAGTATTCTAAATACTCTGGGTAGCTATAAATAGTACTTAAATTTTATCTTGGATTCTGCAGGTAAGGATAAAATAGATGATAGGCAGAATGTGATCCTTAGGAGAATCCCTGAATAAAAAATATATTTTAAAATGATGGAATAAGCCGGGCGCGGTGGCTCAAGCCTGTAATCCCAGCACTTTGGGAGGCCGAGGCGGGTGGATCACGAGGTCGAGAGATCGAGACCATCCTGGTCAACATGGTGAAACCCCGTCTCTACTAAAAATACAAAAAAATTAGCTGGGCATGGTGGCACGTGCCTGTAATCTCAGCTACTCAGGAGGCTGAGGCAGGAGAATTGCCTGAGCCCAGGAGGCGGAGGTTGCAGTGAGCCGAGATCGCGCCATTGCACTCCAGCCTGGGTAACAAAAGCGAAACTCCGTCTCAAAAAAAAAAAAAAAAAAAAAGAAAAGAAAAGAAAATCCTAAAATGATGGAATAAACTTTACTAAAATACTTGCCTAAAGCAAAACTTATTCTGTCCTTTGGCTGGTTATGTTGAACATCAGCAAAAAAAAAAAAAAAAAAAAAAAAAAATGGAAAAGTTCACTTTAAGTCTACTCCAGGCAACATTTTCACAACATCCAGTTAAATACTATTTCTCCTTATGGGATTAAACTCACAACATCCAGTTACATACTATTTCTTCTTGTGGGATTAAACTTGAGTTCTTTTTCTTTTTTCTTTTTATTGTATTAAAAATCATGAGTACATTTTTATTATTAAAATTATTTCAAACAATATAGATAAATGATCAGCCCTCTCCCTCTACAAACATACATACTTAGAAATCCCAAACTTCTCTCTGGAGGTGACCACCATTGCCAGTCATTCTTTCTGTTTTCATGCATGTTCATACAGTGTAGAAATGTAGAGAAATGAAGTATATAGTTTTGTGAGTTGCAATTCTTTTATTCATTTTTATGTACTTTGATTGTCTTGTGTTTTCCTAGTACCAATTTTATGCTGACTTAGGTAGATGAGTTGTGTATTTTTCTTTTTGTCCTATACACTGAAAACAGTTTGTATGACATTAGCATTATTTTTATTTTGAAGGTTTGATAAAAAAAAAAAAACTTGTCCATAAAAATTATCTGGACCATGTTTCTTTGGAGGATAAATTTGTATATATCTTCTCAATTTGATATGTGGTCATTGCTCTATTTAGGGCTCATATATCTTGAGTCAACTTTAGTAAATTTTGTGACTTTTTAAAAATTATACTTGGTAAAGATTTTTTCTCATTAATTTTTTTTAAAGACCTCAGGTTTTATTGTATTTTTTCTCTTGAATCAATGTCTGCACCCATTTTTATATTTATTGCTCTTTTCCCACCTTTTTAATTGAAACCTTAGATCATTTAAAAGTGAGTATTTCTTTTTTTTTTTTTACAAGTATGTTTAATGCTATAGCAAATTTACCTCTGAAGTTTACTTGGTCATATCTCCCATATTTGACTAAGTTGTGCCCTTTATCCGTCATAGTCAAGTCCGAAAAACAAACCACAGAAAGAGCATAATTGGTTACACAGTGTCTTACGTAGATTCTCTAGAAGTGGACCCTAAGAGGAGAATCTGTGTGAAAGTAGTTAATTAGGAAGACACTCCAGGGAAAACTGGGAAAGGAGTGAAGTTGTAGGATCAGAAAAGCAAGTCCATGGATGGTGACCCTGGCACAGCCCCACAGGGGAGCTCTGGAGACGGTGTCAGTCACATCTCTCAGAGTCATCCTGATGAGAGGCAAGGGAACTACAGTGTTAAAGCTTCCAGGGTCATTTATTCATGGCTGCCTCAGGCAGACAAGAATTCTCAGGCATTTCTCACTCTCTGGGCACATACAAGGGAGCACAGATGCTGGCTGTGAAAGCACATAGTGAGCCTGTGTGCACAAAAATGCTGAAGGGATGAGAGGGATGTGGGTGCTATACACAGGGCAGACAGCAAAGAGGTAACAGAGATGATACTGCAGGAAGCAGCTGATATTCACTGGGTCTAGGGGAATAAAGAGAGCTTTGGGTATCAGAACCAAGAAGCAGAAGAGAGAAACCCTGATAGAAATGGTACTCCAACTGTAAGGAGGGCATACTACCCAGCAGATGCTAGAGGAGAGGCCCTGCAGGGCTGGGGCTCAGACTTTGAGGAAAAGAGTTTATCCATTTGGTGCTCCTGCCACTGAAGCTGCACAGTAAGGTGGGATCTGAGGGGAAAGGCAAAAAAGATGGAGGCTAGAACCAACTGTTGCTGCCAGGGTGAGGAACCATTGCTGGGGTGATGAAAGCAAATGGGAAGAAGCAAGTGTCTTCCTTCTCCATCCCTGCAGTCGCCCTCTTGTGCCCACTATGGGCAGAGCCGAGCAGGGAAGCTGCTGCCAAGCAGAAAGTGGTTTACAGAGTTCCAGCCCCAGCATCACAAAGCAGAGGATAGTGGGGTTTGGGGCTAACACACAAAAGCTTAATAACTGACATATGTTCTCTTTGTGCATTTCTAAATAGTTTGAGATTCCCATTTTGAGTTCTTTAACCCAAAAAATACCTTAGAAGAATTATATTGCATTGTAGTTGGTGAATGTGGCCTATGTGTACTCTACTTGATGGGTTTTGTTGAAATTTTCTTTCTGGTCTTAATATCTGATCATTCTTGGCAAATGTTCCAAAAGTGTTTGAAAAGAATGTGCATCCTATTTTGTTTACTTGATCCATTGCTTTCTGAAAGCAGTATGCCAGAGTCTCTCACTGACACTGTGATTAGTCATTGACAATTTCTCTTCATATGTCTGTCAATTTTTACTTTCTGGTTTTCAAAGTTATGTTGTTAGGTACAGAAAAATTCATGACTTGCTTTAATTTCTTTTGTCTGATTAATCTTGCCACACCTGCTTTTTGTTGTTAGAATATGTGTGGTAGATTTTTTTCCATCCCTTTACTTTAAACCTTCATGGGTTGACTTATTTTAGGTATGTCTCATATAAATACACACAGTTAAATTTTTTAAACAAATCTGAAACTCTCTACTTTTAAAAAGCAACTTTAGTTTATACACATTTATTATGATTACTTGTATGTTTAAACTTATCCCTGCCATTTTATTTTGTAATTCAGTTTACCTGAATTCTTTTTTCCTCTCATTTCTGTGTTTGATCTGGTTTTCTTTATTTCACAAGGAAAATAATATACTGAAATGAAAAAAAGTGGTAGATGTAAGCTCACACATGATTTGCAGAATATATATTATATCCTTCTGGCAGTTCCTTTTTGGTTTGTTTTTTTTAAGAGACAGGGTTTCACTCTATTGCCTAGACTGGAGTGCAGTGATGCCATCATTGCTCACTACAACTTTGAACTGGATGGGCCCAAGCAATCCTCAACCTCAGCCCCCTGAGTAGCTAGGGCTATAGGTACATACTACCACATCCAATGTTGTTTAAATTTTTTTGTAGACTCAGGGTCTCACTGTGTTGCCCAGGCTGGTCTCAAACTCCTGGCCTCAAGCAATCCTCTACCTCAGCTTCCCAAAGTGCTAGGATTACAGGTGTGAACCACTCACTGCACCTGGCCTGCAGTTACTTTTGTTTCAAGTCTTTCATGTGAGTTCTAAAGTTTACTCACTAGTGACTTTATGATTTTTTTTTTTTTGAGGCGGAGTTTCGCTCTTGTTACCCAGGCTGGAGTGCAATGGCGCGATCTCGGCTCACCGCAACCTCCGCCCCTGGGTTCAGGCAATTCCCCTGCCTCAGCCTCCTGAGTAGCTGGGATTACAGGCACGAGCCACCATGCCCAGCTAATTTTTTATATTTTCAGTAGAGACGGGGTTTCACCATGTTGACCAGGATGGTCTCGATCTCTCGACCTCGTGATCCACCCGCCTCGGCCTCCCAAAGTGCTAGGATTACAGGCTTGAGCCACCGCGCCCGGCTTGACTTTATGATTTTTGAATGACAAACCTTTTGAGTCTGTATTATTGTGAAACTGTCGTTATTTTGCCTTCATACTGGACTCATAGTTTGGTTGGGGAAAATTTCTTAATTTCAGCTTGTTTTCCCCGGAAAATTTTAAGTGATTGCTTCATTTTCTTTCTTGCATCTGGAGTTGTTGATTTGTTAATATCTCACATCAATCTGATTCTCATTCCTTTATAAGTAATCTTTTTTCCCCCCTCTCTGGAAGCTTTTACAATTTTCTTTTTATCTCTGATTTTCTAAGTATATATTTTTTTCTCCCATTCATCCTGCTTAACTCTCTGAGAGCCTTTCAATCTGAACAATTGTTTCGTTGTTCGTTTCCTGAAATTTTTCTTCTACAATCACTTTGTGTGTTTAACTTTGTTCTCTCCATTTTTCCTTCTAGAAATTCTCTTAGATGGATTCTGGAATTATTGAATAATAGATATATCCTTCAGAACTCTAAATTTTGTTTTCATACTATTCATTACATTGTTCTGTTGCATTGATTTCTAGGAGAATTTCACAGCTGAATTTTCGGCTCACAGATGTATTCTTCAGTGGTGTTCCTGCAATTGTTCTGCCCTTCTATTGGTTCTTTTTCATAGAAAAAGCCATTCTCATTTTAGGATAGCAATACACTCTCTTATCACTCTGAAGATATTGACTGTAGTACTCTTAAAAGTATTCCTCTTTGCTCCAGTGTTATTCTTGTTTGTTGAGTTTTATGCCTCTTTCCTATAGTGTTGGTTTTCTCAAATATTAGTGATTCTTAATTGTGAACTTACCTTTGTGTCTCCCCATTTTAATAGCAGTGAAAGGTGCTGCTTGGCTGAGTGTGCCAGTACCTGGATTTATGGGCATGCTACTGCTCCCCATTCCTCTGGGTCCATGTCACTGTCCTGCTTGTGGCACAAGCCAGAAGGGGATTAAACCAGTGAATCCATTTCAGAGTTTCTTTTTGTGGTATTTAGTCCTCTTTCATGAACACCTGTGTAAATCCCCAACATACACATATACATACCCCTATGACCTTTGCATGCCTGTGTCATTCTTTACACTGCTATTAGTCATACAGAAATTCTGGTCACTACTCAGTGTTCTCATTATTATAAATATGGAATATTATGAATATGTAAGAAATGTTTACTCTAGGATTTGTTTTGTTTTTGTACCACGTGAAAATGAACATACTACCTTCAGCTATGATAAACATTTTCTACTTGGTCTCACATAGCTCTTTTTTTTTTTTTTTTTTTTTTTTTTTTTTTTTTTTTTTTTGAGACGGAGTTTCGCTCTTGTTACCCAGGCTGGAGTGCAATGGCGCCATCTCGGCTCACCGCAACCTCCGCCTCCTGGGTTCAAGCAATTCTCCTGCCTCAGCCTCCTGAGTAGCTGGGATTACAGGCACGCGCCACCATGCCCAGCTAATTTTTTGTATTTTTAGTAGAGACGGGGTTTCACCATGTTGACCAGGATGGTCTCGATCTCTTGACCTCGTGATCCACCCGCCTCGGCCTCCCAAAGTGCTGGGATTACAGGCTTGAGCCACCGCGCCCGGCCAGCTCTTAAAATTAAATGATGGGGAGGCTAGGCACAGTGGATCATGCCTGTAGTCTCAGCTACTTGAGAGGCTAAGGTGGGAGGATTGCTTGAGCTCAGGAAGTAGAGGTTGCAGCAAGTTGTGACCGGACCACTGCACTCCAGCCTGGGCAACAAAGTGAGATGTTGTCTCAAAAAAAAAAAATTAGGCCAGGCACAGTGGCCCTCTCCTGTAATCCTAGCACTTTGGGAGACTGAGGCGGGCAGATCATGAGGTCAGGAGATTGAGACCATCCTAGCTAACATGATGAAAACCCCATCTCTACTAAAAATACAAAAAAATTAGCCAGGCGTGGCAGCAGGTGCCTGTAATCCTAGCTACTTGGGAGGCTGAGGCAGGAGAATTGCTTGAACCCAGGATGCAGAGGTTGCAGTGAGCCGAGATCACTCCACTGCACTCCAGCCTGGGCAACAAAGTGAGACTCCATTCCCCCTGCCCTCTAAAAAAATTAATGATGAATAAATGTCCAAACTCATTAAAATGGATAATTTTTTAAAGTGCATTTTATTGCATGTACATTGTACCTCAGTAAAATTGAAATTTTTTTTAAAGTTAGAAAATATTAGTAATCAAAATGATTTCTGCATACCTGCTATAATAAATATTAAGAGATGTGAGAGTAACAGTGAAATGGTAATAATTACCTCTGGATATTTTGGTGTTTTTTTTTTCAGGGTGTACCTTATAATGAAATACTTAATATATTGTCCAGCATTCCTGAAGCTGAAAAATTTGCCAAATTCTGGATCTGCAAAGCAAAGTTGTTGGCAAGTAAAGGCACCTTTGATGTTATTGGGCTATATGAAGAGGCCATTAAAAATGGGGCAACAGTGAGTATCTGTCTTGGGTGGGTAACTTCTTAAAATGCTTTTTCATGTGAGTTCTCCATTGTGTTTTGTAATATGGTTGTTAGAAGGTTACAACATCAATATCCAACACTTATAAAGTCATACATTACCATAAAGAACCTGAAAATATATTAAACACAATACATCAATATTCTTAAATCAGTAATTCAGAGCCATTACATGAAATAACTTTTAATTCTAAAATCTAGAAAAAAAAAACTATATAATTATTATTTATAAAAACTGCATCAAATAGTTTTATAATGCTTTTCATTAAAATGCCATTTTCCATGTCATATTTCATATTCTTTGGTACCTTTTTCCATAGTAGTTCAAAATCAGAATTGTACATTCACATAGTTTAAACAGTTAAGTAGTTTGATAAGTTTCATTCAATAAGGCCTCTGCCTTCCTTCCCTCCCATTTCCCACTTCCCAGAGGAAACTGATTATTTTTATATTAACCTCTGTAGTTTCAGAAAACATGCTTCTGTTTCTTGACTTTTTAATTTTAGATATGATTTATGGACTTCCAGCTATGCAGAATGAAGATTTAACCCTCTTTCACACATACATACACAGATCCCAGCACACACAAATACACGCCCCTATTTACCATCCTTGCAGACCCTTGCCATTCCTCATACTTTCATTAGAGTCATGAAATTCTGGTCACTATTTAACATTCACATTGTTATGAATATACAAGAAATATATGAATATTTTGAGCCATGTAGTACATACTATGATTACCTTTCAAGCACAACTTTCTACTTCTCCTGGAGTTACTGTCATGTTTTGCCTTTGCTTAGTTTTTTTTGTTTATTATATAATTAATTTACAAACTCTTCTCTAATTGTCTAAGTTCCTCGATAGTTTGAAAATATCAGATATTCTATTGATTTCTTTTTCTTAGGGACCTCTTTTCTCCTTTCTCCCTTCTGGCTTATTCCAGACTGCACAAGCTGCTCTTTACTCCCATCTTCACCAGCTATCTTTCTGGGATCTCTTTACCACCACCTTTAGATTCCCTTCACATCCTTCTTAAGTTGGGTGGATCCTTTGTGTTTGAGAACCCATATCAGTTTTCTTCTTCCCACATTGTCTATATGTTTTTTGTTTCTTTCTCTTGTTTTTGTTTGTTTTATTTTGTTTTGTTCTCTATTCATTAAAGGCTTTACACAGATGCTGGTGAAACTGGGCTGTTCTCTGCTATTCATTAAAGGCTTTACACAGATGCCAGTAAAACTGGGCTGTTTATAAGAGGTGGGTCTGAAAAAGCTTATTTAAAGCTCGAGACACATGAGTAGGGCTTTACCACAGGGTGATCTGGCTGAGTTGATTGGTTAGAAAAGCCTCAATAGCAGTCAGTATGTTTAGGTCTTTCCTCTTAAGCTGGTCAAGTTTTCTAGAGTAGGCTGTTCCAATCTCCTTCCTGGGAGGTAGAAACCAAGCTGCCAGTGCTGTGGGAGAGAAGAGAGTAGGGAGTCTCAACCCTCAACATAGAAACTTTTGCTTATTCCCTTTTCTCAGTAAGCACCCTATCTCAATCTTGTGTGATATCCCTCAGAGACTTAAAGAATACATCCCCAGTTTTCTGTTAGGATGAAGGAAGTCAGAGAGTTAGTTACCAGAGCGCAGAGTTCAGGGCTGCAGGGTGGATTTGGAGGTCTGACTGCTTTTTGAACAGATGCTAAAGAGTCCTCCTGATTTGGGCCCTATCACCCATTCTTGAGCCTTTCTGCCAAGTTGTTTCTCAGCCAAACTGCCAGCTTGGGATTCGACTCACTTAAGTCGATTAAATTGTTCACCTCTCTTCCTTCTGCATAGCAGCTTCCAAAACCTTATTGCCATTTCTTCTTTCCTGTGCTTTGTGGTTATTGCCTCTTTTTAATCCCTTTATTATCCTTTCAGTAAATTTTCTAGAGAGATTAGAAATAAATGTATATTTAATCCACCATCTTTAACCAGAAGGCTATACAAATATAAAATACACTTGAATATTTTATGGAATTCACTCTTTGCAATATATTCTATATATTTATTGCCATTCATTTAGCTGAAATCATAATTCTGTTTTGGATTTTGAAAAAATGTATGGAAAGCTTTACTTATATGCTTTATTGTCAGTTTATATATGTTTGATACAGAGTCCCAGGTAAGGAAGACAAACTGTAATGTTCTCATGGGAAAGTACAGCTTACCTTACGATGTTCTGCTTTATGGTATGGTTTACACACTTGAAAAATGAAGGCTGTCTCAGATATTTTTATCAGAAAATTACTTTTTCATAAAGTTTTTTTTTAAGTATGTTACCAAATAAAAGAAGAAAGAAAGGAAAAG
Source organism: Saimiri boliviensis (assembly GCF_048565385.1). Taxonomy (NCBI): domain Eukaryota; kingdom Metazoa; phylum Chordata; class Mammalia; order Primates; family Cebidae; genus Saimiri; species Saimiri boliviensis. Next base: position 49,605,125 of record NC_133449.1, on the reverse strand, counting down.
CTGGAGAAAATTACCCAAAATGCCTACAAAGATTGTATCTGGGCCAGGCACAGTGGCTCACACCTGTAATCTCAGCACTTTGGAAGGCTGAGGCAGGTGGATCACCTGAGGTCAGGAGTTCGAAACCAGCCTGGCCAACATAGCCACACCCCATCTCTACTAAAAATAGAAAAATTAGCCACATGGGGTGGCACATGTCTATAATCCCAGCTACTTGGGAGTCTGAGGCAGGAGAATAACTTGAACCTTAGAAGTGGAGGTTTTGGTGAGCCGAGATTGCACCACTGCTCTCCAGCTTTGGTGACAGAGACTCCCTTCTCAAAAAAATTGTGTTTGGGTGATGGAATTATGGGTGATTTCATTTGTTAAGCTTAGCCTATGCAATTTTTCTGTAATGTGTATATGACTTTTATGATAAAAAACAAAGACAACATTAAAAATACGTAAATGTATTTTCTGTGTGGCTAGCTTTGCATCATTGGGTCAGAATCTTTATGTGGGAATACATATTTGATGGTATTATATAAATCAATAGGAAAATAGAATGTGATATAGACAAATTACATTATAGACAACTTTAAATACATCCGTTCATTAAGTCAAGTGTGCCAACACTTAACTGGAATTTTCTCTGTTCCTTTATTTTTCTTATGAAGCTGCAAAACTGTCAAGCTAGACAAAATATTTATTGCTAGATAAGAGATTTTAAAAGGAAACATTTTTATTATAAAACATTTATTTGAAGTTAAAGTTTCTTAGCAAATTTTTTCCGTGAATGTTCTTAAGATTCCATATATATTTTCTTCCTTCCTTCTAGCCAATACAAGAGTTGCGGGAAGTTGTTCTTAATATTTTGCAAGATTCAAACAGAACCACAGAAGGTATTATTATTTTTGTATTTAAATTCATCTTCTCTAGCTATGCCAGTAAAAATCATCCAGAACCCATAGGAAAAAGAAGAAAAGTATGATCCCCTGAAATGCTTCTTACTTCTTGGTTTCCATGACCTGGCCCTTTCAGCCATTGTCATCAGCTGAGTTATTTGTATTATTACAAGTAAATACACTGCTCAACACTGAGCAAAGGTTGTTTCCACCAGAACAGCCTAGACTGAAGTGCTCCACTTCCCTGGAGTCCTAGATGGAAGAAAACAAACAGCTTTTTACTGGAAGAGACTGAGGCAAAAGGAGAAATGCCTTAAGTTACATGTTTAATCATAATAAACTACCAACATACTCATCTAAATTCATGTTATCCCTTTAAAAATAGCCATCTCAGGAATCTCTTTAATTGGTTGACCATTACTGTCAGTGGTTAACCTTTAGAAGACTCTTCTATGAGAAATATTGTGCCAAACACATTAGTAACATTATAATTGCTTTTAATACTTATATGAATGGAAAGAAAAAACAAGTTATCTTTAGAAAATAAATTGGATTCTTCTTGTTATCTTAGAAGGTGACATGTTTTTCCTTTAAGAGTAGATTTAGGCTGCACACAGTAGCTCATGCCTGTAATCCCAGCACTTTGGGAAACCAAGGCGGGTGGATCACCTGAAGTCAGGAGTTAGAGACCAGCTGACCAACATGGTGAAATCCTGTCTCTACTAAGAAAAAAAAAAATTAGCCAGGTATGGTGGTACGTGCCTGTAATCCCAGCTACTCAGGAAGCTAAGGCAGGAGAAACATTTGAACCCAGGAAGCAGAGTTTACAATGAGCCAAGATTGCACCATTGCACTCCAGCCTAGGCGACAAGCGATACTCCATCTCCAAAAAAAAAAAAAAAAAAAAGAGTAGATTTAACTGGGGAACAATCAAGTCATGGAATTATAGTTAAGTAACCCACTGCTTGTGGGAATAAGGAAATAGAATAGGTATACTTGATAGTAGATTCTTTTTTTTTTTTTTTTTTTTTTTTTTTTGAGATGGAGTTTCGCTCTTGTTACCCAGGCTGGAGTGCAATGGCGCAATCTTGGCTCACTGCAACCTCCGCCTCCTGGGTTCAGGCAATTCTCCTGCCTCAGCCTCCTGAGTAGCTGGGATTGCAGGCACGCACCACCATGCCCAGGTAATTTTTTGTATTTTTAGTAGAGATGGGGTTTCACCATGTTGACCAGGATGGTCTCAATCTCTTGACCTCGTGATCCACCCACCTCGGTCTCCCAAAGTGCTGGGAGATAGTAGATTCTTTGAGAATGAGGCTACAATTCAGATACTTGGTTAAAACATGACAGTGTTCTTAAAAAGAACAAAAAGAAAAGACAGGAATCCTTGCTTTTGTTGCACCCTGTTGACCTCACTTAGGGTGTCAGCCTTTAGCTACAGTGTGCCTGGCACAGTCTGATTTCCTTTCTTTTATTTTGGTTATTGTGGTTGGGCTACCATGAAAACTATTCATGCAAGACATTTTTCACCCACTGTCCAAGGCAGTAACCTTGTGGTCATCCTGGGTAGGAGGGGGATTAGGAGGTTGTGTGAGTTAATCTTAGTGAGTCAAGAAAATTGATCCAAGGTATGGTGTAAGGGTAGAATGCCAGTGAACAGTCCCTAAGAGTACTCTTGAAAGTTAATAGGAGACTGGGAATGTGTTCAGAGTCTTGAAAAGGTATCAAGAATCTACTTACAGGTGTCTGTCTGAAGGCTGGCTAGGAGGGGGGCCTGATGTAGCAGGACATTGCTATAGGGCTTACCAGGAAAAAAAGAAATTATAAATCCCACCTTAAATCAATCACTATTTAGTGTGTGGAGTCCATGAAGATCACTGGGAAATCATTGTATGTATGTATTTTTCATGTTAGTGATTTTTGTCTGAAGTATTAAATTGCTAAATCTTACTTTCCTTCCTGACCTTACATACACAGGAATTACTTCTGACTCGTTAGTTGCTGAAACTAATATAACATCAGTGGAAGAGCTGGCCAAGGAGATGGAATCTGTGAAGTCTTGTCTTTCACCAGAAAAGAGGGAACAAGCCATAGCAACACCCCAAATAGCCAAGGCACAACAGCATAATTATTCTGGAATCAAATTACAGATTGGTCCAATCCCTAGGTAAGCAAACTCTAAAGCAGGCTTTGTGTTCACAGACTTAATGCTTTTGGTGTTTTGGTCATGAAGTCCTTGCCTACGCCTATGTCCTGAATGGTTTTGCCTTCTAGGGTTTTTATAGTGTTAGGTCTTGTGTTTAAGTCTTTAATACATCTGGAGTTAATTTTAGTGTAAGGTGTCAGGAAGAGGTCCAGTTTCTGCTTTCTGCACATGGCTATCCAGTTTTCCCAACACCATTTATTAAACAGAGACTCCTTTCCCCATTGCTTGTTTTTGTCAGGTTTGTCAAAGATCGGATGGTAGTAGATGTGTGGTGTTGCCTCCAAGCCTCTGTTCTGTTCCATTGGTCTATATCTCTGTTTTGGTACCAGTACTATGCTGTTTTGATTACTGTAGGCTTGTAGTATAGTTTGAAGTCCGGTAGTGTGATGCCTCCTGCTTTGTTCTTTTTGCTTAGAATTGACTTTGCTATGCGGGCTCTCTTTTGGTTCCATATGAAGTTTAAGGTGCTTTTTCCAGTTCTGTGAAGAAGGTCATTGGTAGATTGATGGGGAAAGCGTTGAATCTGTAAATTACTTTGAGCAGTATGGCCATTTTCACGATATTGATTCTTCCTAACCATGAACATGGAATGTTTCTCCATCTGTTTGTGTCCTCTCTTATTTCGTTGAGCAGTGGTTTATAGTTCTCCTTGGAGAGGTCCTTTACATCCTTTGTTAGTTATATTCCCAGGTATTTTATTCTCTTTGTAGCAGTTGTGAATGGCAGTTCATTCTTGATTTGGCTCTCTTTAAGTCTGTTATTGCTGTATGGGAATGCTTGTGATTTTTGCACATTGATTTTATATCCTGAGACTTTGCTGAAGTTGCTTATCAATTTCAGGAGATTTGGGCTGAGACGATGGGGTCTTCCAGATATACAATCATGTTGTCTGTAAATAGAGGCAATTTGATTTCCTCCTTTCCTATTTGAATACCCTTTATTTCTTTTTCTTGCCTGATTGCTCTGGCTAGAAATTCCAGTACTATATTGAATAGGAATGTTGAGAGAGGGCATGCTTGTCTAGCGCCAGATTTCAAAGGGAATGCTTCCAGTTTTTGCCCATTCAGTATGATATTGGCTGTTGGTTTGTCATAAATAGCTTTTATTATTTTGATATATGTTCCATCAATATCTAATTTATTGAGGGTTTTTAACATAAAGTGCTGTTGAATTTTGTCAAAGGCCTTCTCTTCATCAATTGAGATAATCATGTGGTTTTTGTCTTTGGTTCTGTTTATGTGGTGAATTACATTTATAAACTTGCATACGTTGAACCAGCCTTGCATCCCCGGGATGAAGCCTACTTGATCATGGTGGATAAGCTTTTCGATGTGCTGTTGCAATCGGTTTGCCAGTATTTTATTGAAGATTTTTGCGTCTATGTTCATCATGGATATTGGCCTGAAGTTTTCTTTTCTTGTTGAGTCCCTGCTAGGTTTTGGTATCAGGATGATGTTGGTCTCATAAAATGATTTGGGAAGGATTCCCTCTTTTTGGATTGTTTGGAATAGTTTCAGAAGGAATGGTACCAGCTCCTCTTTGTATGTCTGGTAGAATTCAGTCCAGAGCATTTCAGATTGCCCTTTTTTTGTGGGGGTGGGACCAACTGAGCCTCATCACCTGGCTCCCTGCCTCAGAGCCTTTTTTTTTTTTTTTTTTTTTTTTTTTGTCTCCCAGGTATTCCAGTCGCCTGTTGAAAAGGCACCAGGATCTGTGTGATTTCCCATGCAGCGACCCACTGTGCCTGCGCTGGCTGAAACAGCCGCGCTGAGATTCCTGGTGCTTTTTTGCCTGGGAATCTCCTGGCCTGGCTCCCTGTTTCAGTCCCCTTTTCTGTCAATTGAATGGGCGACTCTGTCTTCCCCAAACTCCAATCACCAGCTAAAGTGGTGCCCGGACCCGTGTATTTTGTATGGAGAACCCTCGCGCCAGGGCTCCAGCCAAAACAGCCGCCCCAGTGGAAACAGCCATGCGGGCCAAAACAGCCACACTGGCAACCTGTGGGGCTCCTCCGCCTGGGAATCTCCTGGTCTGTGGGCAATAAAAATCCATCTGGAAATGCAGCGTCCACTCACCCTCCACACTTGCACTGGGAGCTGCAATCCTGAGCTGCTCCTGATTGGTCATCTTGGATCCGTCACCCAACTAATTTTTATATTTTTTGGTAGACATAGTGTCTTACTATGTTGCCCAAGCTGATCTTGAACTCCTTGAAAAAGCCATCTTAAGATGAGAACTGCTCTAGACATATCTCTTGTGTCAACTTATATTAAAATGTCTTTCATGTTTTATTATGGAATATGAAACAAAAAATAATGAAGAGAATTTTTTTAAATGATAATGTTTTTAATGCCTCTCTTGCTATCTCTCAGAATAAATGGGATGCCAGAAGTGCAAGACATGAAGCTTATCACTCCTGTACGGCGTTCGTCCAGGATCGAGCGAGCAGTGTCCCGCTACCCGGAAATGCTGCAAGAACATGATTTAGTAGTGGCTTCTCTTGACGAACTGTTAGAAGTCGAAGAAACAACATGTTTTATATTTCGTAGAAATGAGGCTTTGCCTGTAACATTGGGGTTTCAAATCCCTGAATCGTAATTTCTTGATGGTTTTTTTTAAAAAACGTGTTTTAGAGCCTCCATAAGACAAGAAATATTCTTGTCCAAATGACCTGGAAAAAAGTGTGTAATAGAGAGGCATCATGGGTGCAGATTACGGATGCTCAGGATTTAAGCAATTTACTGGGCTTACTCTCAAATTTTATCTCCCTATGGGAACAGCTTTGCTTTATGTGTGTAAGACTGGTTTGCCAGTTTTACAGTATACATAAATTTCAAACTTCTGAATGTTAATTTACCCTACAACTATGATAAAAATGTATACTTTATTGATCTACTTTAATCCCAATGTAATTTTTTATATCAGAAGGTTGGTCCCACAATATAATGGGACTTTTCTTTCTGCATCCACCTTAGCAGAGAGGGCAAGTCCTTTCATCGTGGAAAATCTGAACTTTGATGCTGGCTTAACAGGCTGAATGGACCTTGACAGACGGCCAAGTCAGAACCCCTCATCTCACAGATGAGTTTATACCAGCTGTGCCTTTGCCCAGAGATTGCAAATTTATGTGTGATCTTTGATTTCCATCACAATATCCTTGTAAATGAGAGAGAATTCTTGTTTTTTCTATGCCAGCTCTCAGATGAAACACAATCCTGAATTGGCGTGGTCATCTAGCTTTATATCCAAACCTAGTTTTTTGCATTTGCTACTTAGAAACACTTCAAATAACAAAAGAGGGCAGGGTAGATGGGTGGGGAGTGGACACTGCTTCTTCATTTCTTTGCTCTGCTAGGGGATAGCTGGCCTGAGAAGGCAGTGCAAGCCCCAGAGACTGTTAGGTTGCTTTTTCTTCCTCCTGGGCAACTACTTGTGGAAACGTAAAATCAGTCATTATGTAAATATAATGTGTAGAAAAATCTAGTCAACACATTTTAAATCTTAGCTTTTTTAATATTTAAGTATTATCTTTAAAAAATACATTAAATTTGTATTAGTTCCCACTTGTTTATCTTTATTATAGAAAACCGTGATAATGGCTTTGCATAGAGAATTAGGAGTTTGTCTAAGGTTACACCAGTTGGCTCTCCCAAGAGACCTCACAAGGACCATTCATTACCAAAGAGAATGTACTTTGATCAAGGGTCTGTCAGCCTCACCCAGAACTAGATTTTTTCATTGTAAGGGAAGCAGATCTATTTCTGAAAGTCAGATTTATAATAACAGTGCTCAAAAAACTATGAGCTACAAACCTGTAATGCCAACAGACCTTCAGTAAGAGATAGACTCTTATAACTCAATCATGGAAAAACAAATAATTTAAAATGGGCAAAGGACCTAAACAGACATTTCTCCAAAGAAGACATTAAAAAATGGCCAATAGGTATATATATGAAAAAGTGTTTGGCATCACTAATCAGAAGAATAATGTAAATTAAAACCTCTTTGAGCTATCACCTCACATCTGTAAGAATGGCTGTTAAGAAGAAGACATGAGATAAATGCTGATGAGATTATGGAGAAAAGAGAAGCCTAGTACACTGTTGGTGGGAATGTAGATTGGTGTAGCCATTATGGAAAACTATGGAGACTCCGAAAGAAATTAAAAGTAGAACTGTTATCTGACCCTCTTCTGAGTAGGTATGTACCCAAAAAGATGAAATCATTGGCTTGGCATAGTGACTCACACCTGTAATCCCAGCACATTGAGAGGCTAAGGTGGGTGAATCACCTGAGGTCAGGAGTTCGAGACCAGCTTGACCAACATGGTAAAACCCCATCTCTACTAAAAATACAAAAATTACCCGGGTGTGGTGACAGGTGTCTGTAATCCCAGCGACTTGGGAGGTTGAGGCAGGAGAATTGCTTGAACCCAGGAGGCAGAGGTTGCAGTGAGCTGAAATAGTGTCACTGAGCTCCAGCCTGGGTTACAGAGTGAGACTTTGTCTCAAAAAAAAAAGATGAAATCACCACCTCATGAAGATATCTGCACTCTCATGTTTGTGGCAGCGTTATTCTCAATAGCCAAGATCTGGAAACAACCTAAATGCCCATCAATGGGCAAATAAAAGAAAATATGGCATATGCATGCCATGGAATAGTATTGATCCTTGGAAAGGAGGGAGTTCTTGCCATCTGCTACAACATAGATGGACCTGGAGAACATTATGCTAAGTGAAATATGCCAGACACAAGGAAATATACTGCATGATCACATGTGGAATATTTAATTTTTTAAAAAAGAACTCAAGTATACAGAGAAACAGATTACCACAGATGGAGGAAGAGGAAATGGGGAGATGTAGGCCAAGGACACAAAATAGCAGATAAGAGGAACAAGTCTAGAGATTGGGCTAAAGTTAATACAATTGTATTAGGGGTTTTTGTTAAATAAGTAGATTTTAGCTGCTCTTATCACACAAAAAAACTGAGATGATGTTAATCTGCTTTACTATAGCAACCATTTTATTATCCATATGTATCCCATAGCATCATATTGTAAATCTTAAATATACCTAATAAAATTGTCACCAAAATGCAGGAATTAGACTTAACTTTACCTGTGAAGCCAAATAATGCTCAGAGGGCTGCTTAGAGACCACAAACTCAGAACATGGGACTTAAAGGACTCAAATATTCAAAATCACCAGGATTAGAGAGTCCGAAGCGAGTCCTTTTGTATTAGGAATATTCTTGCCTCAGATCTCAGACACTAAGTATACTTTTTTTTTTTTTTTTTTTTTTTTTTTTTTTGAGAGAATTCTTTTTATTAAGAGTGAACAGATGAGCTAAGGGAAGTGGGTCTCGGCCTTCTGCTGGTGCAGCATCTCCACGCAGGGCCTCGGCCCCATCCTGGCCCTGCCTGAGGACTGCACCATGGGCGCTCCTTGGGCACAGAGGAGACAGCAGGAAGGGGCAACAGGAGCAGGAGCAGGTGCAGGGCACCCGCACCCCAGGCCTCACCCACCTCTGAGCTGCCAACAGCCAAGACCCTGGCAAGGCCGGGAAAGGAAGGGGCGAGCAGGGAGGAGGGGGTCTCTGTGAAAGCAAGCCCCACCCCCAAAGCAGAGCAGAGACCCAAGTCTGCAAATCACGCCCTCCTGGGGGAGGCGCCCCCACCTCCACCAAGAGTTCCTCCTTTGAGGCCACCAGCACCCTGGAGGGCCGGGGCTGCACGGAGACCAGAGAAAGGAAAACCCCACAGAAGAAACTCAAAGCATCAGTCCCACGTGTGTCTGTGGAACAAGCAAACGGGCCCAAAGGCTCTTCTCTACAAACGGCACGCATCCATCCGACAGGGGCCGCAGGACATGGCCGGGCCATCTGCGTCTGTGCAGCCCACACCAGTGCAGCCAGGGTCTTCTCAGACTCGCTGCACGCGTGCCCAGCACGTGTGCACGCACAGGTGCACGGAGAGGACACACGCCACCGTCTCTTTGCACACGTGCGCCCCTGTCCGGCCCGTGGGGCTCATCTCTCCTTCACGTGGTTCTGTGCTCCTGGGCCCCCGCTGCCGGCCCCGTCCCCGCTGCCCCCAACTGTGGACCCCGCCGGCCCCACTGCACAGCACCTCGGTGAGGTCGTCCATGACCTAAGTTTGTTGACCAGGTCCTCATGATTGATCTTGCACTGTAATCCATTGCTTGTGCATTTATTTTCTGGCTTCTCAAATGGTCCATGTTTGCCACCTAAATCTCTCCCCTGACCCCAGGCCTAGGAGTCAGTTGTCTCTTTATGGTGGTTTTACATCTCCTCAAAACCATTGTCTTGACATTACAGCTTAGTTCTCAAATGAGCAGTTTCATTTTATTTATTGTTAGTTCCTTGCAGGATGTCTCACAGTATTCTCCTATGTACTAACAGTAACTGTGTGGGTGGAACTATTGGTGTCTAATGATGTATGTTTCAAAATGGCAAATTGGAGGGTTTGAACAGCCTCATCAGACTGTAGAATCTTCCAGACACAAAAAGATATGGATGGAAATGATTGTGGATGGTACAGCAGCTGCAAAGTAACTGCACCCTAATTCTGGGGCTCTTTATAGATACTCAGTAACCCTCTTGTTTAGTAAATAGCTGCTCCTAGACATACGGAGCAGGAAGGAGGGAGAGTAGGAAGGAAAGAAGTGGGCCCTTAATCACCTGGGAAGAAGGTTCATAGGGAATTTTAGTGGAAATATGAGCCTCTGCAGAAGTAAGTCCAGTGTTGTTCAAGGATGGCTTTTTAGAGGAGGTGAGTATAAAGCAAGTTTCAGAGAAAAAGAAAAGGGGATTATATACAGCATTTCTGTGCAGAATGACCAGAAGACAGAGCCGAGGCTTGATGGTTTATATTTGTTAGTGCTCACTATGCCAGGAGCTCAGCTGAGTCTTTTACAAACTATAAAAACAGTTCCTGAGGCAGGGCATGTTGCTCGTGACTGTAATCCCAGACTGGGAAGTCAAGGTGGGCGGATCATTTGATGTCAGGAGACTCAGACCAACCTGGCCAACATGGTGAAATGCCATCTCTACTAAAAATACAAAAATTAGCTAGGCGTGCTGGTACACGCCTGTAATCCCAGCTACTTAGGAGGCTGAGGCAGGAGAATCACTTGAACCTGGGAGGCAAAGGTTGCAGTGAGCCAACATCATGCCACTGCACTCCAGCCTGGGCAACAGAGCAAGACTCTGTCTCAAAAAAACAGTTCTTGCCTGCCTGGCATGTACTCCCTCTTCTAATAAAAGCATCCGAGGCTGGGTGTGATGGCTCACCCCTGTAATCCCAGCACTTTGGGAAGCCAAGGTGAGCAGATCACTTGAGGCCAGGAGTTCAAGACAAGTCTGGCCAACGTAATGAAACCCTGTCTCTACTAAAAATACAAAAATTAGCCAGGCGTGATAGAGTGTGCCTGTAGTCCCAGCTACTTGGGAGGCTGAGGCGGGAGAATCACTTGAACCTGGGAGGTGGAGGCTGCAGTGAGGCAACATCACACCACTGCATTCCAGCCTGGGTGACAGAACGAGATTCTGTCTCAAAAAAGCACCCACTTTCCCTACTATGACCACCTCTTTACTACTGACACTGTACGTGGTTTAAGAAGAATGGACTCAACCCCGGTATGAGCATATGACCCAGGCCTGGCAAATTCAAACTTGTTATCTCCCTGGCTAGTGGCACTGATTAGAGGATGGGATAGTGTCTCACAACCAGTGAGGTATTTCCCAGACTTTCATTAGAGATTTCCTGGTGAGTTCCTGAAAAGATAAAGATAGAAATCTGGAGATTGGGGACAGCCATCTTATAACCTCATAGACAAAACCTGCCAGAGAATAGTACTAACACGAATAAACTTGAGAGTTAGAGAGAACAAGGCTATGTCCGATGACAGACATTAATGCTATGCCTAGAGCTGGACTAGCCCTGAACTTTTTAGCTATATGAGCCAATAAATTATCTTTTTTCTCAAACCAGTTTCATTAGGTTTCCATCAGTTGCTAAAGAAAAAATCCTGACTAATGTACACACACACGCACACATACACACACACACACACACACACACACACACACACACACGGGGGAGAGAGAGAGAGAAAGACCTTATAATAGCATAGAAAACCCTTATTTAGTGCTTCCTCTGACCAAGTTCCGTGTCCAGTGTCCGTTATCTCCCTATGCCCTTACAGTTGCATGACTGTCATTTATTAACTACTCTGTTTCCAGAACCATGTCATACAATAGCTTTATGACATGGCTCTGGAAACAGAGTAGTTAATAAGTGACAGTCATGCAATTTCAAAGTCAGAGCTGTCTGGCTCCAGGTCCAGAACTTTTAGCTCCTATCTCTATTTAAAGTAAGAAAATGAGGACTAGGATAATGGGAAGGAAACAGCACATCTGAGCAAGAGAAATTATTCAGCTGTTCCCAGTTTACCAAGCAGGAATCACTGTGACAGCCAAAGTACAGTCATTCGTTGTACAAATAAATGATCACATTTTTACCACGAGTGCACTACCCCACAGATACTGCTTCTCTTCTCTTCATTTCCTCACTGCTCAAGATGATGCCAGAATGAGGAAGTCAATTCAGCTGCTGTCATTATTCTCAAATGGAAATGCATCTCTCACATCAGCTGTCCAAGTGACAGCACAGTACTTATCTACTGCCAGACCCAAGCTATGCCACTAACCATCCCTTGGGACCAGCCTCATCCATGTGGCCAAAGAAGGCTCCCAACCAACTTCACTCTCCAGCCAGTTGGAAGGGGAGAGAGAGGAAGGGGAAGGCACGTCCCTCCTAAGGTCGCAGATTGGAATTTGGAGCCATTACTTCTGTCCAGAATGTAGGGGCCAGAACTTGGTCACATGTCCCCACCCATTTAAAGAAAGTAGAGAAATGTCTATCAGATGGCCACATGCCCGGCTAAAAATTCTTCCAGAAATGGGAGATGACTGTCAGTGTCTGCACACAGTCTTGGAAATAATGGTGTGCTTCTAAGGTATAGATAAAACAAGAGTGTAGAGGTGATATCAGGTTTAAAAAAAAAAAAAAAAAAAAAAAAAAAAACAAAAAACTATCCAAATAGAAGTGTCTGTCCTACCTCTTACCCAGATACGTTCCTGAGATTTAGGAGCTGCATTCTAATCCAAAGCCTTACAGTCTTTCTACACTTTCTCTTGTCTCATATCCTTTGCCCCACCCCTTTCCCTGCAGTTCTACAAGAGTAATAACAAACTGGGTGGCATACATCATTCAATAAAATACGCAGTACACCGTAGGTGCCAGAGACACAACAGTCAGCTAAAAGGACATTACCTTTTGGAGCTGAGAGTCCAGTGGGGACACATGTTAATCTAAGAACCACAGAAGACTGCAAGGCCTGAGAAACAGAGGCCTGTGAGCGAGGGACTAAGGAGACACTGGTCTAGACAGGGAGGTGAGCTGAGGGGAGAGCAGATATAACCAGGAGAAGAGGCGGGGAATGGGCCGGGCAATAGGAAAAGCATAAGAAAGGCCCTTTGGCCACCTCTCCCACCCCTCCTTCTCTCCTCTCCCTCCCTGGGATTCCCTAAGGCATATTCTGCCAGATTATTTATACCTGTCCTTTTCTGTATCCTCTCTAGCCTGGGTAGGAATTCTAAGAGTTGATTTTTGTAGTATTAGCTAATACACTGTATTTCAAGCCCTTTCCAGAAAAGAAGGGGTCTAGGGTCTGAGCAGTTTTTCTGATAAATACTATCTTCTAGCCCTTGAGTATGAATCAAGTAAAGACACAGGCCAGTGAGACCTGCTGTTTGCCTGGAGAACCTTTCCCTACAGGCTCTGGGCCTGAAAGTCAATCCAGGGAAAGGAAGAAAAGGTCTTAGCAGTGTCAAACCTGGACGCTTCTGAAATGCAAAGGAGATGTTTAAAAAAAAAAAAAAGCCCAGGCTTGGTGGCTCACTCCTGTAATGCCAACATGTTGAGATGCTGAGGCAGGTGGATCACTTGAGGTCAGGAGTTTGAGACCAGCCTGGTCAACATGGTGAAACCCTGTCTCTACTAAAAATACGAAAATCAGCCAGGTGTGCTGGAGTGTGCATGTAATCCCAGCTACTCAGAGGTCAAGGTAAGAGAATCACTTGAACACAGGAGGTGGAGCCAAGATCGTGCCACTGCACTCCAGTCTGGGTGACAGAGTGAGACTCCATCTCAAACAAACAAAAAGTGAACTCTCAGATCCCATGGCCCATTGTCCCTTATTTATCCTCGGATATCCCAAGTGTTGCCACTGTTTACCCACAGAAAATGAAGCTAATGAAGTGTGTCCTCAGACCTGTTTCTTCAAGGGTTTGCTTCATTGTTTCAAACATGCAGGTTCAACCTGTGTCTCCACAGAATGTCAGATGATGCCACTAACAGGCAAAAAGTGAACTGTAGGAATAAATTAAATTCAGTGGCATCAGAACAATGATGGTTCAGTGCTTTAATACCACAGAGAAGCTTCTAACACACTCGAGAGTCAAGTTTTTAAATCATGAGTGTGACTTTTTGTGTGTTTTAATGCATGTATACAAGCTCAAAGACATTTGGGCTATCTCATTTAACATCTTTCATATTGAATAAAAGAGCAGTTAGTGGGGCAATCTATAGCCAATCAGGTTTTATTGTTCTTACTAGTAACAGAATCAGAAGTGCACAGAAATAATATTTTTAAAAGATAAGTTTAGAAATAAAATTGGATATGATACATGATGTGTTCAAGAGAAGCAGGTAAAACAATTTCACTTGTACACACATTTACAAACATCTCAAAGACCATGGGGGATGCCTTCTAGGTTAAGAGCAATAGTCCCCCCTCCCTAAAAGAAGTGTTTGTGAGCTCCAAATCTCCTACATTTAGGAGATTTCAATACAGTTGCTTTTTCCTTCTTCTATACTTCTGTTATCTGAAAAATATCTCAAGTAGAAGATGACCCGTGATGCCAGGCCATGTCCGGGACTCCGTCAGGAGAGCTCTCCTGGTCCTTGCTTCTCTCTTTGCCCTCAGCCTTATAAGAAACAAAGAAAGAGACTATGGATATTTTCTTCCCAAGCTTGCACAGTGACTCCCAACCACAGGTAGTTAATGTGTCGAAATGCCCTAGGCTGGATCCTGATGGGGTGAGGAGGTAGAGGGATCAAACCACAGCCTTCCCCAGCAAACCACTGTTACCTACAGGAGTGTGTCCAGCCCTCTGCTGGGCTAGGATAGAAAAAGAGATGCAAACCACTGATTAACAACTGTGAATGCACTTGAATTTTGAGCTTCTCCTAGGCAAGAATGAAGTAACTTACACTTTATTTCTACACTGCCCCGGGACACAGGCGGCACTCAATAAACAGTGGTTGAAAGAACACTGTGCCTGGTACCACCCAGCTAAACGGGACCTATGGAATGCACATCTTTTTTTTTTTTCTTTCCTTTTTTAATTACACTTGGGCTCTGGGGTACATGTGCACATCCTGCATCCTGCAGGATTGTTGCTTAGGTACATACATGCCATGGTGGTTTGCTGTCTCCATCCCCTAACCCACATTGCCTACATCAGGCATTTCTCCCTGTGTTATCCCTCCCCATCCTCCCTGTCCTCCCGTCTCCCCTCCACTCCCCTCCCCCACAACCTAGCCCAGGGAGTGTAGTTCTCTTCCCTGTGCCCAAGTGTTCTCATTGTTCATCACCCACCTATGAGTGAAAACATTTGGTTTTCTGTTCTTATGTCAGTTTGCTGAGAATGATGGTTTCTAGATTCATCCATGTCTCTACGAAGGACATGAACTCATCATTTTTTATGGCTGCATAGTATTCCATGGTGTATATGTGCCACATTTTCTTTGTCCAGTCTATCATTGATGGGCATTTAGGTTGGTTCCAGGACTTTGTTATGGTAAACAGCGCCACAGCAAACATACATGTGCATGTGTCTTTATAAAAGAATGATTTATAATCCTTTGGGTATATACCCAGTAATGGGATTGCTGGGTCAAATGGAGTTTCTATTTCTAGGTCCTTGAGGAATCGCCACACTGTCTTCCACAATGGTTGAGCTAATTTACACTCCCACCAACAGTGTAAACGTGTTCCTTTTTCTCCACGTCCTCTCCAGGATCTGTTGTCTCCAGATTTTTTAATGATCGCCATTCTAACTGGTGTGAGATGGTATCTCAATGTGGTTTTGATTTGCATTTCTCGAATAATCAGTGACAATTAGCATTTTCTCATATGTTTGTTGGCCTCATATATATATATGTCTTCTTTTGAAAAGTATCTGTTCATATACTTCACCCACTTTTGAATGGGTTTGTTTGTTTCTTGTAAATCTGTTTTAGTTCTTTGTAGATTCTGGATATTAACCCTTTGTCAGATGGCTAGGTTGCAAAAATTGTTTCCCATTCTGTTGGTTGCCGGTTCACCCTAATGATTGTTTCTTTTGCTGTGCAGAAGCTCTGAAGTTTACTTAGATCCCGTTTATCTATTTTGGCTTTTGTTGCCAATGCTTTTGGTGTTTCAGTCATGAAGTCCTTGCCTGTGCCTATGTCCTGAATGGTGTTGCCTAGGTTTTCTTCTAGGGTTTTTATGGTGTTTCAGGAATTCACATCTTTTAAACTGAGCCCCCAGAAAGTCAAGGTAGGAACAGAAACCCTTATGTGAGGCTTGGGGGTGCAGAACCCAATGAGGAACCCAGGCATCCAATCATGTCTCAGCTCAGAGGTGAGTCAGGCCACACAAAGTGTCTAAAAGATCTGAAGCTAGAGCCACTAGTTACTGATGTTAACAAAGCTGCCTAGGGAGGAAGCGTCGGTGTGGAAGAGGGCATGTCCTGCAACCTCTCTGGAGGGAGTAAGTTATATGGATTGGCCAAAAGCAGTCTGCAGTGGTACAGGGCCCAAGAATCAATGAACCACTGCTGAGCAGAACCTATCACCCTTTTGGATCCAATGCTGCTTTTTTTTTTTTTGAGACGGAGTCACCCTGTTGCCAGGCCGGAGTGCAGTGGTGCAATCTCAGCTCACTGCAACCTCCGCCTCCTGGGTTCAAGTGATTCTCCTGCCTCAGCCTCCCGAGTAGCTGGGACTACAGACACCCACCGCCATGCCCGGCTAATTTTTGTATTTTTAGTAGAGACGGGGTTTCACCATGTTGGCTAGGCTGGTCTCAAACTCCTGACCTCAGATGATCCACCCGCCTCAACCTCCCAAAGTGCTGGGATTACAGGTGTGAGCCACCACACCTGGGCCCCATGCCCCATTTTAAAAACAAATATTTAACTTCCACTTTTCCATCCTGAATTGAAATTCATCAATACAATTATCATCTCTATCATTTAAAATAACTAGATAATACCCTAACTATAACAAAGGAGAAATTCAAAAAAGCGATTTACAATAAAATAATTCATGTATTTTTGAGGTTGCGGTGAGCCGAGATCGCGCCATTGCACTCCAGCCTGGGTAACGAGAGTGAAACTCTGTCTCAAAAAAAAATAATAATAATAATAATAATTCATGTATTTTTACATGAATAATCAGGAATTACTATGCTTGCAGACAAAAAAAAAAAGCCTCCCCCCACCCCACCAATTGCCTCATGTGCCCTGGGGTTGATACTACCCCATTGGGAACCACTGCTCTAGCCCATGGAAGCCCAAGCCACAGAGACCCTCGGCCACAGCCACTCACCCTCTGGCTGCAAGAGAGGAGGCAGGAGGCAGGGTCCAGTTGGCCCATTCTTGCTGCACAACCGACTCATGCGGCATCTGTAGGTTTAAATGTGGACATAAGCAAAGTACTCTGTTCTGGGTCTGGCCTTCCAGGATTCCTCAGCTATGCACAGCCTCCCCTGCCCACAGCTGCCAGCTTCCTGCCCAACAATCAGAGGAGGGTGCCTCAGAGGGTCAGCAGGGGCAGGAAGGTTCTGGCAGCTGGACTTCACTTCCTCAAAAATCCCAGGCCAAGGCCAGGCACAATGGCTCACACGTGTAATCCCAGTACTTTGGGAGGCCAAGGCAGGTGGATTGCTTGAGCCCATGAGTTCAAGACCAACCCGGGCAACATGATGAAACCCTGTCCCTACAAAAACACAAAAGTTAGCCGGGCATGGTTGTGCCTCAGCCTCCCAAGCACAGCTGTAATCCCAGCTACTTGGGAGGCTAAAGCACAAGAATTGCTTGAACCTAGGAGGTGGAGGTGGCAGTGAGCCGAGATTAAGCCACTGCACTCCAGCCTGGGCAACAGAACAAGACTTGGTCTAAAAAACAAAACAAAAAAATCCCAGGCCTGCAAGGTTCGTAAGGTCAAATTTCTTTAAATGTTTCACCTTGTCACTTTTGGGCAGAGGGGACGGTGTGTTCTTCACTGTCTGGTCTCTACTTTAACAATAATATCTACCAGCACAGATGGCTATGCCTGATCCCCCAGCTTCACCAGGAGTTCTGGTCCAGCCCATCTACGAGCCCAAAGATGAGATGAGGCTGCCCAGTGAAAGCCAGTTCCCACAAGCGTGCGGCAGCACAGTGCAGGGGACAGTGTGACCCCCTAGAGCCTGACACGCTCAAATCCCAGCTCTGTGGTCCGCTAGCTGTATGACAGCAAGTCACTTAGATTCTCTGTGCTTTCTCGCCAATGGTAAAATAAGGAGGATAAAACCTACCTCGCTGAGTTATATTGAGCATTAAGCATAATCGATGAAAAGCACCCAGCCCAGTGCAGGAAACACTGCAGACATTCAATAAATGGTTTTTCCCCTCTCAAACATCTGGAAGGCAGCCAAGGGCAGCAGGGAAAGCAGGCAGCAGAGAGCCTCAAAGACCTAGCTTCAAGTCCAGATCCCAAACTGCAGGCTCTACATCTTATAAAATGGAAATGACGATGCCATCTTGGAAGGGCTGACATGTGCAGGTTCCAGGGAAGCCCTGTGCTGGCCAATCCCGTGACTCCTAACCCTTGCCCAGTGCCATCATGGCCGCCTCTACCTCCCTGCTCTTAAGCCAAAAGCATCCTCTGGTCTCCCAGAAGAAAACCAGCCAGAGCAGATTACTGTATCATCTGCCACCTCCTCGGAAGCCACTGTATGTTTACTGAAGGTGGGAGGACTGTGTCTTCCTCCTTGGAAGGAGGAAGACATTCCATTTCTACCAAGGAAATGAGATAGTGTGGTCTCAATCTAATGCAGGAGTTAAGGTTGAGCATGAGGAAGAACACGCCCGCAGAGGCATCTTATCTATATAAACCTAACTCTTCCCATGCATTTGTTAAGACCCGGGCAGTTAACTGCAAGGCTGTGACCCCATTGAGTCGGAAGGTGGGAGATTGGGTCTGGTGACCTTGCGAGCTCCTAGCAAGACTAGAAACCAGTGGGTCCTTCTAGGATAGATGTTCAGGGACAGCCGTGGAGATTCCACAGGGACCCAACAACTCTGGGGTGGCCCGAAACAGTGAGCTGAGCGGGTGGTACAGGAAGTTGAAGCAGGTGGCAGTGTAGAGGTTGGCGTAGCGCATCAGCGGGCTGGAGAAGAGCGTCTGGTGGAAAACGCAGTGGAACAGGCTGCCTGTGGTGCTGTAGCACAGGTCCCTCTCCCGGGTGTCCTTCTGACCAGAGAAGCAACACGCTGAATTGAAATCCCAGCCCACATGGGCCTGCCCTCGCCTTCTCCCTCTCTGGGCAACCCTGGCCTCCCTGAGCCTCTCACTGGGGGACACTGAGGCCTGTGCCCCTCTGTAGGGAAGGAGCAGCATGTTGTAGAACTACAGGCTGCACATTTGGCTTTTGGAGGTGGGGCAGCTCCCTACTTTGCCACGGGCCCCGCTCCAGCTTTCCCTCGAAGTTACCTGCCTGGCCCTGGAGGTAGACCACCCAGGACTAAACCACAGTCTCATTTACCTTATGAGTCCAACAGAGGACTTGGCAAAGGCCGCACCCCAGCCCCACTTGCACCTTCCTATCAGGTCCCACCCCACCACCAGGCCCTGCTTTTAGAGCCTAGAGAACAGTCCCAACATTTACTCCCAAGGTGACCACTCTCTGAGGTTCAGTTTCCTCATCAGTAATATAAAGGCGACAGTCCGTGCTCCATCCACCTTATAAGCCTGTGGGGAAGATCAGACAGCTGTGCTTTGTAAAAGGCTCTGCAAAGACCCTTTGTGACGGGCCCCGGCTGGACTGGGATGACTGAGTGGCCTGACTCCCTCCACCTGGTCAGCCGTGGGCACCTCCAGCTTTTTGGTGGCCGGTCAGTAATGCCACAAGGGAATGTTGTCCTTTCTTCTCTTTTCCCAGGACGCTGGGCTCACTGGTCCTCGATCGTATTTCCTATTAGAACTGGCTAGTCGATCAGTAAGGGCCCAGCCAGCATGCAGGCACTTCTTAGGCAGGATGATTGACAAGGACTGCAGGACTGGAGGCAAGGCTGCCCTTTGGAACATTGGCCAGCAGAGGGCGCTGGCTGACAAGGCAGGTGGAGCCCAGGCGATGATGGGGAGAATCAGGTAACTGGGCCTTTGGCACAGGGAACGCAGGCTCCTCCCCCACTGGGCCTGGTCCCCTGATCCCTGGACACTCAGCTGTCACCTGGATTTCTCCCGGTGAAGTTGATGACTTGCAGCTCACAACTGCTCCCATCTATGTGCCTGGTACAAAAACAGTCTGGTAACCAAGGGGAGGCACAGAGCTTGGGTGCCAGGACAGTCTCCTTAGACCCCCCCCACACAGGGATCGGGTGGAAGACGCCGTGCGAGCATCCAGTGTGGGTGCCGGGCTGGGTGTGTGCACGCGTGCGAGGGAAGGTCCCTGAGTGCTGGACGGGTTCAGAGGAAGGGCCTAGAGGTCACAGAGTGTGAGCAGTCTCAAGGGGATGAGAGGGGTCCCCACATCCAGTTTGCTAGGGAAGCCCAGCCTGAAACAGACCTTGATGTCCTGACAACCTTGGCTGGGACCTTGCTGCCAGGCAGGGATGTGAGCCACTGTCCCTCCATCCCTCTCCCCGCCCCCTATCTTACCCCCAGAAAGGCCAGGGTCTCACTGATATAGGTCCACCAGGCACATGTCCAGCCTGTTCAGCTCCTCCTACAGCTCTAAAAAGCCACTAGGGGTCAGTGGGGGTGAGTGATGGCCTGTGTCACCCACTGGCCCTGCCGGCCTGTGTCTGCCCTGCCCTTGCGCTCCCCCAGCTGTGTGCATAACACCCCTGGCCCCTTATAACAGGTAAGGCTCTGCCCAGACTGAAGCAGGGACAGCGTAGGCCCCGTAGGCCCCAAGGGATGGGTGAGGTAGTCAGGTGACTTTCCCAAGGTCACACAGCAATGACTCAAACCTAAAGCCTCAGCTCTCAGGACAAACCCCGAATTGTGTGGGCTCACATGACTCCCTGCTCTGGAGGATGACTTCGAGTCACTCCTGGATGGAGCCTGTGTACCTTCCACCCACTGAACGTCCTCAGGGCGGGTGGGGAGAGTTGGGTCAGGTGCAGGAGGAAAGTGCGGCCTGCAGAAACAGCACAGGACTCTGGCGTCAGGAGATGCAGATTTGACTCTCATCTTTGTCCCTGCTGGCTGTGTGACTTCAGACAAGCTGCTTACCCTCTCTGGGTGTCTGTTTCCTCCCTCAGAAGCAACAGAGTGGCCAGGATTCCTGGCCCCCACGGGGAAAGGGAGAAGGCAGTGCTGGGGACTCTGCATGGGCAGCCAGTGCCCTCTGACTGTTCCCAACCCCAGCAGATCACCCTTCTCCAGGGCCTAGATGTCCAGCTCCCAGGACAGCTCAAGAACCACCAGGCAAGTCCGCCAGCTCTGCCACTTCTTGGACTTGAGAATGTCCCCAAAACAGTGGTCCCCAATGTACAGGATGTCCTTCCCCCAAACCCCAAAGAGCGTGTCACACACCATGTTGGACGAGCCTGCCCCACCAAGCAAGGACAGGCTCCTTTGCCCTTCCTGCCTTGGGGCAGTGAGTTGGGGCAGATGAGGGGCCTGGGAAGGAGTGGGGGCATAGTGGGAGCTGATACCTCCAGAGTAGACAGCATAGTGCTGGTGGGGCCCTGTATAAGTGCCCACGCCTAGCTTCCCCAAGTCCTGGAGGGGCAGAGGGGTGCCCTGGAGCCAGGAGAACTGCATCTTTGGTCTCTAACTAGGGAGCGTCAGAGGAAGCTCGTAGCGGCAGGGATAACCAGGGGAGCGTGGGAGGAGGCAGCAGAGGGCCCTGAAGGAGGCCTGTGGCTCCCTGCCTCCAGGAACAAATAGGCCAGCAGAGCTGCCAACCACAAGGGCAGGTCAAGTCTAAGGGGCAGGCAGGCTCCCCTCCCCAATTATGGTCCATGGACCTCTGCATCTGCCATTACCATGTTGACCATCCCTTCTACAAAGAAGCAGGGCTGCTGCATGTCCCTCAGGTCGAAGTAGGACCTCCAGGGGCTGGCCGAGGCCTCAGCCTGCTGGGGGTGCACGCGGGTCGCACACACACAGCCTGGTAAATCTGACCTTGCTACATCCGGTCACCCGTCACAGCCTGCCCTCTCCCCACCAACCTCCCAGCCGGATGGGACCTCTCCAGCCCCTGGGAACCAGGTCTCGATGCCCAGCATCCCCCACCAAGCTGGGCACTAGAACGGGCTCAAAAGGAACTGATGGAGGTGGGTGTCAGCCATCATGTGTACCCTCAGGCCAGCCTCCAGGGCCCCTCACAGCACAGTCAGAGACCTGGGGACAGGTGGCACCAGCACAGCTACCAAGTTAGGGGCCTGCTGCCTGCCCCATGACACGTGATCACTGCCAGGCCCCAGCACCCCTCCCCTTGGCCTGCCATGCCCTCGTCTCCCCCCTTTCCACCACCCCTCCCCACACACCTGACTGCCTCCTGTCGTCCCCAAAGGCTCCTCCCAGGGCCTGGCTGAGGTCACCAGCCTCCTACCCACTGGGGAGCTTCCACTCATGAGAAATGACCACTCACACACTCGGGTCTTGCTCAAAGGGAGGCTGGACATGGGAGAGGCCCTCGGCATCGTGCTGTGGCCTGGCGCCCCCGGCCCCTGCACAGCCTCCCCCCAACCCCCAGGCTGTGCATGCAGCCCTCCAACACTCACCTCACTGGTGCTGCACAGGTAGGTCACGATGGCCTGGCAAGGACAGGGCAGGGGCAGGGCACCGAGCTTGGGCCACCGCCTACCTCTGCCCTTACTACCATCCCCCTGGCACTCTGGTGACCACAGGAGCAAGATGGTGAGGAAGTTGCTCTTTCCCCTGAGGCCTTGAAAGGCCAAGAAATGGAGCCCGGGAGACCAGTCCAGTGTTGGGGGTAGAAGGGTCGTGGCTCCTCCCGCCCCTCACTGTTGTTTGCAATGCATCCATGTCCCCAGAGGCCAGAAAGGAGGCCGAGGGCCCGTCCCTCGATACACGCACTCATGTCGATGTAGTTGTAGCTGCTGTTGGTGGCCAAAAACACTTTCCCAACCTCCTTCATCTTCCCCAGCAGCACGGGAGGTGTGCCTGGGGTGGAGGTAGAGGGACTTGCAGGGGTGGGACTCTCAGCGCTGCCCTGGGATCCCCTCCTCAGGTTTCAGCCTTCTGGGAGCCACCCCAGCCCAGGCAGGGAGGCACCAGGCCACACAGACCTGAGCCACCTGGAAGCAGAGCTCAGCTTAAACCTCCAAGAAAGCCAGGGAAGGGTTGCAGGGAAAGCCCTGGGGCTCTGGGTCTGTGGCCATTGACCTCCTTCTTCACATACGTCTCCAAGCCCTCCAGGGTCTTCTTGAGACGGCCCTGCAGGAGGGAGCAAAAGGCCGTGAGTGTGCACGCGTGTGTGTGCATGTGTGTGTGTGCGTGTGTGTGTCTGTGCCTCTGTGTGCGTGTGTGTCTCTGAGTCTGTGTGCATGTGTGTCTGTGTGTCTCTGTGTGCGTGTGTGTGTGTGTGTCTGTGTGTCTGTGTGCGTGTGTGTGTCTCTGTGTCTGTGTGCGTGTGTGTCTGTGTGTCTCTGTGTGCGTGTGTGTGTGTGTGTCTGTGTGTCTGTGTGCATGTGTGGTGTGTATCTCTGTGTGTGTCTCTCTGTGTGTCTGAGTGTGTGTCTCTGAGTGTCTGTGTGTGTGTGTGTGTGTGTGTGTGTGTGTGTGTGTGTGTACCCACCTACATGTCTATGTCAAGATGAGGAGAGTGGGCGGCTCTGGGAAGCCCAGACCAGACCACAGTCCTCAGTGGGAAGAGGATGGAAAGTCTATGCGGACTGGAGGCCGGAGGCTGCCCAGGAGAACCCAGACCAGACAGATTCATGGCATTGGCCACATCCTGGAACAGGATTCAGAAGGACATGAAAAGGGTCCCATGCTGATATCCAGTGTCACAGCTGGGGCAGGCCAAGAGGGGACAGGGAATACCAGTAAGGAAGCCTGAGGTGACCTCCTACCCTGAGTGCTATACCAGAGCAACCCCACCGGCCACACTGGGGCCTTCAGTGGACTTATGTCCTAGCCATCCTGGGAGAGGCATCACCTGGGGCTAAGGGTCACCCCTTGGGGGCAGCACCAGTGACAGGGTTGGGTACCACCCTGCAGTAGAGGTCTTCCCACTGAGCCTCCTGGAACCCCTCAAGCCCCTTGGGGAACCCTTCAGGGGCTCCCTACTTTGGGGTTTGGTCCCTGAGCAGTGGCAGTGTGTTGCTGGTCACTCCAGAGCTGGGCAGGGCACAAGACACACTTGGTGTAACAGGAGCAGCCAGAGAAGAAGTCCACCAGGCAGGCACAGAGCTAGGTTTCTTGGGCAGACAGGCTGGTCAGTTGTCAGCCCAGAGACCCAGGCAGCTCCCCACCAGGCCAGAGCTGGGAGTCTCAGGACCACCTCCCGGTGCCGCCAACCCTCCACCCACCAGGCAGGTTGAAGCGCGTGTTGAGGATGTGGAAGCGCTGCAGCTCATCCCTCTGAATGAACTTGCTGGGGTAGAAGCTCCAGCTCTCTGCCCTGAGGAGGGGTAGGCTGGGTGCAGCCAATGGCCCCTCCCCAGTGCCTCCTTGAGGCCTGTCCAGGTTCTGGCCATCCCTTCCAACCCCCACCCAGCCCTTCTGTGCTGAGCCTCCACCGTGGGCCTGCATCCTTCCTCCGTCCCCCCTTCTGTCCTCCCCTGCTGACCTGCCACCCTCCCGGCACACTTTGTCCCTTACTCTGAGACGAAGGTGAAGCCATGGCACCCAGCAGCACATTCCCGTGGCTGTCCACCTTCAGCAGGTTCCCACAGAGGGCATCAAACACCAGCTCCCTGCGGAGGCAGGGGTGGGGGGACTGTGGGGGGGGATACCAAGGCCAAGTGACCTCCCACCTGTCCTGAGTCACGCACCTAGTGGGGAAGGTGGGGTTGTAGGTATAGCACAGGATCTCGAGTGGGTACCCAGTGCACACCGGGCGCTCCAGCAGCAGCTCAAAGTCTAGGGCCTCATAGGCTGGGGGCTTGTAGGCTTCAGGGTCCTGAGCAGAGTCAGGCGGTTGGTGGCTGGCTGCCCAACCCCTGCTCCCTCCAGCTCCCAATACACTGCATTACAGCTCTCGTACCGGCCAGAGTATAGTCCATGTCGAAGCCAAAGCAATGAATCTTCCCCAGCGTCAGGCTGCAGTTGACAAAAATCCAGGGGAAAGGGAGGAGGATGTTGGCACCAGCCCGCCAGTGCCCCATAATCCAAGACCTGAGGACGGAGCGGGTGGAAACCCAGCAGAGGAGAGCAAAGCACCCCTGCAGCTGCAGAAAGGATGGGGAAGCAGGTCGGGCCAAGCCAGGGCCCTGCCTGGCCCCGCGTGTGTCTGAACGCAAGTGTGTGGGCAAGTGTGAGTGTGTGTGTAAGCGTGTGGGAGCACGTGGGCAAGTGTGTGTCTGAGTGTGTGTGGGCAATCAGCAGCTTGCTGTCCCACCATGCAGACATGTTATGGGCATCCGCCCCTATAAACAAGTATGTGCAGTTGTTGGTGTGAGGGTTGTCACCTTCTGAAATGGAGCCCAGTGTCCAAACTCAGAGATGATGTGTTTGTCACTGTGTCCGTAGTGACGGGGAGAGATCTTGGTGGAGGGAGGGAAGTGTGTGTGGTCAGTTTCCTGATGGTTGCTGCACCTGTGGAAGCGCATCCCTGATGAGTGCAAGTGTTCGTCTGCATTTTGGGTGTCTCCATAGCTGCGTATTTAAAGGAGTCCTTGTGTGCATATGGGGTGTTTATAGGCTGAGACTCCTGGCCTCCACCCCAGGTGCCCATCACCACTGGTACCAGTCCTGCTTTGGGCCTTGAAGGGAGACCAGACCCTTGGGCTCTCCCCACTCCACACTGGCCATTGTCATCCAGAGTGAGGAGGAGGCAGGAGTCCTTTCCTCAGCCTCCTGCACACTACCAGTGGGGCCCAAACACTCTCCTCTCTCTCAAAGCTTCAGGCACCACTGACCCAGCTGGCCCCACCCTGTTCCCATCTCCCCCAGCCCCTTTGAGGGAGGATTCAGTCAGAACAGGCTCTGGTATCTCATCCTTTTCTCTACAGCGAAAGCAGCAAGGATCTAGGAAGAGCAATTCCCGCCCACTATGTAGCCCTCCCCGTTCCTAGGGCTTCTGCATTCACAGACTACAGTGGCGTGGAGGGTAGCAGAGAACCCGGAATGAGGCAACAATGGGATACAAAGGCAGGAGGCTCCGTGCTATACGACTGAGAGTCTTTCATAAAGAAAGAACTCAGTACTCTTGCTTTATGCACAGTTCTAACACTTTCGGTTATCAAATTTTCCAGCTCAAGACCATTTAGAGAAGACATTGCTAGAAGCATGTCAAGGGCTGTAAGAATTGGGAAGATAACTGGGATCTCAGAATAGGGGGTGGGGAGTACAAAAGACAGTGTCAAAAAGCAGAGCCACTGGGACCATTTAGTGTAGAGTTCCAAATACTCCCTGAGGGCCCATACCACTGGCTTTACAATGAAGCATGTGACTTCCATTTGGAGCGGTGACCTGGATCATCCAGAAAGACTTAACTGAGGCGGCAGGCCCTCTTTTAAAAAGAAGGACAAGGCCGGGGTGCGGTGGCTCCCACCTGTAATCCCAGCACTTTGGGAGGTGGAGGCAGGTGGGTCACTAGGTCTGGAGTTCAAGACCAGCCTTTCCAGCATGGTGAAACCCCATGTCTACTAAAATAAAAAAATTACCCAGGCATGGTGGTACATGCCTATAATCCCAGCTACTCTAGAGGCTGAGGCAGGAGAATCGCTCAAACCCAGAAAGCAGAGGTTGCAGTGAGCCAAGATCATGCCACTGCACTCCAGCCTGGGTGACAGAGCAAGACTCTGTCTCAAAAAAAAAAAAAAAAAAGAAAAAAAAAGAAAGAAAGACAAGTTTACAGTCTGTTTCAGCACTTTCTCTCCAAAATGGCTAAACTAAATGAAGGTGGCACTCTTAAAAGGACAAAAGTTTTCTGGAACAACAACGAGAAAACATATCTATGGAATAGCTCCTTCCTTGACAAAGCCAGACGAGCAACCACAGTTGTGCGCTGTGGAGTATTTTTCCCAATGACAGACCGCATGTGCCACTTAGTCCCATAAGATAACAAGGAGCTGAGCAACTCCTATGGCCCAGTGACGTCATCACCATCATAACGCAAAGCATCACTCCCATGCTCGTGACGATGCTGGCTGGGAGGAACAGGCTGCACCCTGCCGCTGAGGTGGTAGTAGGCTGTACCGTTTGGGTTTGTGTAAGTGCACTCTGTGGCATCACACAGTGCTGAAACTGCCTAATGACACATTTTTCAGAATATATACCTGTGGTCAAGTTGAATGGCTAGATTCATGGATAGACAGATTGATGGTTAGCAGCCTATATACAGCAGCCTTCATGGAGGGTGTCAGGGGAGAACTGAGCTTCAGAAATCAGAAGGCTGTCTGGAGTCCCTTCCACCCATTATTCTATGCTCTCTGCTTTTCTCACGGGAGCCCTTTAAGCCCCTTTTCCACATTGCCTGGCTCCTCTCTAGGTCAGAAAAGAGGAGTAAATACCTGGTTAGGAGAAGTCTCTAGGAGTTGCTCAGCCCTTCCACTGGGAGGCATCATGGCAGCTGTCCAAAAACTGCCTTTCCTATAGCTCAGCTTAGGCTCCATCTCAAAGTCTCTGCACCTGAGGGTGGTGAAGCCATCCAGCAACATTCAGGTATGTTTCATCACTTCAGTGGTTTCTCGGGTCCCTTCTCCAGGTACCTCTCCTGGAGTTTACTCAACAACGTGGGACTTATGCCCAGCCACGCTGGTCAATGGGAAGGGCTTCACTTCCTGGAGGGCCCTGGGTCCCCACTTTGCTGTCTGTTGAGATAGCCACATCCCTGTTGAGTCTTTGGCTGGCATCTGCTACCATCTTAGGATATGGCTGCTTGTCCAGACCACAGAGTCCTTAGGATAACTGCATGTACAGCCAGGGAGGACTGCAGGCTGCTTGGTCCTGAACCCTGAGCCAATGCTGAGGCACCCCTGTGGGGCTTGATGCACTGAGAGCCCCGTAAAGAGAAGGTGATTTGCTACCACGACAGTAAGTGAATGCTTGCCCTGTTTTTACTGTGTGCCAAGCCTCCTAATGGACCCATGAGACAGGTTAACTGTTCACTGGATTGATGAATGATCAAACTGAGGCACAGAAGGGTTAAGCAACTCTCCCACACTTACCAGGCTGATAAATGGCAGGGTGGGACTGAGCCCAGCCAGTTGGACGCCAGCATCTGTATTCTTAATCAATAGGCAAAACCACCTCTGCCCCAGCCCCTCACAAAAGTCCCTTGACTTCTCAATGTCGTTAAAGACAAAGAAAGGCATAGGAAATGTTCCAGATTACAGGAAGCTAAAGAGCCACGGTGATTGAATGGACTATTCAAGCCTACGCAGAATCCTGTACTGCAGGCCATTTAGTGCCAAGGACGTGATGCGGTCAACAACTAACGCTGCAATCTGGGTAGTGGGTTAGATGACAGTTCTGCCCTATGAAATTGTATGTGTAAACCTATGAAGTTGATGACTACACTGTGATAATGTAAGGAAATATTCCTATTCCTGGGAAATACTAAAGAATTTAGAAAAAAGGTCATGATGAGTGTAACTGTAACTTACCTTCAAGTGGTTCAGGAAAAACAGTTGTGTCTATACACATACATACATACACACACACACACACACATAAGACACACACACATACATAAGACATACAAACACACACACACACACACACACATACATACATACCCATGTGTGTTCACATAGAGCAGGGGACAAAAACAAAGAGTAAATGTTAGCAACAGGTACATCTTGGTAAAGGCTGTAAGGATAGTGTCTGTACTATTTTTTACTTTTACAACTTTTCATAAACTTGAAATTATTTCCACACTTCTTAAAAAGAGGATCTATGTTCCAAGACCCCTTTTCCAGCCTCCTCCTCGTTGCTGTCCTGGAGTTTCTTCTCCGCGTTTTTCCACCTTCTTCTGAGCCCCCAGCTTGGCAGCTCTCCTTTATTACAGGGAAGTGGAAACAAGACTAATCCAGCCAGCATTC
Organism: Saimiri boliviensis; assembly: GCF_048565385.1. Taxonomy (NCBI): domain Eukaryota; kingdom Metazoa; phylum Chordata; class Mammalia; order Primates; family Cebidae; genus Saimiri; species Saimiri boliviensis. Next base: position 49,576,448 of record NC_133449.1, on the reverse strand, counting down.
CTCTTAAACCGCATCCGTTTAAAAAGTGTTGCTGGGCACGGTGACTCACGCCTATCATCCTAGTGAGTCAGGCGGCAAAGGTGGGAGAATCACTAGAGGCCAGAAGTTCAAGACCAACCTGGACAACGTATGATTGCTGGCATGCATGTGTGAGCGTAGGTAGGTGGGTGGGTAACAGAGTGCACCTGTGTGGCCTGGGTGGGCATACTGGGACCAGGGTTGGGCAGAGGGCATGCAGACACTGCCCCGGAGCTCAGGATGGAGCCCTTGGAGCCTGCAATTTTAGGGACGAGTGGAAGAGAGGTGGGAACAGGAATGTCACTACACAGCCCATAGAAGGCAGGCGAGGCCAGCAGCCAAGGGTTCCCCCAAGTGCCATCAATTCAAGGCTCTTGAGACTTCTCTTTTACATGAAACCAACCCCTCAGAGGGTGAAGCCTTATTTACTCCTAAATTGGAACACCAAGGGAGCCCTCATCCCAGCAGCTGTGCAGCCCTGACAGGTCGTGTCTCCCCAGGGAAGCATCTGAGGATTGCGGGAGGTGGAGGGCGCCGGAGGCTCAGGAGACAGCTGTGTCCCCTCCTGGAGGAACATGTCAGGCAGGGTGCTGGAGGCCTCCCAGTCCAGCAGCAGAGGGCAGGGAGCTGCAGTAGAGCCCCGAGGCAAGATCTGGGGCAGAAGGAAGGCATCTAAGGTCACGGCAAACCTGCTCAGCTCCCACTGAGGTTCAGCCAGGGGAGGCTGAGAGCAAAAGCTGGGACACCTCTCCCACAGAGAGCCACGGGGCCCCTCCCTGCAATCTTCAGAGTTGGAAGGGGTGAGTATCTACACAGCAGGATGTGGGCGAGGTGAGGAGGGGCCAGGGCAGAGTCCAGAGGCAAAGGGAAGCTGGTGGGAGCCTGAGATCTGTGGATTCCAGACGGCTCCTGTTTATAAACCATCCTAGTCAGACAACATGCATTGATTACGCATCTGCCTCCTGCCATGCCTGCGCTGGAAGCTGGGTTCAAAACTATGAGTAAGATGTGCCACTTGTCCTTTAGGGAGTTCACAGTCACAGGAGGAGACAGACAGCACATGTAACTAGGAAACAGTGAAAAGATGAGCCCATGCCCTTGAGCACCCAGGGGGTTCAGGGAGAGCTTTGCAGAGAAGGAAGCCTTAAAGAATAAGCCACCAGGCAAGGGCAGGTGGAGCCGCACTCACGCAAGGGTATCCACGAATGGTGCTGAGTAGCAGCCTGGCCAGCGGGTGGGAATAGCCAGCAGACAGGCCTGGCTGGAGGGGCGGCACACGTGACTGGAAATGCAGTAGCAGGGCTTGAGGGATGAGCTGGGGCACGCAGCAGTAGCTCTTCAGGGACTTTATCATGTGGGTGACAGGTCATCTGTGGAAAGTGGCAAGAGGAAGAGTGACCTGGCCCCGGATGGAGGAAAACACATAGAGGGGGCAGAGGCCAGTTTGGAGACTGTTGCAGTGAGCAGGGCAAGGGATGCTGAGCCTGAATCAGACCTCGGTGGGTGTGATGCTAGGAGGGGGAGAGGTTGGAGAAAATTTGGGAGAAAAACCCCTTTGGCTTGCAGAGTGATGTGTGATGAGGGAGAGGAAGAGGAAGCCTTAAGGATGGAATCCATTTGTCTGTGGATGAAGTCTGGGCTGGGATCAGGTTTATGAGTTTGGATGGGAAAGGGTGCCGGAAACTGGGGAGCTGTCCGGGACTCAAGTTCAAGCAATCTTCCTCCAGAGGGAACTGTCACAATGTTGAGAGAAGAAGAATTCATCAAGCCCAGCATTCTGGGAGCAGTAGTGGGCGCAGGGCAGGGATGTGGAGGGGAGCGAGATGCCACTCCCATGGGACTCAAGAGAAGTGTCACTGAGACGGCAAGTTCGCCTCCTACTAGAATATTCCATTACAGATATGGGGCTTTGGACATAAAATATAGATGCAGAACATCAACAGGAGAGTTGTATTTCACCAAAACCTGGCCTTTACAGGGGCCCGGAGTGAAGGCAATTCCAGGAGAAGGCGATGCCCACTCTCTTTTGAAAAAGGAGAACGCCCTAGGCAGACCACATGAAGAATTCTTAGCAGAGCAACAGTAGTGTGAAAGGGAGAAGGGTGTGGCCTGCCCACAATCAGTCCCAGGGACCCATGGGAGATGGGAGAGGGGAGCAAGGCCAGATCGGGACGCTTCCTGTGTTCCACTGAAGAGCTTGACCTTGATCCTGCCGGTGGTGGGAGCCGGGCAGCATCTTGAGCATGATGAGGATGCTCCACCATGTTTCTGAAGCTGCCTCTGGTGTCAGCTCAAGGAGGCACTGGAAGCCCAGATAAAGCAGAGCTGCTGAGAAGTCACTGCAGTAGCCTAGGAGGGCACTATTGAGAGCCTGAATCGATGGGAAATGGAGAAGAGAGGACAGGCCAAAGACCCACTGGGTTAACCGGGACTTGAGAGCTGTTGAGTCGTAAGTGATCGCGGTGAGGGAAGAGGCTTAGAATCTGAGGAGCCGGAGGAGTATGGGGCCACCCAGCCAGAGAGGCCGGAAGGAAGGGGGCTTGTCAGGAAGGTGAACAGCCCCATTCAGAGCTGGGGAGGCCTAAGTTGAGGCACCCTTGGGAGTTCCAGGTCTACAATTTTTCATCTGAAACCATTAGGGATAGATATATTCAGATTCAATATTTTCTTTTTTTCTTGAGACAGAGTTTTGCTCTTGTCACCCAGGCTGGAGTGCAATGATACGATCTCGGCTCACCGTAACTTCCACCTCCTAGGTTTAAGCAATTCTCCTGCCTCAGCCTCTCGAGTAACTGGGATTACAGGCACCCGCCACCACGCCTGGCTAATTTTTCTGTATTTCTAGTAGAAACAGGGTTTCAACACCATGCCTGGCCTCAATATTTTCTTTTCCAAAAAAAAAAAAAAAAAAAAAAAAAGGTTTTTAGAGATAGGGGTCTCACTATGTCGCCCAGGCTGGTCTGGAACTTCTGGGCTTAAGCAATACACTGGCCTCGGCCTCTAGCTGGGATTAAAGGCACAAGCGACCACGCCCAGCTATATTTAATATTTTCTGGGCGTAAGAAGATAAAACATAATTTCCTCTGTATATGCATGATCACACCCTTGCTGGGATCTGGGGCAGCAGCCCATAGTCAAACACATTGACATTCCTGCAGCCAACATATGAATATTCATTCACACGAAGTGGCTACATAGGGACAGCAAATAACCTCCTGTCAGAGCCTATCAAGGTTTTCCACAAAATGAGTTTGGAAAATTCCCTAGGTTTTTGTACCTAGGGATCAAGGATGAGAGATGTTGTATCAGCATCTCCGGCAGCTAAAGATCCAGCATGAGGACCTTTGGAGAGGGACAGAAAGAGAGGCAAGAACAGAGCCCCCGGAACAACCAGGTGGGATGGAGACAGGAGAGGACCCAGCAGAGGAGGCTGAGAGGAAGCAGGCGGAGGAGTGGAACAAAAGGAGGAGAAAAGCTGGCCCAAGCCCCTGGAGCAGGCACAGTGCTGCGGAAAGGCGGAGGGAGAGAAGGTTCAAATGCCTCCTGTGCTCGGCAATGTCAGAGGAGGCCTTGGCCAGTGGGATGTCAGTGGTGAGACAGGGCAGGAGTCAGGAGGTCTCAAGAAGAGGGTGCAGATGTGGGAACAGCATGTGAAAGACACCCCTTACACGAGTCTCAGCCAAGAAAGAAATGAATTAGGGCAGTGGCCACACTGATGGGCAAGAAACCTGGGGGTGCTGCAGGACCGGAGTCTCAAAGAGCAGCAAAGAGGCCACAGGAAGGAAAGTGGGCTCAGAGACAATGTATGGGCTGGGCGTAGTGGCTCACACCTATAATCCCAACACTTTGGGAGGCTGAGGCGGGCGGATCACTTCAGGCCAGGAGTTCGAGACCAGCCTGGCCAACATGGTGAAACCCCATCTCTACTAAAAATACAAAAATTAGCCGGGCATGGCGGTGGGTGCCTGTAGTCCCAGCTACTCAGGAGGCTGAGGCAGAAGAATCACTTGAACCCAGGAGGTGGAGGTTGCAGTGAGCTGAGATCATGCCACTGCACTGGACAATAGAGTGAAACAGCTTCTCAAAAAAAAAAAAAGAAAAGACAATGGTGTGTGCCCAACGAAAGACGTGTGTAAAATGCCGTGGCACCTTTATCATCATCATCACAAACTGGGAACAACCCAAATCTCCATCAGTTCCAGAATGGGTAAATAAATGCTGACATGTCAACCCAGTGGAATCAGCAATGAAGAAAAACCAATCACGCTACCCACAATAACATGGACGAAACTTACAGACCAAACGGCGGGCATAGGAATTCATGTACATCACTGTATGTACCTCCTACCTGAATTTACAAGCATTAAAGATGATACAATGTAAGGTTTTGGATGTGGAGCAGCCTAGGAGATGATAAGGTCCAAGGTATCACCCAGCAGTTCACATGGGTTATTGTAAAACGGCTATGGAAGACTATCTTTGAAAGTGGATGATGCTGTACTACTTTTTTCAGACTCTGTCCTATAAGGCTGCCAGTCCCTTTTCCACTTGTCCCCAGTTCTGCTCCCTGACTCCACTGCAGCTTCCCCTGTGGACACCAGACCCTGGACTCTCACCCACTCGCTCACTCATACTCAGACATTCACACCACACTGCACAGCACCCCACACAGCACACTGCACACCCTCACAAGGGCCAGACCTGGGTAAAGACGTGAGTGAAACAGCAGGTGGGGAGGCAGACCAGGAAGTCTCTACTGAAGGCCTTGCCATTGTGCCACGCTCCTTTCCCCTTTGGGATAAGCTCCTTCCTGGGCAGCACTTCCAGCTGTCATGCCAGCTTGACTTCTGAGAATTCTCCCATGCCCTCTGTCCACATACCAGTCACTCCAGGGCCTGAATGTGTGTCACACAGGCTATATGGGGAAGGCCATAGGGAACAATGAACAATAGCTGCCTGGCATAGCAGCTATTATTCACTAATGAATGAATGAATTCTCATCATCCCAAAGTGGTTAAAATGTTCCCAAGTCTTCATTTTCTCTTCAATAAGATATGTCTGAATTGATTTTTTTTTTTTTCCAGTGGGAGTCTTGCTCTGTTGCCCAGACTGGAGTGCAGTGGCACAATCTCCACTCACTGCCACCTCCGCCTCCCAGGGTCAAGCGATTCTCCTACCTCAGCCTTCCAAGTAGCTGGGGTTACAGGTGCATGCCACCACACCTGGCTAATTTTTTATATTTTTTTGTAGAGAGGGGATTTCCCATGTTGGCCAGGCTGGTCTCAAACTCCTGACCTCAAGTGATCCGCCCACCTTGACCTCCCAAAGTGCTGGGATTACAGGCATGAGCCACTGTACCCGGCCGTCTGAATTAATTTTTAAAGAAGATAGGTTGAAGAGGCCTAAGAGTGGCAGCTCTGTCGGAGTGACAGTTCACAGAAGTCTCAAATTCACAGTCAGCAGGCAGAAGCAGTCAGTGCCTGTCTGTGAGAAGCTGAGAGTTCCCTCGGAGGGGCGGCTCCTCAGGGGTTCTGGGCAACACAAGCTAAGCCCTGTGCAGAGATTCTAGGTCGGCAGGAGAGTGACCTAATTAAACACACAGGCTTATTCTTAGACAAGGAGCCCCAGTTAAGGCCCCTGGGTAACCACAGCACAAAGGCACAGCCCTAGAGGTGACCAGAATAATTCTCATTTTTAAGTAGCAGTCACTTATTTTTTTATTTTAAAAGTAGTACACATTCATCCTAGAATGTTTAGAAAATATAGAAAGTATGGGAAAGAAAATGCTATCTACTAGAAATAACCGCTATTTTTGCTTATTTCCTTCCCAGTCTTCTTTTTACATGTATTTACATATTTAATGGCTGAGGGTAAGTGCTTATTCACAAGTGTAAGTGAAAAAAGATATAAAATTATAAACTGCACAATCCCAAATTTGTTCTGCACATTAGAATTGTCATGCATATACAGTTCTGCGTCCTGTTTATTTTATTCAATATTAAAACATCAACATCTCCTTTATGTCATTAAGTATTCAGCAACTTGATTTTTAATGGCTTCATAATGTCCCTCATTAGACTAGTGTATGTACACGCTTCCCCTGTTATGGGGCATTTAGGTGGTTCCCAATTTTTCAAATAACTCTGACAAACCTCCCTCTTTAATTATTATCTTGAGCTAGATTTCTAGAAGTGAAAATTATTTAGAACTCTTATTTTGCATTGCCAAATGGCTTCCTGAAAGTTCATGGCCATTGGGACTTCTACGTAATATAGAAAGTACGGAAAAATATCTAAGTGTGGTACATCTTGGTTCCTGGAATAACAACCTAAACTTACTTTTTTGTGTGTGACACTGAGTTTTGCCCTTGTTGCCCAGGCTGGAGTACAGTGGCACGATCTCAGTTCACTGTAACCTCCACCCCCTAGGTTCCAGCAGTAAACTCCTGCCTCAGCCTCCCAGATAGCTGGGATTACAAGCATGCACCACCACGCTCGGCTAATTTTGTATTTTCAGTAGAGACAAGGTTTCACCGTGTTGGTCAGGTTGGTCTCAAACTCCTGACCTCAGGTGATCCCTTGGTCTCCCAAAGTGCTGTGATTACAACTCAGCTTATCAATTATCGTTGTGATTATCAATTGGAGGCTGATCCGGATCAAATAGAGGACACTGTGAGCAAGTAACCAGTAACCAGGTCCTCAGAGCTGTCCTAATGCTTTGTGACTGAGCACAGCCAGCACTGTCTCCTAGCAGAAGGCACCTTTCACCAGGTTAGGCTGCTGTAACCAACAACCCCAGAATTTTAGGGTATTACAGCAAGCACGGTTTATTTCTCACGACATTATTCATAAGATGTGGGTCAACTGTGGCTTTATTCCATGTCTTCTTAGTCTGAGACTCAGGCTGAAAGAACAGCCCAGCTCCTGTCTCCATCCTCATAGTCATGGACAAAGACGCAAAGCAAAAGTCCACACTGGTTCTTAAGGCTTTGACTTGGACTTGGTGTATACAACTCCCACCCTCTTCCCAGCCTAAAGCCGAGGAAGCGAAAGAATATACTCCTCCCACAGGAAGGCGTTCCAGGTCCCATGGCCTGGGGTGGTGCAGCCAGATCCTGTTACGGAGTGAACGGAAGAGAACTGGGAAGAAGGATACAATCTGCTACAACTATGAGCGGTCAGAAACGACCTTTAGTGTTCACCATCACCAAACCTGACATCAGGAATGTCTGGCACCCAGAATCCCACCTCATACTGGATAATCCCATGCCCTGGAAACCTTCTCCAACGGTTAATGAGGAGGATCACCTGGGTTTTCCTTTTGTGCAAATAAAAGGAAAAAAATAAAATACGTCTGTGTTATGAGTGCATGTTTATGAACTTATATGTTTATGAACATACATATCCTGTAGCTCCATGTAAAATAGTGAAGGTATGCTGTTAAATTTTTAAAAGGCAAAAGTAAGATTATATGTATGACGGGCCACCATTTGTTTATTTTTGTTTGTTTGTTTGTGAGACAGAGTCTTACTATGTTACCCAGGCTGGAGTGCAGTGGCACAATCTTGGCTCACTGAAATCTCCACCTTCCAGGTTCAAGTGATTCTCCTTTCTCAGCCTCCCAAATAGCTGGGACTACAGGGACCTGCCACCACACCTGGCTAATTTTTGTATTTTTAGTAGAGACAGAGTTTCACCATGTTGGCCAGGCTGGTCTCGAACTCCTGACCTCAAATGATCCACCCACCTAGGCCTCCCAAAGTGCTGGGATTACAGGCGTGAGCAACTGCGCCCACCGTATTATTTATTTTGTAATGGGGGAGAATACATATACATTTCTGTTTATATGCACACAAAACATTTCCCAAAAGCTCAATAAAAAGCTGGTGACAGTGGCCATTTTAGGAACAAGTTATAAGGGGCTGAACATGGGGAGAGAGACTTGCTTTTCACTGCATACTCTTCTTATAACTTGTTTTGTTTGTTTGTTTGTTTGTTTGTTTGGCTTTTGTTTAGATTATCTTTTCCAAGAAATTTTTTCTCATTAAAAATTTTAAAAATTGTCCTTTCTCATGCATGTCTCTGTCTATGCTCCCTTTATTGCTCCCATACTGGGACATCCCCTGATTCCCATTCCTACAGCTTGAGAAATCACAGTTTCCAGAAAGCACTGGAAAACCCCAAAAGAACAAATACCAAGAGCTACAAAGTAAAAAAACAGCTCATGCTCCAACAGGCCAACCTACTTTCGGTGGTTGTACAGATCACACTCCCTCCCCACCGGCCTGATAAGCCCCTTTGAGTAAGGTGAGATCTAAAGATAGGGCTGAACTCATGTGTGAGTCAGGAGCCTTGCTCCAGCAAAGGAGGTGGAGAGAAGGGGAGGAAAGGAAGAGACACAGAAAGAGCAGCAACATGTGCAAAGGAAGCCAGACTGGATGAGATGGAGGCCAGTGGTGCCCCCAAGATCAGGGACTCTACAGATGGGGCTGCCTACTATACCATTGGCTGCCGAGACCTCTCCTCTGTCTTCTTCACATGCCCACTCCTGCTCCAAACCTCCCATGCACCACATGCTTGGTGTGAACCGTTCCCTTTGCAGAAATCTCAAGGGCTGACATTTACTATCTGGAGGCGTGGAACCAGGACAGCACCCGTAGGAACAGGAGCTGAAGTCAGAGATAACATGACGGCATGGTGTCCAGGAAAATGGTGGAAATTCTGAGGAGTACTTTGGATTTCTAGAAGGCATTGAATTTGGAGTGCAAGCCAACCTTATGTCTAAGTAAGCCTAGAGCCTTCAGTGGTCACTGGGTTCCACAGGCAAAGGTCCTGAATGCAGAATGTTCTTGCATGAGTAGTGGCCTGGTTGATCTTCCTCACGGGTCATCTGCTGTAGATTTTTTCAGGGGAAGCTCACATCCTCGGAGGCCTTCACCTCACCCTAGCAAGATACAAAAGCCCCTGGAGAAATGCTGTATTTCAAGAGCCACAGGCAGATGGACTAGCACAGGCTCCTGGGCTCCCCAAGTTAGTTCCACAGAACTTGGGATCAACATGGGTTTACTACAGTTCCATGGAACAAACAGAAGATATGATTAAATACATTTATGAAACACTAGAATAAACAGGATTTGTGATTGCAGGACTTCTCAGAGCTTTGATGTTTTGATACGCATATCGAGCCCCTGAGAAGGGAATGTAACAGAGAGTGTATCTCAAATCCCGTTGACCATGGAATCTTTTTTTTTTTTTTTTTTTTTGAGACGGAGTTTCACTCTTGCTACCCAGGCTGGAGTGCAATGGTACGATCTCGGCTCACCGCAACCTCCACCTCCTGGGTTCAGGCAATTCTCCTGCCTCAGCCTCCCGAGTAGCTGGGACTACAGGCGTGCGCCACCACACCCAGCTAATTTTTTGTATTTTTAGTAGAGACGGGGTTTCACCGTGTTGACCAGGATGGTCTCGATCTCCTGACCTCGTGATCCACCCGCCTCGGCCTCCCAAAGTGCTGGGATTACAGGCTTGAGCCACCGCGCCCGGCTGACCATGGAATCTTTACTTCAGAACAGCATCCTAGCCAGGATTCCAAGGAACACATTTTGGAAGCCTCAAGTACTTCCAGGGTCAGCAGGCAACAGTCAGGCAAGCCTACCAAAATCAGAACTTTTGGAAATGGGAATGGGGATGCTTTGACTTGGTTTTTACATCCCAACCAGTGCCAATTTCCATCTGGAAATACTTTTGCCACAACCTGAGACCTCCGTGTCATGCAGATTTGGTTTAGCTGAAGATACCATCAAAGTCCACACCCCAAACCATTAACTGTAGAGAATGCAGAAGAGTGGGATTAGGGTGACTGAGGGGAACATTCACATTCTACTTTATATACCTCTATTTTATTCTTTTTTAAAATAACAAGCATGTATTTCTTTTAAGATTTCTACTTACGTAGTAGTTGTGACCCTTCAGGAAGACTCAAGAGAGCATGGAGGTTATCTGTCTTGTTCCATAGCATATGCACAATATCTACAGGGACTGGCACATAGTAGGTGTTCACTCATGTTTATCGAATGATTCAAGCCATGAAAAGATGAAGACAGTAGATAAAGAGGGAAGAAGGCAGAAACTGAAAGACATACTCAAGGACGAGGAAAAAATGAGTTCAAACTTTTAAAAATGAGGCCAGGCATGATGGCTCAGGCCTGTAATCCCACCACTTTGGGAGGCTGAGGTGGGCAGATCACCTACAGCTAGGGAGGTTGAGGCCAGCCTGGCCAGCATCGCAAAACCCTGTCTCTACAAAAAATAAAAAATTAGCCAGGCATGGCTGTGCATGCCTGTAATCCCAGCTACTTGGGAGGCTGAGGCAGGAGACTCACTTGAACCCAGGAGGCGGAGGCTGCAGCGAGCCAAGATCGTACTATTGCACACTAGCCTAGGCAACATGAGTGAAACTTAGCCTCAAAAAAAAAAAAAAAAAAAAAAAAACTCTTAAAAATGAATTTAAAGGCCAGGAGCAGTAGCTAGCACCTGTAATCCCAGCACATTGGGAGGCCAAGGCAGGTGGATCACCTGAGGTCATGTGTTCGAGACTAGCCTGGTCAACATGGCAAAATTCTGTCTTTACTACAAATACAAAAATTAACTGGGCATGGTGGCACGTGCCTGTAATCCCAGCTACCGGGGAGGCTGAAGCAAGAGAATCGCTTGAACTGAGGAGACAGAGTCTGCAGTGAGCCAAGGCTATGCTACCGCACTCCAGCCTTGCAACACAGCAAAAAAAAAAAAGACTCTGTCTCAAAAAAAAAAAAAAAAATCTTAAAAATACTTCTAGGCCGGGCATGGTGGCTCATGCCTGTAATCCACACACTTTGGAGGCCAAGGCGGGGGGATCACCTGAGGTCAGGAGTTCAAGACCAGCCTGACCAACATGGTGAAACCCCATCTTAAAAACAAACAAACAAAAAAAAACCACTTCTATATAGTTTCAAAGTGATTAATTAAAAAGCAATAATACTGAAAGTCAATGCCAAGGTAATGAGTAGAGAAGTAGAGAAGCCACGAACTGGTAGAAAACATTTGCAAAAGACTCAACTGATAAAGTAGTGTTATCCAGATTATACAAAGAACTCTTAGCCAGGCATCATGGCTCATCCCTCTAATCCCAGCACTTTGAGAGGCTGAGGTGGCTGGATTGCTTGAGGCTAGGGGTTTGTTACCAACCTGGGCAACGTAGTAAGACCCCATCTCTACAAAACAAAGTAAGAAGTTCCAGCTATTTAGGAGGCTGAGGCAGAAAGGTCACCTGAGCCCAGGATGTTGAGTTTGCAGTAAGCCATGACTGTACCACTGCACTCCAACCTGGGTGACAAAGTGAGACCCTGTACCCCCAGCCCCCACAAAAAAATACCTAAAATGCAAGAACTAGAAAACAAAATACTCAATTTAAAAATAGGCAAAACGCTGGGCACAGTGGTTCACACCTGTAATCCCAGCACTTAGGGAGGCCAAGGTTGGAGCATCACTTTGAGGCTAGGAGTTCAAGACCAGGCCCAGCAACATAGGGAGACCCCTTCTCTACAATTAATAATAATTATTATTATTATCCAGGAATGGTGGCATGCACCTGTAGTCCCAACTATTCAAGAGGCTGAGGCAGGAGTATTGCTTGAGTCCAGGAGTTTAAGATTGCAGTGAGCTACAACTGTTCCACTACACCCCAGCCTAAGTGACAGAGCAAGATCCTATCTCTAAAAAAGTAAAAAATAATGTTTTTAAATGGCAAAAAACCTCAACAGACACCTCACCAAAGAAGATGCACAGATAGTAAGTAAACATATGAGATGTTCAACATCATATATCATTAAGAAATTACAGATTAAAACAATAATGAGGTACCACCACATGCCTATTAGAATGTCCAAAATCCAATACACTGACACCACCAAGTAGTGGTGAAAATATGGAGCAGCAGGAACTCTCATTCATTTTTGGTGGGAATACAAAATGGTACAGCCACTTTGGGAGACAATTTGGCAGTTTCTTGCAAAGCTAAACATATTCTTTTTTTTTTTTTTTTTTTTTTTTAAGATGGGGTTTCACCATGTTGGTCAGGCTGGTCTTGAACTCCCGACCTCAGGTGATCCGCCCACCTTGGCCTCCAAAGTGCTTGGATTACAGGCGTGAACCACCGCGCCCGGCCAAGCTACACATGTTCTTAGCATATGTTCCAGCAGTCACATTACTTGATATTTGCCCAAATGAATTTAAAATTTATGTCCACCCAAAAGCCTGCACAAAGAGGCCGGGCATGGTGGCTGACACCTGCAACGCCGGCACTTTGAAAGGCCAAGGCTGAAGGATCGTTTAAGCCCAGGAGTTTGAGGTGAGCCTGAGCAACATAGGGAAACCACATCTCCAAAAACATATTTAAAAATTAACTGGATGTGGTCACATGTGCCTATAGTCCCAGCTACTTGGGACGCTGAGGTGAGAGGATCGCTTGAGCCCAGCAGATCAAGGCTGCAGTGAGCAATGATTGTGCCTCTGCACTCCAGCCTGGATAACAGAGTGAGACCTGGTCTAAAAGGAAAAAAAAAAAAAAAAACTACATAGAAGTTTCCAGCAGAGGCCGGGCACGGTGGCTCAAGCCTGTAATCCCAGCACTTTGGGAGGCCGAGGCGGGTGGATCACAAGGTCAAGAGATCGAGACCATCCTGGTCAACATGGTGAAACCCCGTCTCTACTAAAAATACAAAAAAATTAGCTGGGCATGGTGGCGCATGCCTATAATCCCAGCTACTCAGGAGGCTGAGGCAGGAGAATCGCCTGAACCCAGGAGGCAGAGGTTGTGGTGAGCCGAGATTGCGCCATTGCACTCCAGCCTGGGTAACAAGAGTGAAACTCCGTCTCAAAAAAAAAAAAAAAAAAGAAGTTTCCAGCAGATTTATTCATAATTGCCAAAACTTAGAGGCAACTAGGATGTCTTACAGTAGGTGAATGTTTGTATGTATGAGTTACTATTTCCTAGCTCTGTTCACTGAGAGGGGCTAGAAACAGTGACACTCCAGTACCTAGGAGCATACCTAGCATCCAAATCTTGGTTTCTAAATACCATTCTCCAAGCTGGGCATGGTGGTGCATGCCTGTAGTCCCAGCTACTCAGGAGGCTGAGGCAGGAGAATTACTTGAAGCTGGGAAGTGGAGGTTTCAGTGAGTCGACATCACATCACTGCACTCCAGCCTGGTGCCTGGAGAAGAGTGAGACTCTGTCCAAAAAAAAATTCCATTCTCCAATAAGAAGAATGGGGCTCCCTGGTGAAGAGGTTGATTCCAGGGTTAAGAAAAAGAAAATGCAAACAAACCTGGAGAATCCTGTGCTATCAGGAAGTAAGGAAGTACTAAAAGAAAATAAATATATAAATAAAAGCCAGGCACAGTGGCTCAGGCCTGTGATCCCAGCACTTTGAGAGGCCGAGGCGGGCGGATAACCTGAGGTCAGGAGTTCAAGACCAGCCTGGCCAACATGGCGAAACCCAGCCTCTAACACAAATACAAAAATTAGCCGGACACGGTGGTGGGTGCCTATAATCCCAGCTACTCAGGAGGCTGAGGCAGGAGAATTGCCTGAACCTAAAGGATGGAGGTTACAGTGAGCCGAGATCGCACCACTGTACGCCAGCCTGTGCGACAGAGCAAGACTCTGTCTTAAAAAATAATAATAAAAAGAAATAAAACATAGAGAAGATGGGGCCATATTAAAAGAACACAGGAACCACCTGAAAGAGCTGCCCAAGTTTTCAAAACTGAAACTACATGAGTAGCAAAAATGAATAACAAAAGTATTTACTTATAACCCAAAGAATGAAATAAATATCTCCAAATTAATATTGACATAAGTAAATGACTTAATAAATAAACGGCACAGAAGGGACAACTCTTCTTTACAGAAGAACTCCAATTAATAAGTGTAGAGATAATGAAGAAAATGGTAAAATCACCATTAAAATTTCACAGTAATAACTAAAACCCCACACTTTGTTTAATTCTCTGCTGTCCTCATCTTGAAATTCCTAATAATTTATTTTAAAGGGATTCTGAATTTTCATTTTGTGCTAAGCCCTACAAATTATGCAGCTGGCTCAGTCTGTAGCAAAAAATCCGCATAAGAATGCTAGGATTGCCGGGCGTGGTGGCTCACGCCTGTAATCCTAGCACTTTGGGAGGCCGAGGTGGGTGGATCACCTGAGGTCAGGAATTCAAGACCAGCCTGGCCATCATGGAGAAACCCCATCTTAAAAAGAAAAAAAAAAGAAAAAGAATGCTAAAATTAGGCTGGGCACGGTCGCTCACACCTATAATTTTAGCACTTTGGGAGGCTGAGGTGGGTGGATTGCCTGAGCTCAGGAATTCAAGAGCAGCCTGGGCAAAACAGTGAAACCCCGTCTCTACTAAAACACAAAAAACTTAGCTGGGCATGGTGGCATGCCTCTGTAATCCCAGTTACTTGGGAGGCTGAGTTTGAGTTCAAGAGAACTGCTTGAGCTCAGGAGGCAGAGGCTGCAGTGAGCGAGATGGTGCCATTGCACTACAGCCTGGGTGACAGACCGAGACTCCATCTCAAAAAAAAAAAAAGAAAAGAAAAAAGAATGCTAAAATTAGTGGGTAGAAGTAAAGTAGGAGGCAGCATTTAACTCCAGACAAGATTGAAAACTGGCTGAAACAAAGAGAGGCACCAAAAACGTCTCTCCATAAGACCCACCCACCAGCACCATGACAGTTTACCATTACCATGGCAACATCTAGAAGTTACTACCCCTTTTTCTAGAAATTGCTGAATAATCCATCACCTAATTTGCATATAAAATACAGGTCCAGCACAGTGGTTCATGCCTATAATCCCAGCACTTTGGGAGGCCAAGGTAGGCCGATCACTTGAGGTCAGGAGTTCAAGACCAGCCTGGCCAACATGGTGAAACCCCGTCTCTACTAAAAACAAAAAATTAGTCCTGTCATCCCGGCTACTCAGGAGGCTGAGGCAAGAGAATCGCTTGATCCTGGGAGGCAGAAGCAGTGAGCCAAGATCGCACCACTGCACTCCAGCCCAGGAGACAGATGTCTCAAAAAAAAGAACAAAATAATAAAAAATAAAGTACATATAAATGCGACCACAAAACGGCCCCTGCACTGCTGCTCTGGGCACACTGCCCATGGGTAGCCTTGCTCCACAAGAAGCAGTTCCTCTGCTGCTGCTCTTCACTGTCACATCAATAAACGTTTACACCGCTGTCTCACACCACTGGCTCACCCTTGAATTCTTTCCTGAGCAAAGCCAAGAACCCCCTCTGGCTAATCTCCAGTTTGGAGGGTCACCTGCCCTGCATCAGAAGCTTAAGAAAAATCAGGATATTTCAGTAATTTCAAAGTATCTCCCCCAAAATGCTTGTTAATTACAAGGGGGGAAATAGAAACTTTAAATTGGAGTAAGGAGACAGACACTGTCTTAGCCAAGCAATCAGAGTTGATATCATGTACCCTGACATGGTACACTGGTAGAAAAGCACATTACTTCTGCATTATTCTCCCCTAAAATCCATAACCTTAATACAATCATGAGAAAGCAGTAAATGGACTCAAATTGACAAACATTCTACAAAATACCCAACCATTACTGTTAAAAATTGCCCAGGTCATGAAAAACAAGAAAAGACTGAGAAACCATCACAGATGAGAGAGTCAACTAAATCAAAACAGGATCCTAGATTGGATCCTGGACAGAAAAAGGACATTAGGTGGAAAACTAGGGAAACCCAACTGAAATCTACATATTAATTAATACTGTTGAGTCAATGTTACCTTTCTGACTGAAAGTCATTGTACCATGATTCTGGAAGACAGTAGAGGAAGCTGAAAGAAGGATTTAAGGAAACTCTCTGTACTATCTTCGTAATTCTTTAAGTCTAAAATTATTTCAAAATTAAAAAAAATAACAAATCATAATTTAATACACCATAAGCAAAACCAAAAGCATGTAACCCTGTGGGAAGAGGAACTTGTATCTCATATCACAGACAAGAGTGAATCTCCCTAATACATAAAGAGCTTCTAGAAAAACATCGATAACCCAGTAAGAGGAAAATGAACAAATAATTCAAAGAAAATTTTAAAAAACTGGCTCTTAAACATATAAGATCAGCCGGGCGCGGTGGCTCACACCTGTAATCCCAGCACTTTGGGAGGCCGAGGCGGGTGGATCACGAGGTGAAGAGATCGAGACCATCCTGGTCAACATGGTGAAACCCCATGTCTACCAAAAATACAAAAAATTAGCTGGGCATGGTGGCACATGCCTGTAATCCCAGCTACTCAGGAGGCTGAGGCAGGAGAATTGCCTGAACCCAGGAGGTGGAGGTTGCGGTGAGCCAAGATCGCACCATTGCACTCCAGCCTGGGTAACAAGAGCAAAACTCTGTCTCAAAAAAAAAAACATACAGGATCATCAAACTTTCTCATAAGACAACTGCAAATTAACTCTACAGATAATTGTCACCTATCAGATTGGCAAAAATCCAATTAGTTGATAAAACTCAGTGAGTCTGTGGAAAAAGAGGAACTTTCAAACATTCTTTGTGGGAATGTAAATGGGTACAACCACTTCTGGAAAGCAATCTGACAGTTTCTATCAAAATTAAGATAAATCAGCCCGGCGTGGTGGCTCATGTGTATAATCCCAGCACTCTGGGAGGCTGAGCGGGGAAGATAATTTACCTCAAGAGTTTGAGACCAGCCCAAGCAACAGGGTCATACCCTATCTCTACAAAAAATGTTTAAAATTAGTTGGCTGTGATGTAGTCTTAGCTACTTGGGAAACTGAAGTGTGAGGATTGCTTGGGCACAGGAGTTTGAAGCCATAGAAAGCCCTGATGGTGCCACTGCACTCCAGCCTGGGCAACAAGATCCTAACTCTTAAAAAAAGATCAATCCTTTGACCCATTCCACTTTTACATTACAGACTAATTTGCACAAATCCAAAATGCCCGCCTGTATAAGGCTGCTCATGGTAACACTGCTTATAACAGTAAAACAAGTAGCATACATCCATCAGTAGAGGGCTGGTTAAATAAAGTTAAGGTCCCACCATAATGCAATACCTTATACACATACAACTATAAAAAATGAGGTTACCAGGACCTGGTGGGAGAGGGAAAAAAGAAGGTATTGGTCAAAAAGTATAAAGTTTCAGCTATTCAAGATGAACAAATCCTCGAGTCTGCCGTACTGCATGGCACATATAGTTAACAATACTGTATTGCATACTTAAAATTGTATTAAGAGGGTAGAGCTCATATTAAATGTTCTTATCACACCCACAAAAAAAGAGGAAGAGAGAGAGGAATCTTTTAGAGGTGATGAGGTTTATGGCTTTGTTATGGTGACAGTTTCATGGGTGTATATTTATTTTCAACTCATCAAAATGTACAAATTGAATATATATAGCTTTTTGGCATGTCAATCATACCTCAATTTAAAAAAATAGAATGAGGAAGCGCTCCATCTACTAGTAAGGAAAGAGCTCCAAAAGTTACCAACAACTGTTGGGGGAAAGGTTGCAGGACAAATAGTATCCACATTCTGCATTAAAAAAAAGAGGAGAGTAGCAACAAGAAAACAACAACAACCCCATTAAAAAGTAGGCAAGAGACATGAACAAACACTTCGCCAAAGAAGATATACACATGGCCAATGAACATATGAAAAAATGCTCTACATCACTCATCATCAGAGAAATATGAATCAAAACCATAATGAGATACCATCTCACACCAGTCAGAATGGCTGTTATTACATCAAAAAAAAAAAAAAAAAAAAAAAAAAAACGCTGATGAGGCTGTGGAGAAAATGTTTAAACGCTATTGGTGGGAATGTAAATTAGTTTAATCACTGTGGAAAGAAAGCAATTTTGAGATTTCTCAAAGATCTTAAAATCATTCAACCCAGCAGTCCCATCGCTGGGTACACACCTAAAGGAAAACAAGTAGTTCTGTCAAAAGACTCACGTACGCGTACGTTCATTACAGCGCCATTCACAATAGCAAAGTCATGGACTGGGGCTCATCAATGGTGGATTAGATAAAGAAAATGTGGTACATCTACACTACGGAATACTAAGCAACGGTAAAAAAGAAGGAAAAATTATTTACAGAAACATGCATACAGTTGGAGGACATTATTCTAAGTGAATTAATGCAGGAACAGAAAACTGAATGCCACCTGTCCTCACCTGTAAGTGGAAGCCAAACACTGGATATACATGGACACGAAAATGGCATAAGAGACCCTGGAGACTACTAGAGAGGGGAGATTAGGGGAAGGAGGGCAAGGGTTGAAAAACTAACTATTGGGTACTAAGCTCACTACCTGGGTGACTGGATCAATCATACCCTAAACCTCAGCATCACGCAATATATCCAGGTAACAAACATGCACATAATACCTCCTCGATCTAAAATATAGATTGAAATTATTTATTTAAAAAAGGAATAAGAATATATATTTGAAATTTCTTCCATTTACATGGAGAAACTGGAGGAATATATAAGAAACTAAAAACAGGATATCAGAGGACAAAGAATGTGGTACGAATTAGAGACAAGGAATAAGAGAAAGGGAGAAATTGTTCACAATACATTGGTTCCTATTTCTGAATTGTGAGCCATGGAAATATATTAACTCTTCAAAAAAATTTAAAACTTCGGGGAAATAAATAATCATATTAAGAAAGGGTGACTACAACCAAAAACATAATTATACCCTGAGCACAATAGGCATTCCTTAAAATAAAAGATGGTTTTTTATATTAGTATTGACAACACAAAAACATGCGTAAGACTCAAACATTTCAAAATAAGCTGTCTTTTAAACACACCAAACCTGAATCACCAGACTGTGAGAAACAGTATACATTTGATCTTTATTCCTGTTATGTACCTTGAAAAAAAAGTACTTCTTTTTTTTAACAGAGTCTCACTCTGTTGCCCAGGCTGCAGTGCAGTGGCGCTATCTTGGCTCACTGCAACTTCCCCCTCACGAGTTTGAGCCATTCTCCCACCTCAGCCTCCCAAGTAGCTGGGATTATAGGTGCAGGCCACCACGCCCTGCTAATTTTTTGTATTTTTTAGTTGAAACGGGGTCTCACCATGTTGGCCAGGCTGGTCTTGAACTCCTGACCTCAAGTGATCTCTTCGCCTTGGCCTCCCAAAGTACTGGGATTTCAGGTGTGAGCCACCATGCCCAGCTAAAAAAAAGTACTTTTTACTTCTGGGTGTACAAAACCCAGCACCCATCTCCCGCCCTCACCCTGCCCCCCACTGGCAGCAGCCTAGGGTCTAAAACGTTCAGAAAGAGCCCAGCATTTACCTACTATCAATTTTATCACCAGGTTGGCTCTCTATGCGGCAACTACAGGTGCACAGGAAGGCGCACATCGGCACCTGCTCCGCGCTCCTGCCTCATTTTCATGGAGACGTGGCTGGGGGCTTTGGGCACAGAGAGGTGTGTGTAGGGACTGCCTGGGGATCCTGAGGAGGAGCAGGGGTGCTGGCACATCACTCCTTCCCGCCCCCTCCAGCCTCACTTCCAGGTCATTCCTTCCCTGGCCCATTTCTACCCATTCGCCAGACAAAGCAGGTGAGACCGGTTATGATGAGAGAATTGGTGTCTAGACAAATCAAACAACTTGCTTAAGGTTGCTCAGTAGTAAGTGGGAAACCGGGCCTCAAATCCAGACTTTCTGATTTGTTTTTCTTCTTCTGGAGCCAACAGGCCGGTGTCTCATCCTCTTAGTGCTTGCTCTTTGCTGGGTCTTAGTTATGAACAAATCCAAATGACGGTGCCTGGATGTTAATGGGTTCACAATTTAAATATTTTCATTTTCTCAAGGGATCCAAAGATCCTGTATTAACCCAGGCTGGTAAAAGAGCTAGTGCTAAGTAGAGAGAACTTTCTGGAACTCTCAAATTGCAGCATCTTGGTGTTCGGTAGCTGAGCCGTCAAGCCCAGGTCCATGCTCTCATTCCCTTCTTCAGCGCCTCTGCCCGCTCTGCCAGTGACTCATCCTCCCGCACCTTCCCTCTTCTCTCCTGTGCCCATTTGGTCCCCACCCAGCTTTGCCACATCAGGGCTCTCCTGCCTACCCTCAGGGTGACCAGAGGCAGTAGTCACAGGATTGGGGAGAAACTGACCCGGATCACTTGGAATGAAGTGGTTCCAGCATCGCAGTGAGGCATCTCATTGAGATGAGACGGGGCTTTGGAGGGAGAGTGAAGGTGTACCTGGTTTGGGGGAGGCAGAGCTTTAGCTGGCTCTGGCTGCTGCTCCCAAGTGAGCATGGAAGTGAGGGAGGTGTGGGATGAGTCAAGGGGGGCGTTGCCTAACAGGAAGCCAGGATGGTGGAGGGGCTGGGAGGACGGCACAGGAGGAGTGCAGACTATGCCGGACCAAGGCAGGAGAAGCGGGGAGGGAGTTGCTGTTGTTACTGTTGCTGTCTGGCTGCAGAGCCAGAGGTCAAGTTCAGGCATGCTGGTTTCCAGGGAAATGAGCTCATGAGCTCTGACACGTCGCTCCGCAAGAACCTCCAGCATGAGTCAGCATCAGCCAGGTTTCTCTGGTTCCAGCCTCACTCCACACAGCAGTCAAAGTCCATGAGAGAGGGTATGTTTGGCCCAGGTGGAGTTACACCCCCTGGCAAGCTGGCGGGTGAGGGGTGCTTCCTCTGAGGAGGCACCTGACTTGGACAGGTGACTCTCTGGAAGGAGCTGGGGCTGCTGCATCTGGGAGAAGGAGTAAATACTGGGAGGTGAGATGACTAAAAATCATTCCAGCCCAATAGTGAAAGGACTGGCCTCTGAATTTATCTCTAAACATGAGGATTTGAATTGCTCAGTGGCTTTAAAAATATCTAAAAGATATTGTATCCAATTGCCAAACAACTCCTAGGCACTTGCTCTGCCTTAGCCGTTTCTGGGGCTTTCATCAAGCCTGCAGCTCCTCCAGGTAATGGTCCAGCTGCTGATTGCTGTGGAACGAGACATGTGAAGCTCTGTCTGTGAGTTACTGTTTGGGCTGTGACATTTCTCACTACAGATTTCCTGCCAAGCCTCTCTCCAGTTCTATATCCACCCACAAGACATATGGAGACTTCTCTGGATGCAGGCCCTGGGAGGCCCGCCCGGCCCACCGTGACTTCACACCCAGGAGTGTTCAAGGCTAGAATCCTCCTCCAGCTGGGCTCAGCAACGTCCCTATTTAACACAGGCGAGTGATACACAGGCACCAGGGTGCAGTACTGTTTCAGTTACTAAAGGCTGACAACGACCTAACATCCATCAGGGGAAGATGTATTACATAAATCTTGGTGAGCCATCGAGCATACTTTCAGGGGGAAAAAAAAAAAGAAGAAATCATGATTCGTCCACTGTTCGGCTATCAGAGAATGAGGCAGTGTTCTGTTTGTGTGAAAATGGAATGATCCCTGATCTATGCTGTTCAAAGCAAGGTGCCAAACTTCGGGCAGAGTACAGCATCCCTTGTGCAAAAACTGCACACATATTTTAGGCCCTCTCACATGTATATATGGCAGGGACAAAATTATTAAAGCAGGAGCATTCAGAGCTTCCCCACCACCCACTAAGGAATCACGGAACTTCACAAAGCAGTAGAAAAAGCAGACAATAGGACGGAGAGTTGAGGAGAGAGGAGACCTGGGAGAAAGAGAGGAAGAGACTTGGGGGTCAGACAGAAAACAATTGTCGTTTTTTGTTTTGAGATGGAGTTTCACTCCTATTGCCCAGACTGGAGTGCAATGGCGCGATCTTGACTCACCGCAATCTCCCCCTCCTGGATTCAAGTGATTCTCCTGCCTCAGCCTCCTGGATAGCTGGGATTACAGGCATGCGCCACCATGCCCAGATAATTTTGTATTTTTAGTAGAGACAGAGTTTCACCATGTTGGTCAGGCTGGTCTCAAACTTGTGACCTCAGGTGATCCACCCAACTTGGCTTCCCAAAGTGTTGGAATTACAGGCATGAGCCACCACACCCGGCCAAAAAACAATATTTTAAGAAACTTTGTAGGGTGGTATTGTAGAAGGCAATTTTCATTCTTTTGAGCAGTCCAGCATCTGATCCTCTGTCTATTAAAGGAGCCCCATCTTTAGAAGGCAGAAATCCCTTCACAATAGAAGTTGAAAATGCCAGAGACTCATGTCCTCAGTTTTCCTTGCAGGGAGGGTTGGTACACATGACTCCGTCAATCAAATGTACTCACCCAGTGTCTGAATCAGAATATAGTCACAGGAGCCTGGGCAACATGCCGAGACTCCATCTCTACAATAAAATACAAAAATTAGTCAGGCGTAGTGGTGTATGCCTGTGGTTCCAGCTACTCAGGAGACTGAGATAGGAGGATTGCCTGAGCCTGGGAGGTTGAGGCTACAGTAAGCAGAGATCCTATCTCGAAAAAAGAAAAAGAAATTAGTCACATGAAGCACTCTGTAAAACCCACTCAGTCCATGAGGTGGCAGTGGTGGCAGCACCTCTAGTCTCCTGGGTGGCAGTTGCAGCTGCCACACAGCCAGCAACCAGGACCCATAGTGGGTGGCGTGGTGTTGCAAGCTGCAGCCACCAGTGCCTATGTCTGTGTTCATGTTATAACCAGGCCAACTCTGCCACATGATTTTGGGGATTGGTCTCATCTGTAGAGCCTCCCAGCTGTGAGTCATCCAGACATTCTATGAGCACCAGTATTGCCCAACAGAAAACAGTGATTGCTGTTGCTTACAACTGCAATCCCTAACACATGTGCATGTGTTGTGTGCCTCTGTCCTTAGCACTCTCCAGGGATCTTAAGAACTAGATTAGCTCAAACATGAGGTCAGATTTGTATTTCTTTTGCACAGTCACTGTGCTAAGGCAAGAGAATGGAAGCCCAGTTTTATTGGGGTGACATAAAATGTGCGTATCAGACATTGTGAATGTTGGGAAAGATACTTGCCAAGCACCAGGACCACGGTTTGGTCCCTAAGGAATAAGAATGCCATGCAGAGGGGGACTTTTTCTTCTCATTTTACATTTTTCCATACTGTTTGAATTTTTTCTACTATATCCATGTATTATCTTTAAATTTTTTAAAGTTTAAAATAATTTTTTTAAAGTAATACGTCTACAAATATATCAGAATGCCTACATGAGAGAAAAGATAAATAATATATGTATTCTGGCAAAAGGCAGAGCCTTTGGAAGAAGCAGGTGGTGAGGAACTGGTAGTCTGCTAACGTCGGTTGAGAATCTTAATTTGGTGGGCTGTCAGGACTGCAGACTTTTTTTTTTTTAGGTTTTTTTTTTTTTTTTGGCATATCTTTTTTTTTTTTAAGAGAGTGGGTCTCACTCTGTTGTCTAGGCTGGAGTGCAGTGGCAGGGTCAAAGTTGATCTCCTGGAATCAAGTAATCCTACCGCCTCAGCCTCCAAGTAGCTGGGACTACAGGTGGACACCATTATGCCCGGGTAGTTTTTTACATTTCTTTTAGGGACAGGGTCTTGCTCTGTTGTTCAGGCAAGTCTCAAACTCGTAGCCTTAGCTTCCTGAGTTGCTGGCGTGAGCCACCTTTACTGGCCTGATTTTAAAACATAAATAGAAAAGGAGGTTTCAAGTGAAAATTTGATGTGTGTGTGTGTGCGTGTGTATGTTTCCACATGAGGTCTCACTATGCTGCCCAGGATCTAGGTCGTGAATTCCTGTTCTCAAGCAATCCTCCTGCCTCAGCCTGCGGAGTAACTGGAACTACAGACTCCAGGGTAACTGGGACTACAGGCGTGCAACACTGTCATAAAAACCAGCAAGCATACACACAAGCTACATTTACTTGTGTGTATGCTTGGGAGTATTCATGAATGAATAATGGAAAAATATGCTCACCGTTGTCCGTTTATATTTATATTCAGGAGGTGAGTTTGTAAACACCCTAGAGAAAATCAGGCAGCCCCTATCAGACTCCTCATATCGTCTGTGCCAGTATCAAAGGAGACCAGGTCCAGGTGAGGAGATGAAGTAACCTTCCTCTGCCTGCCCTCCCTGCAAGTCCCGGGCAGGCTTGGGGAAAAAAGGTGATGACATGCTCGCATCATCACTCTGAGATGGGCCAACTGCCCAGCTCATGGCATCTTCATCAGGAGGGCACAGGGGTGTGGGATGGCTGCTGGCTTCATTTTATTTTCGGAGTTTGATGTTCATCCCCATAGGAAAACAGATGAGCAACATCATCATCAGGGTGATCCAAGGATGGAACACCCACGACGGCTGTCGGCAGATCCAGTTTCCACCTCCAGAGGATGCCTCCAGAGAGTGCCCCACACTGCAGTCAGAGCCCACCACCAGCAGAATCCTGGAGCTCCAGCCAAACCCTACTCTGCTCTGGCAGTGGGGAGAGAGGCCAGTGGGGATTCTGGCCTTTGCTCTCGACTCATTCCCTCCTCACTCTAGGGCAGGGGCCATGAACTCAGTCCTCGCCTGTTTTGATCGCTGGGGCCTGGGGTGAAAGGCAGGGTGGCCCATGGAGCAGAGAGCATGGAAAGGCATGCATGGACACCATACCCAGACTGTAAAAAGAGGAACGGTCAAAAGCAAAAGGTCACAGTGAGTTAGTTCCTGCTCCAGCCTGCTCCTGCCAGCTGAAGGTGGATTCTTGGGTGTCAGAATGAAAAGACGGGTTCTGGGCTGAGGACGAAATAAATATTTTTATGAAGGAAACAAGACTGCAGAGGCTGGCCAGGCATGGTGGCTCATGCTTATAATCCTAGCACTTTGGAGGCTGAGTGGGCAGGATTGCTTGAGCCCATAAGTCTGAGGCCAGCCTGGGCAACATGGTCTTTTTTTGTTTTGTTTTTTGTTTTGGGATGGAGTTTCGAAAAACAAAAAGATGCTGTCTCTACAAAAAATACAAAAATTAGCCAGACATGGGGGAGCACACCTCTGCTCCTAGCTGCCAGGGAGGCTAAGGCGGGAGGATTGCTTTAGCCAGGGAGGCAGAGGTTGCAGAGAGCTGAGATTGTGCCACTGCATTCCAGCCTGGGCAACAGAGAGACCCTGTCTCAAAAACTGTTACTGAGGGCCTGGGGGGAAAAATTTCTTTTTAAACAACAGAAACTTTTTGATTAGAAGATTCTCACAAAAACTACAAAGTTGAATACCAGTTGCAGCTAGGTTAAAGGAAAATGAATAAGGATGATTAATCATAATAACATCCTATATGTATTTGTTGTAATCTCCTGGTTTACAGAGCGCTTTCCTTTAAACTAACGCAGTTGATCTTAACAGCAACATTCAAGGCAGGGAATATATTTTATCCAGGCTCAAGGTCATGCTATAAAATTGTGTTTCCATTCAGAAAATTAAAGATCTAATTCATTGACTAATACTGTTTGACATTGTTGGATAGAATTGGCTATAGCATTGAAATAACTAAAGCATATTTCGATCTTTGTGATATCCATAGAGACATCTTTGAAGTCTCTTTGTTGAGTGGCAGGGCCAGGCCCAGACGTCATGGTTTCCCTCTCAGTCCTCCCTGTGGCTTGCTCAGCATCACAGTCTCCATGTATAACCCATGCCCACGCTGTCCCTTAGCTTACACGTTTGTCTGTAGAGCTAAGAGTTGGTGATTAGCCAGTATTTGCATTTTGAAAATTTTTTTCTGTATTTACTTTTATTGTAATAAAATTTTTATTAGAAAAGGTACCTAAATTTATGGATCACATCAAATAATCTCTGAGTTAGCCATGCCCAGGGAAAAACTGGCTTGCAGACCCCAAGTGGGCAACAGGACCCTGGCGTGAGGGCAATCAGTGCTCCTCCTGAAGGTTAGCACAGGGCCTGGGGGCAGTGGAGAGTGCCCACCCCGATATGGGAAATGATTCGTATCCAACTTGCCACTCAGAGATGCTGGAGAAATACTGCACTGCCAGTGGTAGAATCACTTTGCCTGGGCAGCCATGCACTGCTCCCATGTTTGTATGAATGTTATTGTTATTTTTATGGATGCCTTCTCTTCATTCTACTGGGCACTTTGAGTCTCTCTGGAGGGGCCAAGCCTTATGGAAACATGAAACTCTGTGTGCATGGGAGGCCGAGGTGGGTGGATCACCTGAGGTCAGGAGTTCAAGACCAGCCTGGCCATCATGGTGAAACCCCACCTTAAAAAAAAAAAAAAGAAAGAAAGAAATGCTGTGTGCAGATGAACACCATGAGTTAAAGGTATAGAAAGCTGGCAGGTAGGCCAGGGGTGGTGGTTCAATCCCAGCGACTTGGGAGGCCAACGTGGGAGGATTGTTTAAGCTCAGGAGTTTGACACCAGCCTGAGCAACATAGTAAGACCCCAGCTCTACAAAAACAAATTTTAAAATTAGAAGGATGTGGTGGTGTGTTCCTGTAGTCCCA
The DNA here is from genome assembly GCF_048565385.1 of Saimiri boliviensis. Lineage (NCBI taxonomy): Eukaryota > Metazoa > Chordata > Mammalia > Primates > Cebidae > Saimiri > Saimiri boliviensis. The sequence continues at coordinate 49,549,939 of NC_133449.1, read as the reverse complement.
GCTACTTGGAAGCTGAGATAGGTGGACTTGAGCCCAGCCTTGGCTGGTCCAGCCCAAAGAGACCCTGTCTTAAAAAAAAAGAGAGAAAACAAGCTGGCAGGTGGCTCCTCAGAAACGGCTCAGGGTATCTGTCGCCTGAGCAGCTTGTTGAGGAGCCCTGCCCATACGCAGCTCATAGCCGAAGCCATTCTGTCACCAAGAGATAACTTGTCCTTGTCTCCTCCTGCCTTCACGGCCCCCTCCCTGCTTGAAAGCCCGGCTCCACTGCAGTCACCGTAGTCATTACACTGGAGCTGAAGTTGGTTCTGCCTCCGCAGTGGGCTACGAGCTGCGAGGAAACCAGAACTGTGCTCCAGACTGTGGAGGGAAGTGGAGAATGGGAGGAACTGCCTGCAGGGAGCCCGAAGGCTTGGGGCCTGGGTTCCTGCTCAGCCAAGGGACACCTGTAGGCGTCTGAGCCTCTTTTCTATCTGTAAGAGGGAAATAAGCCCTGCCTGCCTTGTCGGGCTTAAAGTTGCACTGTTCAATATAGTAAGCACTAATCACTGATGCTGATGAGCCCGGGAAGTGTGGCTAATCCCAATTCAGATGTGCTCTAACTGGAAAATATATGCCAGACTTCAAAGCTGGTACCAAAAACTGATATCAAGTCCCTCAGTTATTTTTATGTTGCTTATGTGTTGAAATAATATTTTTGACACATTAGGTTAAAGCGTATATTAAAATTAATGCCATCGGTTTCTTTTTTCTTTCTTTTTTTTTTTTTTAAATGAGGTCTCTGTCACCCAGACTGGAGTACAGTGACATGATCATAGCTCACTGCAACCTCCAACTCCTGGACTCAAGCGATCGATCCTCCCACCTCAGCCTCCTGAGGAGCTAGGACTAGGGGCATGCCACTGTGCCCAGCTAATTTTTCTGCAGAGGCGGGGTCTCACTATGTTGCCCCAGGCTGGCTCAAACTCCTGAGCTCAACCAATCCTCTCACCTCAACCTCCAAAAGTGCTAGGATTACAGGAATGAGCCACCTCACCTTACCGAGACTGCCTGTTTCTTTTTTCTTTTCGTTTTGAGATGGAGTCTCATTCTGTCAAACAAGCTAGAGTACAATGGCGGGATCTCAGCTCACTAGTTCAAGTATTTTTAGTAGAGATGGGATTTCACCGTGTTAGCCAAGATGGTCTTGATCTCTGGACCTCGTGATCCGCCTGCCTCAGCCTCCCAAAGCGCTGGGATTACAGGCATAAGCCACCATGTTCAGCCCCGTATTAGTCTTTTATACTCTCTGTGTAGTGTTTTTTCATGATTATTCAGTTAAATCTCTGAGTACTTCCTTTACATCTGTGCTTTGTGTGGTTAGAAAAGTCTTTACACCATAAGAATAACTTTAACTGTGTTTTCTTCTAAGTCTTGTAAGACTCTAAATCATTAATAAGATATTAATGATTTAATATAATATTTAATATTTAAATTATATTAATTTAATATTTAATATTTATTTAATATTAATTTTTAATTTATATTTTAATTAATTTATTTAATAATTAAATTTAAAATATAATATTTAATTTAATAAAATATTAATTATTTCACTTATTAAAATTTATTCTTTACCAAACTTGAAATTAGTTACGTTGTGGTATGATTCAGAATCTAACTTTGTTTTTCTCTCCCAAATGGCCAGCCAGTTGTTCCCACTATCCCATGTATCCCAAGACTTCACCACAGTGACACTATTGACACTTTGAGCTGGATAATTCTTTGTTGTGGGAGGCCGTTCTTGCACTGCATGATGTTTAGAGTACCTCTGGCCTCTATCAGATTTCAGTTGCACCCTCTCAGTTGTGACAACCAAAAATGTCTCCAGGCATTGCTAAGTGCTCCCAGGGAGACAAAAGCACACACAGTTAAGTGGTTCCTTTTCCCAGTGATTTGAAATGACACTTTTACCACACAGTAAATTCCTATATAGCATATATCCTTGGGTCTATTTCAGGACTTTCAATTCTGTTCCAATGAGTTGATGACTATTCTTGAACTAGTAATACCAAACTATGTACATTATTGCAGTTTTGTATTAACTTTTTTTTTTTGAGACGAAGTTCCACTCATTGCTCAGGCTGCAGTGCAATAGCGCAATCTCGGCTCACTGCAACCTCCACCTCCTGGGTTCAAGCGATTCTCCTGCCTCAGTCTCCCAAGTAGCTGGGATTACAGGCACCTGCCACTATGCCCAACTAATTTTTTTGTATTTTTTCTACTAAAAACCCCATCTCTACTGATGGGGTTTCACCATGTTGGCCAGGCTGGTCTCGAACTCCTGACCTCAGGTGATCTGCCCCCCTCAGCCTCCCAAAGTGCTGGGATTACAGGCTTGAGCCACCATGCCAGCCTGTATTAACTTTTAAATCAGTTTATGTTCTTGCTCTCTCCACCTCTTTCTTTTTTAATCTACCACAGAGGACAGTTAAACTTTTTGAACTATCAGATGAGAATAGAACAAGAGACCCACGCAGAATCTGGGGCAAGGGAGAGTTCCAGCTTCAAGTCAGGGAGTTGCGCACTGGGTGGGGCCGGCAGGCTGGTAGCTGCCTGAGGCTGATAGGACAAAGGGCGCCTGATAAGACCTGGAAGCCTATCTCCGTGGTCATCTGGTAAACCTGGCGGGAAGGAGCTACAGAAAACAAAAACAGGAAGTGGGGCAGTGTTTTGAGCTGCTGGTATTACTAAGTCAGGATGGAGAAAGAATGGGGATGGGAGGACAGGATCTTTGTGATTATTTGCAGGGTATTTAGGCTTCCGTTGTTTCATGAGTAGTTAAATGCAGCCCTCTAGGGAATTAGCTGTTCAAGCCTCAGTTATGTCAGATGGGCATGACTGACGGTACACTCCCTCAAAACAGGGAATTTAGGTCCCACCTCTTCCAGCAGCTACTGGGATGTACAGCTCAGGGCTGCCTCTCTGGAGGAGCCCACAGGAAGGGCTGCGAGCACTTCAGTTCTGTCTTCTCAGAAGGGCCTAGCCTTGGTTACCAAGTTGTCTCCCCCATGCCAAGGGCTGGAACTTTGTCTCTGACCATCCAACAGCTCAGATAGAAGTAGTGGCTGGCATCCCAATGGTACCAGTTAGGATGGTTTCAGTTTCAAGAAATGAAAAACACAACTCAAACTGGCTTAAACAATAAAATAAATGCATAGGCCCACATCGCAGAAAAGTCCACAGGAAGGCTGCATCCAACAGCTCAACAATGTTGCCAGGACCCATGACTTTGCTTGGCTCCGTGCCATCTTCCACATGGTAGTGGCATCCTGGATACAGGCCTGGACCCCTGTGTTCCCCAGAGGAACACCTGGGGCTGCATGCTTCCCTTTTAAAAGCAGCAGAAAATTCTTTGCTCTAAGATCCCAGAAAAAGTTCTGAGATTCACCCTGAATAGACTAGAGTGTTCACATGCCCATCCAGAAGATAGAACTGGCATGTCTTGATGGGCTTAGAGCAGGAATCACTGAAGTCCCCACTGGAAGTCTGAGCCTGCTGGATAGGGGAAAAGGAAGGGGAACGGATGCAGGGTATCTACAAGTGTCCACTGCGTAAAACTTCCCAAAGGGACACAGAAGGAGGCAATTTCCAAATACTGGTGTATTTCGAGAAGCTTTGCTTCCTACGTCTTCAGTAGACTCCTAATATCATCTGCCTCTGTCAGGCAAAGTCAGGTTCTTGCTGCATGTTCTGGCCAGTTCCTCAATAAAATGCACACACAAAGCTCTAAGTGACAGGGTTCCTGTGACAAATGGTTTTTCTGGGAAACAACTGTGGCTATTACAGCAAAAAGTGCCCTGAATAAAGCAAGCTGGTCTGCCATAGCCATTGCCTTCCTGAGATGCTTGGTTGCCCCGGGTGCCAGGAGCGCACTTCCCCTGAAAAGCTCCAGCAACAAAACCCCAGAAATGGGTAACAGGCATTCCTGCAAAGCCCTAAATCACCTCCCTTGTGCTTTATTTTCCTTCTCCTTCAATTCCCTGCTCATTTTTATTGATTTTGAAGACCCTAGACACAGGTTCCATGGTGGGGACTCCCTTCCCTGAGCACATGTAGGATCTCAGTCTCTGTGGTATCCAGATCTTCTGCCGGCTGCATGCTTTTTGGGAGGAGCTATTGCCAAAGCACACGCCGAAAGTGGTTTCAATGGTCCTTAAATAATTTTCCATACACTCAGATTCTCCTAAGGAGGAGCAATCCGTTTGGCATCTAGCAGTCTCATTTATCTCAGATTTGGAAATGCTCCCATCTTACTGGTTGGAAGTTTTCTCTGTGTGTGGGCACCTGGTAAACTGTCTCCGCTTTACTTTCACTTTCTCCACCACCGTAATGACACATTCCCTAATGTTGTAGCTGTGAGACCTTGGATTCCCTTTTTTACCTCCACAATGCCTTAGTCCTCCCATCTGTAAAATCAAACTTCCAGATTGAGTTATTGCAAAGAGTGAGTAAGTGAAAGCAAGCGAGTGTTAAGGTAAGCCTGCCACAGTGGCTCACGCCTGTAATCCAAGCACTTTGGGAGGCTGAGGTGGGCAGATCACCTGACGTCAAGGGTTCGAGACCAGCCTGGTCAACATGGTGAAACCTCATCTCTGCTAAAAATACAAAAATTAGCCAGGCATGGTGGTGCACTCCTGCAATCCCAGCTACTCGGGAGGCTGAGGCAGGAGAATTGCTTGAATCTGGAAGGCAGAGGTTGCAGTGAGCCAAGATCACGCCACTGCGCTCCAGCCTGGGTGATGACAGCAAAACTCTGTCTCAGAAAATAATAATAAATAAATAAATAAGGCAAACTACGACTGATTTCGTACCACCCTAACTACTGTCTGATTTCCATCGGCCAACCCCATCTAAAAATGACATGACACAAGAAATCTAAATTATATCTATTCCATAATTACATATTTAATCACAAATTAAATTTTCACTTGAAGCAAAGACTAGAATGGAATATGGAAAAATAACAAGAGTAGATTGGGTTTCACCAGTAGGTGATTTATAATGTGCTATTTCTATCACAAGAAAAGTAAACTCCAAAGAATTGTATTGGTTAGAATTAAAATTTTGAAATGCGTTAAATATACATATTTTGTGATATCTATGAATGATAAAAACATCTTCCCTTCAGCATCTGCTTTAACTATAGCTCTGATATCTATTATTATGTAACAAACTATCTCAAAACTTAATGGCTTAAAACCAGCAATATATTTTTCCCGCATTTGGAGGATCAGGGATTTGAGAGAGGCTCAGTTTGGCTGCTCTTCTCGGCTCACACGGCATCAGTTGGAGTGTTTCAGCTGGGGCTGTAGAATCACCTTCCAAGACTGCTTGCTCACACGGCTGGCAGGCTGGGGCTGGCTGTTGGCTGACAGCTCTGCCAAAGATGTTGGCTCGGGAGAAAAGGGGAAAGAAATCTTGATTCCTCTCCATGAATCTGTTTGGACTACCTCACAACACAGCAGTCCCAGGGTAGTGAGGCTTCTCTTATGGAAGCTACTTTTCCCCTGGTGTTCCAAGACACAAGAAGTGGAAGCTGCCAGACTCTTAAGGCCTGAACCTGGGAACTGGCAGTCCCATCTACTAAATTCTACGAATCACAGCAGATAGAGTCCACCTAGTTTTAAGGAGAGGGAACATAGACCCCACCTCTATGGGAAGAGCGTCAAAAAAAACTGGCCATTCTTAAATTGTCACAGTTAGCCAGGCACCATGGCGCACCTGTGGTCCCAGTTACTTGGGAGGCAGAAATGAGAGGATCGCTTGAGTCCAGGAGTTGGAGTCTGCAGTAAGCTGTGATTGCACCACTGCAGTCCAGCCTGGACAACACAGTGAGACCTCATCTCTTTAAAAAAAATTTTTTTAACTGTCACAGTTATCTTTTTCTTCCTTTTCTTTCCTTTCCCACCCCACCCCCACTCACCCCCCTGAGATAGAGTCTGGCTCTATCTCCCAGGCTGGAGTGCAATGGCATGATCTCGACTCACTGCAACCTCTGCCTCCTGGGTTCAAGCGATTCTTCTGCCTCAGCCTCCCAAGTAGCTGGGATTACAGGCACCCACCACCATGCCTAGCGAATTTTTGTATTTTTAGTAGAGACAGGGTTTTACCATGTTGGCCAAGCTAGTCTTGAACTCCTGACCTCAAGTAACTCACCTCCTTTGGGCCTCTGAAGTGCTGGGATTACAGGCATGAGTCACCACACCCAACCAGTTACCCTTTTCTTATGGCAGCCTTGCCTGATGGTGCCACAGACAAGCCATTGTCAGCATTTCTTGCCTTACATTCTTCCTTACATGCTTTCTCCCCCGTTCCTACTACTCCGTCCTAACTCCTGGTCTTTGGTCCTTCTCTGACACCTGGTGATACTCACCTCCAGCTACAGATTCAGAAGCTCTACCGTGTTCTAGTGACTTCACGCAGCTCAAGAGCTTTGGAATCTGGCAGACCTGGGTTAGAACCAACTCTTTTAATTATTTGCTGTGTCACTGGAAAAGTCGCTTAATATCCACAACTTAGTTTCTTTGCCTGAAACAAGGCTAGCTCACAGGATTGTTAGCAGAATTTAGAAATAATATCTTTGACAAAAATGTTTCAGTCTGACAATACCAAGCATTGGTAAAGTCATAGAACTGAAACTCTTTTTTTTTTTTTTTTTTGAGACGGAGTTTTCGCTCTTGTTACCCAGGCTGGAGTGCAATGGCACGATCTCGGCTCACCGCAACCTCCGCCTCCTGGGTTCAGGCAATTCTCCTGCCTCAGCCTCCTGAGTAGCCGGGATTACAGGCACGCGCCACCATGCCCAGCTAATTTTTTGTATTTTTAGTAGAGACAGGGTTTCACCATGTTGACCAGGATGGTCTCGATCTCTTGACCTCGTGATCCACCCGCCTCAGCCTCCCAAAGTGCTGGGATTACCGGCTTGAGCCACCGCGCCCGGCCAGAACTGAAACTCTTATACACCACGCATGAGAGTTTAACCTGGTTCAATTTTCGGACCTATTTGGCAATATCTGATAAGATTATAAATGAACATATACTATAGTACAGCATATACTATATAAGTATATAATATATACCAGGTCTTATTGTTTGCTTGTTTGTTCACTTTGTTTTGTTTTGTTTTGTTTTGGGAACAGGGTCTGGCTCTATCACCCAGGCTGGAGTGCGGTGGTGCCATCCCAGCTCACTGCAACCTCCGCCTCCCAGGCTCAAGCCATTCTTCCACCTCAGCCGTCCGAGTAGCTGAGACTACAGGCGTGCACCACCGCACCTGGCTAATTTTATGTATTTTTTGTAGGGACAGGGTTTCCTTGTGTTGCTCAGGCTGGTCTTAAACTTGTGAGCTGAAGTGATCCGCCTGTCTGGGCCTCCCAAAGAGCTGGGATTACAGGTATGAGCCACCACACCCAGCCTTTCTGTATTATATTATAATATAATACAACAATTATACTCTTAGATTTAGATTTTAGAGAAACTCTAATACAAGTGTTCAAGGAACCTCATGTAAGAATGCTAAGGAAAGTACTCCTTAACTGGAATTAAAGGAATCTCACAACTATAATGCTAAGCAGAAACAAGTAAATTTTACAATACATATAGTGTGAGATCATTTACATGGGGCTTAAAACATGCAAAACAGTATCATATGTTATTTAGTTATATATATATAATTAATATATCACATATTTTATATATAACTATACATAATATACATATTTATACTATATATTTCGCTATATATATGTGGGGGGTAAAAAAAAGAGGCCGGGAGTGGTGGCTCACGCCTGTAATCCAAGCACTTTGGAGGCCAAGGCAGGCAGATCACCTGAGGTCGGGAGTTCAAGACCAGCCTGACCAACATGGTGAAACCTTGTCTTAAAAAAAAAAAAGAGCAGGTCGGGCGCAGTGGCTCACACCTGTAATCCCAGCACTTTGGGAGGCTGAGGCAGGTGGATCACGAGGTCAAGAGATCGAGACCATCCTGGTCAACATGATGAAACCCCGTCTCTACTAAAAATACAAAAAAAAAAAAAAATAGCTGGGCATGGTGGGGCATGCCTGTAATCCCAGCTACTCAGGAGGCTGAGGCAGGAGAATTGTCTGAACCCAGGAGGCGGAGGTTGCGGTGAGCCAAGATCACACCATTGCACTCCAGCCTGGGTAACAAGAGCGAAACTCTGTCTCAAAAAAAAAAAAAAAAAAAAAAGCAAGAAAAAAAAAATAAATAAATAAATAAAATAAAAAGAAATAATAAACACCAAAACCAGTATAAGCCCTGGAATTTTTTTTTTTTTTTTTTTTGAGACAGGGTCTCACTCTGTCACCCAGGCTGGAGTGCAGTGGTGCAATCGCGGTTCACTGCAACCCCAACCTCCCAAGTTCAAACAATTCTCATGCCTTAGCCGCTCAAGTAGCTGGGATTACAGGCATGCACCACCATGCCTAGCTCATTTTTTTGTATTTTTAGTAGAGACAGGAGTTCACCATGTTAACCAGGCTGGTCTTGAACTCCTAACCTCAAATGATCCACCCGCCTCAGTCTCCCAAAGTGCTGGGATTACAGACGTGAGCCACGGCGCTCAGCCTGGCTCTGGAATCTTAAACTATGTGGTGGAACCAGAGTCTTCATTATTTTATTCTTTTTTTTTTTTTTTTTTTTTGAGATGGAGTTTCACTTTGCTTCCCAGGCTGGAGTCCAGTGGGTGATCTCGGCTCACTGCAACCTCTGCCTCCTGGGTTCAAGCGATTCTTCCGCCTCAGCCTACTGCGTAGCTGGGATTACAGGCACCCACCACCACACCCAGCTAAATTTTTGTATTTTTAGTAGAGATGGGGTTTCGCCATGTTAGCCAGGCTGGTCTGGAACTCCTGACCACAGGTGCTCCACCTGCCTCGGCCTCCCAAAGTGCTGGGATTACAGGTATGAGCCACCGCACCAGGCCATTATTCTTTATGCCTTTTATATGTCTGAAATATTCACAACTTTAAAAAGTTTTAAAGACCTACTTTGTATTAAGCATGTGGCACAACACTGGAACTGTGGCCAAGGTTCAGGGCACAGCAGCAACTGTTGTCATTTCTACTCAGACCAACCCTTGTCACTTCCGCCACTTCAGGATCCTCTCCACTCCATCCTTAAGATAGAAAAAGTCGTTTCCATTTTTACAACAGCTTAAATGAGCTTGTGACTGAAGTCATGAAAAGCACTCTAAATCTGGTTACCTGGATTGGACCAGCTGAGTTAAATTGGATTTTGAGACCAGTCACTTTTATTTGAAGGTGAGCAATCCAATCTGTGAATATGCCATGTGGTCAAACACTATCAATGGACAGATTTTTGAAAGTGCTGATTTGAAAGCAAGACATGCCAGTCTTCCTGGTTCAATTCCTTCATTTCTATCCAATGGATTGAAACAAGGAGCACTAACTTACCCTGTGTGGCCAATTTAGGCTGCCTGTTTCAAGTTTCTCAACTCTGCAAGCATATTGGAATGCCCAAGAGAGATTTGGAAATCATGATGCTTAGGCTACAATTATACCAATCAATCGCAATGCCCTTGGATGGAACCCAGGTCTAAGCTCCCCAGGTAAGTCCAGTGCACAGCTGTGTTAGTCCATTTTGCATGGCTGTAAAGGAATACCTGAGGCTGGGTAATTTATAAAGAAGAAGGTTTATTTGGCTCACAGTTCTGCAGGCTGTACAAACGTGGCACCAGCACCTGCTTGGCTTCTAGTGAGGCTTCAAGGAAGCTTTCACTCATGCAGGAGGGCAAAAGGGGAACAGACATGTTACATGCTGAGAAACGGAGCAAGAGGGAGAGCAGGGGGTCCCAGATCCTTTGTTTGTTTGTTTGTTTTAATTTTTGTAGAGATTAGGTCCCATTATATTGCCCAGGGTGGTCTCAAACTCCCGGGCTCAAGCGATCCTCCCACCTCAGCCTCTTAAAGTGCTGAAATTACAGGTGTGAGCCACCATGCCCATCCCCCATATATATATATATATATTTTTTTTCTGGCGACATCTCGCTCAGTCACCGAAGCTAGAATGCAGTGGCCCAATCTCGGCTCACTGCAACCTCCGCCTCCTGATTTCAGACGATTCTCCTGCCTCAGCCTCCTGAGTACCTGGCATTACAGGCATTCACCACTATGCCCAGCTAATTTTGGGTTTCTCCATGTTGGCCAGGCCTGGTCTCAAACTCCCGACCTCAGGTGATCTGCCCGCGTCAGCATCCCAAAGTGATGGGATTACAGGCATTGGCCACCACGCTCGGCCCCCATATCCTTTTCAGCAACCAACTCTTGATGAACTAATAGAGCAAGAACTAACTCATTACCAAGGGTTGGGCACCAAGCCATTCACAAGGGATCTGCCCCCATGACCCAAACACCTCCCACTCGGCCCCACCTCCAACTCTGGAGATTACATTTCCACATGAGATTTGGAGGGAACAAACATCCTAACTATGTCAGCAGCCAAGGTTGAGAACCACTGGCCCAGTTGGTCCCCCCTGGAGAAGGACAGTCCTGAAACACCAGACACCACCTGTGAATTCAGGTTATCTTTTCCCATCCTTCCATATGTGAAGCACTCATTTCTTCTTTTTACTTTAAGCTTTTACAATTCAAGTCAATCGTGGATTCAACTGCAGTAGGGAGACCGCCTAGGCTTAGGCCTGTGACAGCGTGCTAGCTGCAGACGCCAGTATTCGCTCTCCCCAAGTCCTGATAGACAGAACTTACTTCAACTTTGGCTGGGTATGTGGCCACCCACTTAAAAACCAATTTCCCAGGGATGGGGCTAGGGAGAAGAGAAAGCTCTTTACCGAAGAAGGCCAGCTAACAGATGTACAAGGAATGAGAGAAATAGAAAATCGTTTAACAACCACCTGCCTAATAACTGATTCAGGTGAGATTTATTAGTGGATACTAAGGCCATTGGCAGAAAGACTGTGGCAGCACATGACATTCCCTCAGGATCAAAGCATCGCCCCACAGAGAATGCGTTCATTCCAAGAGAAAAAGACACTTCCACAGCGGAGAAACCCGGCACACCCTGCCTTTGCGGGCTGTGAAGTGATCATATCTCAGCTCCAAACCCCGCCCTCTCTGCTCTGCTGTGACGCTGGGCTGGGTCCCTTCCAACATTGGCTTGCCACGGGCTACCCTGTTTTGCTCTGCTTAGACAGCGAGGCTGGAGGGAGGAAAAGGAACTTCCTCTCGCTCACCTCCTGTTCCCGAAAAGGGTCACCTCACATTTCTTCACTCTGACAGCAGCAACAGCAGTTCCTTCCTTTTTTTTTTTTTTTTTGAGACAGAGACTTGCTCTGTCACCCAGGTTGGCGTGTAGTTGCATGATCTCAGCTCACTGCAACCTCGGCCTCCTGAGTTCAAATGATTCTCCTGCCTCAGCCTCTCGAGTAGCTGGGATTACATGCGCCCACCACCACACCCAGCTAATTTTGTATTTTTAGTAAAGACGGGATTTCACCATGTTGGTCAGGCTGGTCTTGAACTCCTGACCTCAAGATATCTGCCTGCCTCGGCCTCCCAAACTGCTGGGATTACAGGCATGAGTCAGCACGCCCAGCCAGTAGTTCCTTCTGACATAGCAGTTGGGTCCTGTGTGTGGTTCTTCAGCTCTCACTGAACCAGCCCCTTCATGCACCTCTTCAAGTTGCCAGCTATCTGCCTCCCGTCAGCAGCTAGGGCCCAGGCCCACAGGACCCTTCCAAGCCGCCACAAAAGCTCTAGCCAGGGAGTGACCCTTCCTCAGAGGTTCTGAGTTTCAGCGTCACATGGGTTTTCTCTAAGCCTCTAACACTTTTTTTAAATTTTTGAGACAGAGTCTCTGTCACCCAGGCTGGAGTGCAGTGGCATGATCTTGCTTCACTGAAACTTCCACCTCCTGGTTCAAGTGATTCTCCTGCCTCAACCTCTTGTGTAGCTGGGACTACAGGTGCACGTCACCATGCCTGACTAATATTTGTGTTTTTAAAAGAGAGAGGGTTCTACCATATTGGTCAGGCTGGTCTTGAACTCCTGACCTTGTGATACACCCACCTCAGCCTTTCAGAGTGCTGGGATTGCAGACATGAGCCACCGTGCCTGGCCACCTCTAACATTTTAATCATTCCCACCTCTTCTCTGCTCTTCCAGCCTTGATGGTTGCTACCTCCATGACACTTCAGTGTTCGTTTCTTGCCATTTCAGTTACTGGTTAACACTTTACACCTAGCTAACAACTCTTATTAAATGCTCTGTTAAAATAACTCGGATTTCTGTTTTCTGACTGGATCCTGATGCAGAAATTAGAACCAGGAGTGGAGTTTATATCCCACCCTCTGGCGTCGACATATATCTTACTAAGGCATCCACATTCCTTGCTATTGGTGATGTGAACACCTTAATATCATCAACAATGAGACAACTGACCTCTCTGGGTCCTTAGGTCTGGAAGTGGCAACCACATGTTGAGGATGGAACACGATAGAGTCTGTCTTTCCATCCTGATGACCGTGGAGCCACCATAATAGGCCTGGGCTTCTTTTATGTAGGAGAGAAATAAACTTTCTTCTTTGTTATTGAAGTTTTCTGTCACAGCTCAATCTAATTCTAATTAATACAGGGTATTTAAAGGAAAATTCACCAAAATTAAATTCATTTTAGACTTAAGAAATGAAGGAAGTTACAGTTAAAGAAAATTACTTGTCACACTACAGTCAGGAAAAGGCTACCTTAGAGCATCAATGTCAAGTGGAATATTACCATGTCAAGAAAAATTACATATATTTATTTGGAGAATGAGATCAGTTAGTTAATAAACACTATGAAGTGCTTAAGAAGTTAGGCACTACACACATTACATGCATTATTTTATTTAATCCTCATGAAAATCCTCTGACATAGGTGCCATTATCATCACCAATACTTAGATAAGAGGACTGAAGGTTGGAAAGATTAAACAACATCCCATGTCATGCAACTTGTAAGTAGTAGAGATGGAATCAAAACTCAGGCAGGCCTGACTCCACAGCTTATGCTTCTAACCCCTATACTGTATTGCACACAGGAGGTCATCAACTGACATTAAGATCTCTGCTACCAGGCCGGGCGCGGTGGCTCAAGCCTGTAATCCCAGCACTTTGGGAGGCCAAGGCGGGTGGATCACGAGGTCGACAGATCGAGACCATCCTGGTCAACATGGTGAAACCCCGTCTCTACTAAAAAAAAAAAAAAATACGGCCGGGCGCGGTGGCTCAAGCCTGTAATCCCAGTACTTTGGGAGGCCGAGGTGGGTGGATCACGAGGTCAAGAGATCGAGACCATCCTGGTCAACATGGTGAAACCCCGTCTCTACTAAAGGTGCAAAAAATTAGCTGGGCATGGTGGCGTGTGCCTGTAATCCCAGCTACTCAGGAGGCTGAGGCAGGAGAATTGCCTGAACCCAGGAGGCGGAGGTTGCGGTGAGCCGAGATCGCGCCATTGCACTCCAGCCTGGGTAACAAGAGCGAAACTCCGTCTCAAAAAAAAAAAAAAAATACAAAAAATTAACTGGGCATGGTGGTGCGTGCCTGTAATCCCAGCTACTCAGGAGGCTGAGGCAGGAGAATTTCTTGAACCCAGGAGGCGGAGGTTGCGGTGAGCCGAGATCGTGCCATTGCACTCCAGCCTGGGTAACAAGAGAGAAACTCCGTCTCCAAAAAAAAAAAAAAAAAAAAAAAAAAGATCTCTGCTACCAGCGGACACTTAGAATTTAAAGCCGTGCCAGGTGCAGTGGCTCACAGCTGTAATCCCCGCACTTTGGGAGACCAATGTGGGCCTATCACTTGAGCTCAGGTGTTTGAGACCAGCCTGGGCAACACAGTGAAACCCTGTCTGCACCAAAAATACAAAAAATTAGCCGAGTGTGGTGATGTGCACCTGTGGTCCCAGCTACTTGTGAGGCTGAAGTAGGAGGATCACTTGAGCCTGAGAGGCGAAGGCTGCAGTGAGCCAAGATCGAACCACTACATTCCAGCCTGGGTGACAGAGTGAGACCCCTGTCTCAATTAAAAAAAAAAAAAAAAAAAAACAAATTTAAACCCTTTCTGTATGTAAGAAAGTAATTCTACATGAAACAAGACAATCACTCTAAAAAAAAGAGTCCAAACAGAAGTTACTCTGACAAAATCTATACTCCCAAGCTGACAGTTTTTCCAAAAAGCTGGCAAAGCCAACCATATTTAGGCTGATGAGAAGCTTGCCAGAAGCCAAGACCTTAACTGAAAGAAAATTAACCTCCATCCCAAATCAATAAAGTACACGTAAGGTCCATCACAGGACTGTTCAACTAATGGACAGAATTGATTATTATTCCCAGAACCTAGCCCCCAAAAATTTTTAAATTGAAATTTAATTCAATAAAGACTCCTAGAAAAAGACATCAATAGGCACTTGTTCTTCTGGGCTTATGTGAGCTCTCTAATGGTCCCTGCAGACAGCACAGCTCTCCCTGGGATATCCAAAGGTCTATTATCCTCAGAGCTAAACTAAAAAGTACTAGTCCACATTAGAAACCAAACTGGCAACTGGGATGCCAACTATTATTTTGCAAAGGAGGACACAGTTAGTTGAAAATTATATTTTTCCAATTAGCACAGCAGGAAACACTGCTGAGGCATTCATCCCAAGCCTGCAATTAGAGAACATTTGCTTGCTTCTAGAAATAGAATGAATGGGAAGGAGAGACCTGCTATCTAGGTCTTCGGCAACAATATCCTGGGAGGGGAGATCTTGCTACCATTTCAGCAGTTCCCAGAAAATAAGCATCTTGCTCCTTTTAACAAGTGCAGTATCATTCTCCAGTGCACCATAGTGTGTTAGAAAGAAACTAAGAACTCCAGCAACAAAAGGGATTTACACAAAAGCCTGATCATTAGAAAGGTAAGTACAACTGCCAGTGAGCAGCTCTAATGTTTTATTTTAATTGTTGTTTTAAAATTAATAATGTCTCAAAATTCTCCACCTGTCAAGAAAGTTAAGTTTGGTCTGAGCACCTCCGCAATCTCCCACTAGCTGACCCTCCCCAGCTCTTCAAATACAGTACTTCATTGTATCTCAGGCAAAACAGTGGAAGCTTGAAGAATTTAGATCTCTCTCAAGCAGAGATAAAGATAAAGGCAGAGAACAGTGTTAAAAAGAGAAACAACTTTCACACTGTAGGGTATCAATTCAGTAACCTCAATAAAATTTGGAACACAAAATAAGATTTTGGTGTGAGCCAAGAGAAAACCACTGGCTACTAAGATATTTGCTTTATATACTCAGCACCAACATTACAATGTAGAAAGTGTTTTCATAGACTAGGCATTCCCACACCATTAGATTTTACAGAGAACACTACAACCCAGCTTTCATGAGTGAGTCTCAACTTTGTACCTTTGGTCTTTAAGCTGCTTTACATTACATGAAGGTGAAAGAGGTAAACAGTGAGAACAAATCCTTTTATTTCCCCCAATCAGTAAATTATTTGTTGAAAGCACTAGCTTGGCCCAAAGTTTAGCTCCAGCTTGTAACACTTATGGTAAGTTGCAGGTAAACACATGCACAAGTGTGTAACATCTATTTAGGTTGGTGCAAAAATTATTGTGGTTTTGACCATCACCTTCAATGGCAAGAATCACAATTACTTTTGCACCAACCTAAATATCTAGTTCTCAGCTACTACAGGAGGTTAACCAGATGACTCAACATTGATATTTATTCTGTGAAACGGTTTAGTTTCTAAACAACATAGGGGCTTTACTAAGAAATAAACAGCTTCATCTCTGAGAAAGAAAGATCATGCAAGTATTTATGTGTGCATATGTACACATATGCATAAACAAAATGCCTATGAAGGTTTGAAAACTATTGACAGTGGTTTCCTTTGGATAATGAGACTGGGAAACAGGAAAGCAAGCAAGATTCTTTCATTCTCTACTTTCTTTTTTATTTTTGTTTTTGGTTTTTGAGATTGAGTCTCACTTTGTCGCCCAGGCTGTTGTGTAGTGGCGCACTCTCGGCTCACTACAACCTCTGCCTCCTGAGTTCAAGCGATTCTCCTATACTCTCAAGTAGCTGGGATTACCAGCATGCACCACCACACCCAGCTAATTTTTGTATTTTTAGTAGAGATGGAGTTTCGCCATGTTGGCCAGGCTGGTCTCGAACTCTTGACCTCAAGCGATCTGCCCTCCTCGGCCTCCCAAAGTGCTGGGATTACAGGTGTTAGCCACTGCACCATTCTCTACTTTCTATACCTAATTCTTCAAAAAAACTTTTCAATGTAAATATTCCAATAAATGTTTCACTTTTTGAAAATACTACTAAAGCTGGGCACAGTGGCTCACACCTGTAATCCCAGCACTTTGTGGGGCTGAGGTGGGTGGATCACCTGAAGTCAGGCATCCAGGACCAGCCTGGCCAACATGGTGAAACCCTATGTCTACTAAAAATGCAAAAAAAGCCTGGTGTGGTGGCACACGACTGTAATCCCAGCTACTCAGGAGGCTGAAGCAAGAGAATCACTTGAACCTGCAAGGCAGAGGTTGCAGTGAACTGAGATGGCACCACTGCACTCCAGCCTGGGTAACAGAGCAAGACTCTGCCTCTAAATAAATACACACATGCATACATACGTACCTACCTACTACTAAAGTACCAACTGTTTAAGAATTTCCAGGAAAAGACATATTGAAACATTTACCTTCACTCCCTTAGGGCAGTAAAGGAATATTGTAGAGGCATAGTGAGCAAGGGAGGAAACAAAACGTCAAAATTGTGGAAGCTCAGATAGCAGATGGAAAGACTTGGCCAACCCCAGAAAGCTGAAGCTAAGCTAGCTACTAAAAGGCTCAGAGTAAAAGTTGGAGCCTCAAGTAACTTGGAACAGAAACAAAGGATAGGCTTGAACCAGTAAGACTGAAAGTCTAAGAGTCAGTTTGACCGGATGGAGTATCAGATGATATGAAAGAATTAGTAGGGCCAGGCGCAGTGGCTCACGCCTGTAATTCCAACACTTTGGGAGACCGAGGTAGGCAGATCACGTGAGGTCAGGAGTTCAAGACCAGACTGGCCGACATGGAGAAAATCTGTCTCTAATAAAAATACAAGCATTAGCCGGGCGTGGTGGTGCACGCCTGTAATTCCAGCTACTCAGGAGGCTAAGGCAGGAGAATCACTTGAACCCGGGAGGCAGAGGTTGCTGTGAGCCAAGATCACACTGCCACACTCTAGCCTGGGTGACAGAGTGAGACTCCGTCTCAAAAATAAATAATAATAATAATAATAATTAATAATAATAATAAAGCAACAGCAGTCAAGCCTTAGGATCCTTTTCTCCATGTTGGAATGTTGGGCATCTGTCTTCTATGTGGCATTAGGCCAGAAGTTTACTTTGTAAAGGGTACAGTAGAAGGTCCTTGGATTGGGAAATAGTGGACTGAGTTGAGGGCAGTAATATACAGGCAGTTCTTACTTTGCATGCAGATGTGAGTCCACAAAAGTGACCACACAAGCTCAAGCCTTGCAAAGACATCTAATCATCAGCAGACCTATGAATTTTAAAAATCTTTGTCCGAACATTTAAAATTGTGTTATAAGGCCGGGTGCAGTGGCTCATGCCTGTAATCACGGCACTTTGGGAAGCTGAGGCAGGTGGGTCACCTGAGGTCAGGAGTTCGAGACCAGCCTGACCAACATGGAGAAACCCCCATTTCTACTAAAAATACAAAATTAGCCAGGCATAGTGGTGCATGCCTGTAATCCCAGCTACTTGGGAGGCTGAGGCAGGAGAATCACTTGAACTTGGGAAGCAGAGGTTGCAGTGACCTGAGATCGCACCATTGCACTCCAGCCTGGGCAACAAGACTGAAACTCCATCTCAAAAAAGAAACAAACTGTGTTGCAAACGTACAGTGAAATTTAAAAATAGCAAAACCACTATTTATTTAGTACCTGTAATTTTAAACATTCGAAATATTGGGACTAAGCATTTTTGGATCAGCATCCAGTATTTTGCCCTTCAGGCTCTCGGTGCTGTAATATTAACATCAAGAGGTCTGTTAATGTGAAGTTTTTGCCGGCATCACCTCCTCTGGGACACGTGTTCTCTTTGTCACAATCACTTTCCTCATTTTTGTTGGTAAATTTGCCTTCACTAAGTTCCTCCGCTGCCTGTCTAGAATCTCTCAAACAGCAGCCTGATCAACCTTTCCGTGGTCAAATATAACTCAATTTATGTGTAATTTGAATTCTGCAAAGTTACTTGCAGGATAGTAAGTTTCTACCACATTGAATATTACTATTAATTTCTGCCATGATACTTTGAATCTCTTGCAAACTTCAGCTAAAGAAATTGCAAGATCTGGCTGGGTGCAGTAGCTCACACCTGTAATCCTGGCATTTTGGAATGCTGAGGCAGGCATATCACCTGAGGCCAGGAGTTCAAGACCAGCCTGGCCAATATGGTGAAACCTCATCTCTACTAAAAATTAAAAAAATTAGCCAGGCGTGGTGTCACATGACTATATTCAGGAGGCTGGAGCACAAGAATTGCTTGAACCCAGGAGCCAGAGGTTGCAGTGAGCCAAGATAGCACCAGGGCACTCCAGCCTGGGCGATAGAGAGAGACTCCATCTCAACAGCAACAAAAAAAATTGCAAGATTTCTGGATGTAGCATCAATGGCCTATCCAAAATTCATAGACTATAATGAGCTTTAAAAATCAAAATAATGGCTAGGTGCTGTGGCTAACGCCTGCAATCCCAGCACTTTGGGAAGTCAAGGCAGGTGGATCACTTGAGATCAGGAGTTCAAGACCAGCCTGGCCAAGGCAGGTGGATCCCTTGAGGTCAGGCTTTCAAGATCAGCATGGCCAAGATCGTGAAACCCCATCTCTACTAAAAATATAAAAAGTAGCTGGGTGTGGCCAGGCACAATGGCTCATGCCTGTAATCTCAGCACTTTGGGAGGCCAAGACGGGTGGATCACAAGGTCAGGAGTTCACGATCAGCCTGGCCAACATGGTGAAACCCCATCTCTACTAAAAATACACAAATTATCTGGGCATCATGGTGTGCACCTGTAGTCCCAGCTACCCAGGAGGCTGAGGCAGAATCACTGGAACCCGGGAGCCGGAGGTTGCAGTAAGCCAAGATTGTGCCATTGCACTGCACTCCAGCCTGGGTGACAGAGTGACACTCCATCTCAAAAAAAAAAAAAAAAAAATAGCTGGGTGTGGTGACACTCACAGCCATGGTGGTAGTCTCAGCTACTCGGGAGGCTGAGGCAGGAGAATTGTTTGAACTGGGAGGGGGAGGTTGCTGTGAGCTGAGATCGCACCACCATACTTCAGCTTGGGCAACAGAGCAAGATTCTGTCTCAAAAAAACACAAATCAAAATTATCTCTTTGCGCATTGGCTGGATTAATGAAAGTTGTGTTTGATGGTAAAAAAGCAAATTTTCATTTTTACTCAAGCCCTCAAAAGAACCGGAGCATAATCCCACAGTAGCACTGAAAGTTAGTCTACAGTAATAACTCTCCCACTAGAAGAAGGCCACACAACCAAAAGTGTTCTTATCTGGAGTGAACTGAGTAATAGATGCACAGTAGCCAATCACCAACAGACTTTGAAGGAAGTGATGACAGATCACACCTCATGATGTGCCCGTTATTTTCTAAAGGGGTGATCTGTGGACTGAAGAGCTAACACTGGAGACTTTGCTTTATAGTAACTCAGTTAGTAGACCACAGTAACTGAAATGTGAACCGTGTTGTCAGGGGACTGGTATTATTTACCTTAACTGTGGTAACTAAATCCATCCTATTGGAGCCACCCAAAGGAAGGGCTGTCTAGGCTGAAAACAGAGAGGTTAAAATATGTGGTGACCACTTTCCTCACTGAGCCCTAGAACTTTCATTAGTCAGGCTTTTAGCCTTCTGAGGCTTTTCTGGGGTTCCGTCAAGGAAAGAGCCCAACCAGATCACCTTATGTCAGGGTTTCTCAGCCTCAGCACCACCGACATTTCAGCCCAGGGATTTTCTGTTGTGGAGTTGCCTTGTGTACTGTAGGATGCTTACAGCAGCATCTCTGGTCAGTATCAGCTCCCAATTGTGACAACCAAAAATGTCTCCAAATACCACAAATGGGATAAGGCAGAGTCAGAAATGGGGGCTGGGGACAGCAAGTCACCCCTGGTAGAGAACTCGTACCTAAGACAAAGGACCAGTAGTCCCATAAGTGCCACCCATACTCAGCCAAAATATGCGAGAGGGAAATAGTAACACAAGCATATTATTTAGATACACAGAGGCTAACACCAAAAGAATTGAAAATAGTTACCTCAGGAAAGGAAATGTTGGCAGACCTCAGATCCTCAGATTTTATTTTATTTTATTTTATTTATTTTTTTTTTTGAGACGGAGTTTCGATCTTGCTACCCAGGCTGGAGTGCAATGGCGCGATCTCGGCTCACCGCAACCTCCGCCTCCTGGGTTCAGGAATTCTCCTGCCTCAGCCTCCTGAGTAGCTGGGATCAGATTTTCTTACAAGCCTTGTTGGACCAGCTGGCTCTTCAATTTGCACATACAACCTTGATTTAAAAAAAAAAAAAAAAAAAAAAACTAAATTTTGGTTAAGAAAAGGCAATGTCGGCAGGGCAAGGTGGCTCATGCCTTTAATCCCAGCATTTTGGGAGGCCAAGGCAGGTGGATCATCTGGGGTCAGGAATTTGAGAACAACCTGGCCAATTTGATGAAACTCCATCTCTACTAATATTAGCGAGGCGTGTCGGTGCACACCTGTAATCCCAGCTACTCAGGAGACTGGAGCGGGAGAATCGCTTGAACCCGAGAGGTGGAAACTGCAGTGAGCCAACATTGTGCCACTGCACTCCAGCCTGGGTGACAAGAGCGAAACTGTCTGAAAAAAAGAAAAGGCAGTGTCTATGCCAAAGAAAAAAAAAAAAAAAGAGGCAGCGTTCTCACCAGCATGTGTCCCTACCCCATGGCAGACAACTAAAGTAGAAATAGAAACTCTCCTCTGGTCCCTTCCTAGCTCTGGGGGCTCCTCTCCCCCAGGACTACTTGCTCTTCCTACAGAAACACATCTTTGATATGTCAGTGGTGTCCAATCCTTTTAGATCCCTGGGCCACAGTAGAATTGTCTTCAGCTGGACAAACTTGGTCTAAGTATTTTTTTCAGCTGTTCTCTCCTGAGCCAAGAGTAAATGCCAGGGAGGGTCCTCTTCTCCATGTCATCACTGGGCTCTGAAAGGTTCTGGGTTTATGTGAAGTCCTCCAACACAAAGGGAAGGCAGTGCCAGAACTGAGATGTGCTCCCAGGCCCTCCGTTCAAGGCTTAATGTTTGGTTGCCCTTTACAACAACCCCCTCCCATCCCTTCCCTCAAGTAACAAGTCACAGAGCTAGTCTCAGCCAGCCCCAAAGGCTACAGCTAACGTCCAACCTCTGCTAACTTAAGATATTGGGCAAATACAGACATTGTCCATGCCA
The DNA here is from genome assembly GCF_048565385.1 of Saimiri boliviensis. Lineage (NCBI taxonomy): Eukaryota > Metazoa > Chordata > Mammalia > Primates > Cebidae > Saimiri > Saimiri boliviensis. Next base: position 49,528,359 of record NC_133449.1, on the reverse strand, counting down.
GTTTCATCATGTGCAAAATCAGCATAAGACCTACCACAAAAGGCCATGAGGATTAAGTGTATGTTAAAAACTTAGTATAAGGCCTGACACTAAATGGTGAACATTCATGGAGAAGTCCTCTGCAAGATCATTAAACTGGCAACAGGATGAAATGGCATACCCAGCCAGTGGCCTAACCTCTCAGGCACAGGTCAGACTAGGTACTGCTCACTCTGCGTTACAGTCTTAGTGTTGGTTTCTAGTAAAACACTCTGAATAAACTCAAAACTCAAAGGTATTGTCCCACACTCTCAGGACAGGAACTATCAATTCAGTTTACCAAGAAATGTACTTTTCATGAACTTCTGATCATGTACTGAGGTTTTTGTTTTGTTCTGTTTTTTGAGATGGGAGTTTCGCTCATTATCCAGGCTGGAGTGCAATGGCGCAATCTCGGCTCACCGCAACCTCTGCCTCCCGAGTTCAAGCAATTCTCCTGCCTCAGCCTCCCGAGTAGCTAGGACTACAGGCACGCGCCACCATGCCCAGCTAATTTTTGTATTTTTAGTAGAGACAGGGTTTCACCTTGTTGACCAGGATGGTCTCGATCTCTTGACCTCGTGATCTACCCGCCTCGGCCTCCCAAAGTGCTGGGATTACAGGCTTGAGCCACCGTGCCCGGTCCAATACTGAGAACTTTTAAACAAAATTTAGATGCACACTGCCCCCACTGATTTTTACTTTCCTTGTACTGATGACCCTTGAACGCTAGCCTGAACTGCAGAATCCACTTATACGCAGACTTTCACCTCTGCCATCCTTGAGACAGCAAGACCAACTCCTTCCTCCTCAGTCAATTCAAGATGACAAGGATGAAGACCTTTATGATCCATTTCCACTTCCACTTAATAGTAAGTACCTCTTATGATTTTCTTAATATTCCCTTTTCTCTAGCTTACACTATAATACAGCATATCACACACACATATAACATGTAAAATGTGTTAACAACTGTTTACATTATTGCTAAGGCAATAATGTAACAGTAGGCTATTAGTAGTCAAGTTTTTGAAGTCAAAAGTTATACATGGTTTTTTGACTGCATGGAGGGTTGGTGCCCAACCTTCACACCGTTCAAGAGTTAACAGTAATATGAAAGCTAAAAACAATCTACATAAAATAGTAATAGTAAAATAAAGTCATCCATTCAGCAGTAAATCTTTGGCTGTTAAAAACCATGAGTAGGCTGGGTGCAGCGGCTCATGCCTTAATTCCAGCAGTTTGGGAGGCCAAGGTGGGTGGATCACTTGAGGTCAGGAGTTTGAGACCGGCCTGGCCAACATGGCAAAACCCTGTCTCTACTAAAAATATAAAAGTTATCTAGATGTGGTGGTGGGCCTGTTATCCCAGCTTTTTGGGAGGCTAGGGTAACAGGTGCCCTGAGGCAGGAGAATCGCTTGAACCTAGGAGGCAAGAGGCTGCAGTGAACCATGATTATGCAGCCACACTCCAGCCTGGGTGACAGCAAGACTCCATCTTAAAAAAAAAAAAAAAAAAAAAAAAAAGGTCGGGCGCGGTGGCTCAAGCCTGTAATCCCAAGCTACTCAGGAAGCTGAGGCAGGAGAATTGCCTGAACCCAGGAGGCGGAGGTTGCGGTGAGCTGAGATCGCGCCATTGCACTCCAGCCTGGGTAACGAGAGCGAAACTCCGTCTCAAAAAAAAAAAAAAAAAAAAAAACCTATGTGTGCTAACATGAAAGTGGATAGGCTGTGCTACTAAAAGGGAAAATGCCAAATTGTTACAACAGTCCCTACAGAGTAATGTCATGCATATTCTGGGGACACAAGAAACCTAACAGGGAGGAGTGGGGAGCTTTAAGTTGGACAGTAGCTCTCACTTATTAAGATATTCACATCTCCTAAGAATGACATAAGGCTAACTGATCAGGAGCCCAGATGATTCAAATATGAATAAAAACCATGAGACAAATTTTCTAAAAACTGTAGGCTTTTTTATTCAGTTAAGAGGTAGACAGATGAACATGGAAGGCTGTCCCATTTAAGTTGCCCAAAGTTCACAATTCCACTTCATTCATCCATCCCACACTGCCAGAAATCTTAAAAGAAATAACCAAGATTGCCAAAAGGCTTTTTTCCTTACTTCTTCTTAGCAATAATAGTCAACAAACTGCTTGCAACGAAGTTACTACTAATTTAAATTTTCACTGTGTTCAAAGAACCTCATCCCTCTAAGAAGCTCCCACATATGCCAATAGATCCTGCCACTACTGACAGGAGGGCAGAGTACCACTGACTCTACTTATATAATAGACTACAAAGGAAGCTCTAGTTATATTTTTTTGTTGTTGTTAAATCCCTGTGCATGTTCGGGCAGAAGCTGGTGAAACCAACAAAGCAGAGCATACTCTGTCAAATAGCTCTGCATGGTTGTTTTAAATAAAAATAAAAAAAACACAAGTCATCTTCAGAGATAACATTAAAACATAATGGAATTGAAGCCTGATACAAAAAGTAGAGAAATATGTACAGGAATTCACAGCCCAGAAGGAAAGGGGATCTCAGCAGAGGCCAGTGGAACCCTGGCTATTTTACATAGCTAATTTTGAGACAATTCATATTTAGCACAAAAGCAATTATAGCACAAGTAACACTTCCCTCCTCTGGCTCCTAAATAAAAAGACTCTTGTCAGTCTTCAGTAACACTGTAATCATTCTTCAGGGGAGCAGGAATACCTAAGGTGGTCCCAAACACTGACACAAATTTTGATCACAGGATAGCATATATCTGAAGACTGCCATGATGGCAGCACTGATAATTCCAGAAATGGGGACTGTGACAAACCAGGCCACAAAAATGTTACGAAAGAGACGCCAGTCAACAGCCTTCTTGGACCGGAGCCAGCCAACAGATACAACAGAGCCCACCTAAAAGAGAAACAGACCAAGGAAACAGGTTATTCAAGTGCCAATGGTATTCTGGTATTTTGGCAAACAGACACCTGAAACTGTTTGGACAAGGAGCCCCAGACCCCTGGACAAGAACAAGTCCATGAAAGCTGGTTTACAACAGGTTAAGATGGGAAAATGAAGGCACTTTGAAAATCCAACCATAATCTATATTAACAGTAGTAAAAGGACACAAGAACTATTTCTTGTCCCCTTCTAAGCTACTAGAATTTAATGAATAAACACTGCTTTTAACAACAAATTGAGTTGTAAGTCTTCCAAAGGTTATTTGCAGAGTGGCTGATATTAAACCTAACAAACCATTGCCTGGAGACACATCTGGTAGCAAACAGATGACTCGGCAGGATCCACGATGGACCAACATAAATCCTTTTAAGAAAACCAGTTTCTTCCTTTTCCTATGCTTATTATACTGTCATTAAACAACCTTAGGATTTGTTTAGTTTCTCAGTATTTCAATCCTGAGAGGCGTTGAATACATGCCTTCTGTAAATAAACTGCCTTGCCAACATTCTGGCAAGCCTCGCAGACTTGTTAGAACCAGGCTTTAAGCCACCACCAATGGCAGCAGAAACCCACCTGGCCAGAATTAAAGCACCCACCAGTTTCTAAGCATACACCCATCCTGCCCTAAATGGCTTCCTCAAAGACAAAGAACATAATGCTGCCGGCCGAGCACAGTGGCTCACACATGTAATGCTAGCACTTTGGGAGGCCAAGTCAGGTCAATCACCTGAGGTCAGGAATTTATTACCAGCCTGGCCAACATGGTGAAACCCTGTCTCTACTAAAAATACAAAAACTAGCCAGGCATGGTGGCGGGTGCCTGTAATCTCAGCTATTTGGGAGGCTAAGACACAAGAATCATTTGCACCTGGGAGGCAGAGGCTGCAGGGAGCCAAGATCACACCACTGCACCACAGCCTGGGGGACAGAGCAAGACTCTGACTCATAAATAAATAAATAAATAGTGGTGTCAAGTAGAAACGACTCGAGATTTTTAAAAAATTATTATAAAGCCACTACAATGAGGAATGGCTAGGTAACAAAGGAAGAGGTTAGTAACCAAAAATTACAGCAAGCTCCACATAAAAGAATGTTTCTATTATTTGGGGAGAATATCTATTTAATTGCTTAAATAAGAATAGATATGAGAAATTGTATAGTGTAAGCCTTTATTCTTATAATCACTTGTCCTAAACTTGTGAACTCTTTGAGACTCCAATTACACAAAACTTTCTAAATCAAATACCAGAGAAGTAAATTTTACACCCTACCTATCAGAAGAACCATTTGAAAAACACACATTGACATTACACTTACTTTACAATGTGTTGTACTGATGGGAAGGCCAATATTTGATGCAATCACCACAGTGAGGGCAGATGCCAGTTCAATACTGAAGCCACTATAGACACAAAAGGATTCTCGTCAGGAATTCAGTTTGACTTTTTTGAGATGCTAACACTACTTCTCAAGTTAACACAGTCCTGCTTTGTTCTACTCAGTCACAAAACCTCCACTGACATCTTTATTTGCTATAACCCCTAATATCCACCTTATTTAAATCAAGCCACGGGATGCCCAGTTTCCTTATTCTAAGGTTTCAAGTTTCATGTTTATCTGGAAGTCCTTTTTTTTTTTCTTTGAGATGGAGTCCCACTCTGTCACCCAGGCTGGAGTGCAGTGGCGCGATCTCGGCTCGCTGCAACCTCCACCTCCTGGGTTCATGCAATTCTCCTGCTTCAGTCTCCTGAGTAGCTGGGATTACACAGGCATGCACCACCATGCCTAGCTAATTTTTCTATTTTCAGTAGAGATGGCGTTTCACCATGTTGGTCAGGCTGGTCTTGAACCCCTGACCTCATGATCCACCCGCCTCAGCCTCCCAAAGTACTGGGATTAGAGGCATGAGCCACCACACCTGGCCCTGGAAGCCCATTATTAAATAAAATTTGCACTTTTATTTTGAAGAGTTTGGTAAACATGACTCTTAGCTCCCAAATAAAGAAAAATAAAAAGCAAGTATACGTAACTATCCACTCTTAGCACACACAGCTTTCTCAGAAAAGTCATTTTCTTCAGAGACCACTGGAGCTGAATGGATAAAATGTCTGACCAAAATGTTTAAGATCGAGACAAGTAAAATCTAAAAAGAACACACTGACAGTAAGAACATCAGGAACTTAAACAAACTTGGTTACTTTAAACTAGAGATTCGTTAGCACTTGACAGTATTACATCTCTGAAGAAAATGAGTACTGACCTCTGTAAGACCTACTCCACCTACTTACCTAGAGGGTGTGATTGGTGTCAGATCCTTCCCCATGGTCTGGATTACTCTCCTTCCCCAAACCCACAGACCAATACAGATACCAACACCACCATAGAGTAGAAGCCATATTGGTGTTGCCACTTTTGAAGAAACATCTCCCGTGTCATAAACCAAATATAAAGCAACCAGAGGCCCAATGGCATTGCTGGAAGAAACAAAGAGGGCAGAAGTAATTTTTCAGGCAGAACTAGATCTTGGCAAGATCCAATTTGCTGAATGACATACCAGGTTATCTAACGCACAGCTTTCAAGCAAAAGGGCTTTTCTTTCCAAGGACATAAATGGAACCCAACATACACAAAAGAAAAATGAACGCAGCTCTGATGGAGGGAGTGCCATGCAAATGGTGGCCTCTTTCTTCCTATAGGTAGCTTAAAGCAACTCTCAGGTTTCAATAAACAGTTTACAAACCAAACTGCAAAATCATTCAGTATGAAAAGCTTTCAAGTTTTTCATCTTACATCCTACAATTCACTACCAAAGAACTGGATCTCATCTTGATAGACAAAAGCCTTCTCTCTGAAAGATACCTCATCATCTATAGAAATAAAGTTAAAAACATTCTTTGTAATTCCTCTGAAGAGTAAAACTGTACTGTCTTATTAAGTCAATGACTGCTATTACCTCATTCTATTTGTATTATTCAGGGTCCCATAAGTGCTAGGAGTACCACTATCACAGGCACAGGCTTATGAAAAGGATAAATGATTTAAAAATAGGGTTAACAACATTAAGATCAATGTCAACTCACCTTACATCATTGCCACCATGGGCAAATGAGCCAAAGCAGGCTGTAAGGATCTGCAGGAATTGGAAGAGGAAAGAGACTTCAGGCTTATCCTGATCATACCATTCTTCCAGAGAGCCATTGCTTACTTTTCTGTCACCTAGACCCATCTCTGCCTTGACGCTCATGTCTATCTCAGATGCAGAGTGAAGGTCTGACACAGCATTGCAGTAACTGGTGTAACTGTCCATTCGAATTCGCTTCTTGGAGTCGGCATTAGGCCATGTCAGCTTCTCCATTTCTTCGCCCTTCTGTTCACCTTCTTTGGCACGGAATGAATCCAGAGGCATGCCACATATTGCCATAGTATAGGAAGTATAGCTATTATTGCGCCTTAAGGGTTTGTCACCAGAGTCTCCCATGCAATCTCCCACCTTGGCAAGATGTAATTTATGGAGCAGCTCTTTGTACAAGCCAGAATCTTTATGCACAGTGTGATACTGGTAGTGGCCACTGGAGTTTATTTGGTTGCTGACGGCTTGACTAAACTGGACAAGGTTCCCATTAGGCAACTGCACTGCACCTAGTCAAGATCACCAAGGTGACATTCAATGCAAAAAGCAACAAATCCAAACAGTAAGCCTCCCCACCACTGCAGACAACAAGGTGAAACCAGGAATTCCAACTCACCATTCACAGTGCTATCTATGCTGGTTTCCTCTTTCAAGTCCACGCTGGGAAGCCTTTCTCGCTCTGGAGCTTCCTCCAGATCTCCAAGTTTGAATGAGACTGTTCTCTCCTCCACCACAGCCTGGAGAGGCACAGTGGCAGACCCTACCTCAGAAACAGGATTCCTGTTTTCAGTATCACTGACAGACAACTTTGTTTCTTCATGGTCTTCTTTCAAGCTATTCTTTTTTTCCATTAAGGGGCTTTCAGATGGACTAGACTTTATTTCTCCTGGGGAAAAAAACGTTTTTTTTTTTTTTGGTTTGGTTGTGGCCATACTACTTTGTTCCACATCTCCTTTCCTCCACCCCCAAAAAACCCATCTCAAAACAACAATGTATGTGACCTTTATGAACATTTTTCCTGCCTGCTTTATCGTTTGCCAGCAACTCTCACTTGGGACCAGCAATACAGAACACCCTATGTCAGGGGTCCCAAACGTTTTCTGTAAATATTTTAGGTTTTACGGGCTTCTGTAGCACATTCGTGTTATGTTTTTATTTTTACAACCCTTTACACATATAAGAACCCTTCTTAGCTCCCTGTTGACCCATTCTACAGCGGAAAGTAGCTCAATCACCAGGGTGGTAATCTGAAACTGAAAATCTGAACTATACCCAATTCTATTCTTTTTAAAAGAGGATTCTCTCCAATTTCAGTCCAACAATTCAAGCAAAGAAGCATAGCTCAATGCAGGGAACTAAAGATGACAACTTTAATTTCCACCTCTATGAAACAGAGAGATGTGCCTTACAGCTCTAATCCCACAGGCAGACCAGAGTATCTCTTGCCTCTCTCTCATGCCAGTGCTCAGTATGCTGACCTATCCATTCATGCACCTCAGTCAAACTAGACTAACAGAAAGCAAGACTTGTCTCATCTCCTCCCAGAGAGGGTAAATGAGGTCAGAGTCCTGAAAGCCTGGTTCCCACCATGCACTTGGCATAGCCACACTAGCACGGAACTTCTCGGAGGCTCCTCCGTTCAGCTGCGGTGACGCAGCATTCTTCCTAATGCCTCTGCAGTCTGTGCATCCCTCAGCTTCTAAAGGATAAACTTCAAATGGCTAACCCAGCCCTCACATAGACGAAAAGGAAAGAAAATGATTCTTTTAAGGAAAAAAAAATACAAGATTTTAAGTAAGTCTGATACTAACCAAAATTTACTCAGTTACATGAGAGTGTTGTAATGGCCTAAATGATTCCTTCACATGACACTTGAAAATGTTTACTTCTAGAATCTGTGTTACAATTCTAGCAGAAACACAATGTATGTTTGTACATGTATTTGTATTGTACACTGAAATACAATGTCTATATGTATTCTAGCCCATATACAACATGTACACTTTAGACTTAGCTTTGCGTGTCTGAATCTGAAGTTATACACAGAAGTAGTTGTGGCAAATGTTTCCTCTATGAAAATATCTTGTACCTACCCCTTATTTTTCATTAAGGTATCCTTATACTTCTCAGTAAATGTAGGGTACGATTTCTCTATTTATCTATCATGTCACTGGCAACTGACCAAGGCACACTAAAAAAAAAAAAAAAATCAACGTCTCTACAGCACAGGCTGAATACTCTTTATCACTAGGTCTTAGGTCATGTAGTCTATTTAAGAACACGGTTTGGACAACAAACCCATATTCTCAAATTTCCCTTTAAAATCTCTTATTTTGCCAATCTATCCTAATAAATTTTTACAGGTAACCAAACAAAAAAGAAATAAGCACAACATCAGTAGTTAAACTTTTCTGCTATAACTTATTACTTACGTTCAATTTTTCTCTTCATCCTGGGACATACAAAGAACCAGACGATAAGGGCACAGAAAACTGCACATCCCACCGAGATGAGGATGGTACCCCACAGAGGAAGTTTGTCAAAGCCCAGCACTAGGAGATAAAATGGTGCATCTTGAAAACCCCAGGGCAACAGCCCCCTGTAATAATGTGTAAACCCTCCTCTGGGGACTAAGGGGTTCCCCAACACCCTTGACAGCTACTGCCAGATTTAAGTGCACAGGGTTCACTGTGCTAGTGCCTATACAAATTTGGGAGAAAAACTCAATGATCATCTGAAAACCCAAGCCAGCCTGGCCCACCTGAACACCTGCGAGACTCAAGTGTCCTATGCTTCTCAACATACTAGCCTTTTTCCTTTCTTCACTTTAGAAGACAGTAAGGATCATTACATACTAAGGACCTGTGACTAGCTATGAAAAAGAAGAGTGTTCCATTCCCTAGCCCATAATCATAACTGCCACATATTCCACTACCACCTACAAACTTATTTTAATGTCAAAAGAATGATGTCTCAGTAGTCACATTTGTCATGCTGACATAATTCTGTGTAAAAGTGATTACATCCATTGTACTGGACTTCAGTAAAATCCTCTACTGAGATTATCTCCTTGAAAGCAGTATCAAAGCAAGATACAAAAAAACAAAAAATACCTATCAAAAGTCAGTAATTTAAAGAATAGCTTTAAAAGTTTTGTCTTTCAGCCGGGCATGGTAGCTCATGTCTGTAATCCCAGCACTTTGGGAGGCCAAGGCAGGTAGATCATCTACGGTCAGGAGTTTGAGACTAGCCTGGCCACCATGGCAAAACCCGTCTCTACTAAAAATACGAAAAAATTTAGCCAGGCATGGTGGTGCACACCTGTAGTCCCAGCTACACAGGAGGCTGAGGTGGGAGAATCACTTGAATCTGGGGGCAGAGGTTGCAATGAGCTGAGATTGTCCAGCCTGGACTTTGTCTCAAAAAAAAAAAAGGTTTTGTCTTTCACAAAAAGGAAAATTTAGTGGTAATTTCACTAACAAGCTTTATCTTAAAAAAAGAGACTTGCCTAGCAACACTTTCCATGTGGTTTAAGAATGAGCAGTATTAGTCATGACTTTATTGTCACCTACATGCCAGTAGGCTCCAAACCATTAGCTTGTACTAAAGACAGAAGCAAAGCACTGGCCAGGCGCAGTGGCTCTCGCCTGTAATCCCAGCACCTTGGGAGGCCAAGGCAGGCGGAACACCTGAGGTCAGGAGTTCGCTTCTCCTCACCAGTACATAAGAGTTCAGTATATATAAGAATAGTATTTTCTTAAAGTTGTCTATTTTGTTCCTGATTATTCAAAGAATAAAAGCAAGATTAAAAATACTTAGCTCCATCTAACAAAATGCACACACATAATTGTGAATCTAAAATAAGATTTTTTAAAAAATGAAAACATTTAGCTAACTCCAGGGTCAGCAACTACTTAGTGAGGTTTAAGAGGCAAGTCACAAACCATTAGTCAAAACTGTAATCATTTCAGTGGGCCACAACAAATGTTTAAAAAAAAAAACTAAAGAGAATTTGAAAATAAGGGTGCATAGCGCATAGTAAGTATAAGCGGCTTCATAACACTATTCCAGTTATCTTTCTCTCTATATACACATACATGTATCCTGTATTTCTTCCAGTGGATCACAGTATAAAGAATAAAAGTCGCTGCCTATGTAGTCACAGACCATCAGGGCCAAATGAGCCTAGATACCGAAACTGTACTGTCCTGAAAGTTACAAGTTACCAATCTTTTGTAGTTGCTAAATTAAACTTGTAGCACCATAATTTAATCCATGCCTTGCCTTAGTCCCAAACATGAAAGTAATCAACATTTCAACCTTTATATTCTCACAAATTATTTTTCCTCTTAGCTGCATGAATTTCTTCTTCCAAGTGCACTTAGAGCAGGTGGTAAACATCCCAACTCTTCTCATTCAAGCAGATTCACCGAAGTTTAGTACTTAGAAACAACAGTATCTCCATTTGGGAGAGAAAAATGAGAATATCCAGCAAACCAGTCCTAAACGACTGATTACTGAAGACCAGATATAACTAATGACTTCAGTAGTTGAGGTCAGTATTAATTCCAGCATTTTTAGCATAGACAGGAGAAAGGGAAGGAGAAGGTCATATTATCGTGGATCCTGTGAAGACTAAAGAGGAAAGGTCTGTAGTGATTTAGAATCTGAGCAGGTCTCTTTGGTTGAAAAACTATCTAGGTTAACTCAGCGTACACTAGCCTGCAGCCTTCTGAAATGGGCGCAGGCCAGCCACCTTCTAGGAGATTTCAGCCCTGTAAAGCAAAAAGGGGTAAATTGGGCATTTAATGCAAGTTTTGTAAACAACTTTATATTCACATTTAAATGTTTTGATATGTACTTACATGGTGCTCCAGTATACATGATGGAAAAGAGGTTTATTCCAACTGTGCAGGCATAGAAAACTGGCAAAGCTCGTAAACCATTAGGAACTGGATCTGCCTGTAAAACATCATTAAGATCAATATCTTAAAAGCTATAAAAGTTAACCCATTTCCACAGAATCTTATAACAGGGTAGGTTTGGGAATTATATAGTGTCAGTAACTGTCCCTCCAGAGTAGTTTCCAAGGCCAACTGGGTTTTTCCTGCATTTGCTCCTGGAATTCTTCCTATGAAGGTTAATTCCAACTTCTACCTGTTTGTTTGTTTGTTTTCTATTTTTCATAACAAGGCTACCTGTAGCAGTGACTGATAACTCCTGAAAAAACGATTTCAATAGCCACATTCTAAGGTACCCAAAAAGCCCTAATATAAACTTGAGCACATGACTGAAGATAGGCTATACTCTACTTTTGTAAGAGATGTCAAGAAACAGACTATGTTAGTATGCTGCTTACCTGATGACCTTCAAAGACTAAAAATACAACATGCAGACTATACCTAAGACAACCGTCTTATCTAAACATCTGACAAAGATGCCAATGCTTTACCAAAGTCCAATGATAAAAACTGATTGCACACAAGGTCATTCACTCACTGAACAGACTGTGTGCCAAGCTATTCTGGGCATTGAAGTATAGGAGGGAATAAGAGCAAGTTCCTGTTCTCATAGAACTGACACGCATGGCCAGGCATGGTGGCTCACGCCTGTGATCCCAGTACTTTGGGAGGCTGAAGCAGGCAGACCACAAGGTCAGGAGATCGAGATCATCTTGGCCAACATGGTGAAACCCTGTCTCTACTAAAAATACAAAAAATTAGCTGGGCATGGTTGTGCACAACTGTGATTCCAGCTACTCAGGAGGCTGAGGTAAGAGAATCGCTTGAACCCAGGAGGCAGAGGTAAGCCGAGATCGCACCATTACACTCCAGCCCAGGTGACAGAGCAAGACTCTGGGAGGATACAGCTGCAGTGAGCTACAATTAGGCCATCAAATTTCAGCCTGGGTGACAGGGCGAGATTTTGCTAAGAAGCAAAAAAAAAAAAAGAAAGAAAAAGAAAAAGAAAAAGAAAAAAATGCCAGGTGTGGTGGCTCAAGCCTGTAATCCCAGCACTTCGGGAGGCTGAGGAGGGTGGACCACCTCAGGTCAGGAGTTCGAGACCAGCCTGGCCAACATGGCGAAACCCCATCTCTACTAAAAATACAAAAAAAAAAAAAAAAAACAAAAAAACTAGCCAGGCCTGGTGGCAGGCGCCTGTAATCCCAGCTACTCAGGAAGCTGAGGCAGGAGAACTGCTTGAACCCTGGAGGCAGAAGTTGCAGTGAGCCGAGATAGTGCCCAGCATTCCAGCCTGGGTGACAGAGCAAGACTCCATTTCAAAGAAAAAAAGCTCCAATAAACCCAACCCAAGACTCCCACCCTGCAAAACTAAAACCCTTTAGTGTTCTAAAGACATTATGTGGCCGGGCGCGGTGGCTCAAGCCTGTAATCCCAGCACTTTGGGAGGCCGAGGCGGGTGGATCACGAGGTCGAGAGATTGAGACCATCCTGGTCAACATGGTGAAACCCCGTCTCTACTAAAAGTGCAAAAAAATTAGCTGGGCATGGTGGCACGTGCCTGTAATCCCAGCTACTCAGGAGGCTGAGGCAGGAGAATTGCCTGAGCCCAGGAGGCGGAGGTTGCGGTGAGCCGAGATCGCGCCATTGCACTCCAGCCTGGGTAACAAGGGCGAAACTCCGTCTCAAAAAAAAAAAAAAAAAAAAGACATTATGTGGGGACTTCTCTACAGATTTTCAAAGACTATTTCATAATATAGGGTTATCTATAAATCAAACTGTAATTGACTCGTCAGAAGTAGCAACCTTCATATTTATTATCCTGTACAGTATAGCCCATTTAAGTATTCCGTGAGGTAAAAAAAAATCTGAGGTATTCTCTATAAAAAGTAGTTAGGGATGGGGTAGGGAATGAATGACACTACTATACCAAGTTTATCATGAAATACAGGTTCATAGTTTAAAAAAAATGTCAATGCCAGGCGCGGTGGCTCAAGCCTGTAATCCCAGCACTTTGGGAGGCCGAGGCGGGTGGATCACGAGGTCAAGAGATCGAGACCATCCTGGTCAACATGGTGAAACCCCGTCGCTACTAAAAATACAAAAAATTAGCTGGGCATGGTAGCACATGCCTGTAATCCCAGCTACTCAGGAGGCTGAGGCAGGAGAATTGCTTGAACCCAGGAGGCGGAGGTTGCGGTGAGCCGAGATCGCGCCATTGCACTCCAGCCTGGGTAACCAGAGCGAAACTCCGTCTCAAAAAAAAAAAAAAAAAAAAAAAAACCAAAAAAAAAAAGTCAAAAGTTCAAGAGTCTAGGAAAAAGGTACAACAAGAAAGGTCTGTCATCACTGTACAGATCCACCTAACACACAAGTAAAACTTGACCTGGAAATAATGTGAATGCCTGATCATCTAGTCATGTGGGATGGGAAAGAAGGTCTTCACATAACCCCCCATCTTCACCAGAATAGTTCACTTTTACATATTGGATATTCTGCTTTTGTCTAAAGAAAAGGGAAGATAACCTAAATATATTTCTCCTAATAAATGAGAATGTCAAAAACCCTGTTTTCTTTGATTAGAATTTAAAAATACTCAACAGGAGCACTGAGGAGTATCCCTTCTGTACAATGCCAGTCCTGAACAGAAGCACCTCACCTCCGTTCTGTCTGTTCCTACCAGATTACCAACATGCTTTGAGCAAACATTCAGAGAATAGAAAATGTTTAAAAAGAAATTTTTTGAAATAAAAAGATGTACTTTTAATCTGTCAAATATTCAGATTTTAGCAGTTAGGATCCCCAAAGCTTACCAGTCTATTTTCTTGAAATTTAACTCCTAAAAAGCAGCAGAAATAGTCAAACTCACCTGAATACTCCTGTTACAGAGGAACCGGCCTGAAAGAGTGTATGTGCATGCACACGCAGAGTGGCGGAAGATCCTCAAAGTCAATATTGTTTTATTTTGTTTATTTTTTTTTGAGACGGAGTTGAGATCTATTGCCAGGCTGGAGTGCAGTGGCGTCATCTCAGCTCGCTGCAACCTCCACCTCCTGGGTTCAAGCAATTCTGCCTCAGCCTCCAGTAGCTAGGACTACAGGTGCCCGCCACCACACCCAGCTAATTTTTGGTATTTTAGTAGAGACGGAGCTGGCCAGTATGGTCTCTAACTCCTGACCTCATGATCTGCCTGCCTCGGCCTCCCAAAGTGCTGGGATTACAGGAGTGAGCCATCGCACCTGGTTCATCAATATTGTTTTAAACACTATGCCAATCATTCATCATTTGATCATACCCATTCCCATACCCACATGAAAAATATACAGTTAATACAAAAAATTAGCTGGGCTGCTCCCCAGTGTGGGCGACAGAGCGAGACTCCATGTCAAAAAAAAAAAAAAACCAAAAGGGCCGAGCGCGGTGGTTCAAGTCTGTAATCCCAGCACTTTGGGAGGCTGAGGCGGGTGGACCACGAAGTCAAGAGATCGAGACCATCCTGGTCAACATGGTGAAACCCTGTCTCTACTAAAAACACAAAAAATTAGCTGGGCATGGTGGCGCGTGCCTATAATCCCAGCTACTCAGGAGGCTGAGGCAGGAGAATTGCCTGAATCCAGGAGGCGGAGGTTGTGGTGAGCCGAGATCGTGCCATTGCACTCCAGCCTGGGTAACCAGAGCGAAACTCCGTCTCAAAAAAAAAAAAAAAAAAAAAAAAACCATATACACACACACACACACACACACACACACAGTTAAGAAATCAGTTACTATATAAGAGCGTGGGGGTATGCATTCCTCAGATGAGAGGTTCTAGCCACCTGAGAATTCCTTTTTGCACCTAAGAGGACCACCATTTCCCCTCCGGGAAATAAGTTTGTTTTCTGGAGGTGAAACACACAAACCATCTCCAAAAACAAAATGATCTGTTACTTAATCATCAACAAAGGGCCAGTATAAACCTTGACAAAGTGGGAATTCACAACAGGAGATCCAACTAATGCTTCTGAGACTCTGCTAAGTAGCAGGATATAGGGTTCTAATGTAAGTACCAAAAAAAACCCAGTCCATGACAGCCAGGCACAGTGGCTCACGCCTATAAACCCAGCACTTTGGGAGGCTGAGGTGGGCAAATCACGAGGTCAAGAGATCAAGACCACCCTGGCCAACATGGTGAAACCTTGTCTCTACTAAAAGTACAAAAATTAGCTGGGCATAGTGGCGGAAGCCTGTAGTCTCAGCTACTCGGAAGGCTGAAGCAGGAGAATTACTTCAAGCCAGGAGGTGGAGGTTGCAGTGAGCCAATATTGCGCCACTGCACTCCAGCCTAGCGACAGAGCAAGACTCCGTCTCAAAAAAAAATCCAGTCCATGACTACTGGTGAGCCTCTAATTTAAGCATCTTAGTATCATACACTACAATTGTAGGGTGTAGGAAGGCAGGTGCTTATCGTACCTGTCTGCTGAATGAAACAGAACCAAATCTAAGAGTTCATAAATATCAATAAACTGTTTACTCTCAAATTATACCAACCTAGAAATATTTCAAGTTTTCAAAGTGTTAAGCTGCTATATTCTGCCAGATTCTGGCTACGGAAAATAGTGATTAGTGAATCACTTTTCTAGTCACAGAATTTCTATGGAGAAGACAAATCCTTCCCTAGAGAAGCTTAGAACTAGACCAGACAAGTGGTTCTGAATACATTCTTACCAGCTGGAATTTATGCTATCTCCCTTCACTCAGATTTCTACAGTTTAGGGACATTTTTAAGAACTTACAATGGATTGTTAAAAGCCATTCACCTTAGAAAAAGGACAACTTTGTTTCCTGAGAAAAATGCATTTATTCTTACTGTAACTCAGTCCTATGCCAACATAATCCCTTGTCTACATTTATTTTGAAGCCAGCATGACTTCTTGATAAAAGAAATGCTATTGGGTCACTTAAAAAGGATTTTCAAACAGACAGGAAATGAAATGGCTGCCTGAAAAAAAAATTTTTTTTTTTTTGGCCAAAAACGACCTTTAACTGATTCTTTTCACCTATTCTGAGAAATTGGAATCAAGTCACTACGGGAGGCAGAGTCCACATCTAGAAGCTTATAAACTAGTTATGATAATCAGCATTGTAGAGACCCATTTAACTGGCAGCTTAATAAAAAAGCCGCAGGGGATACTGACTTGAATTCCAAGCTTATACACTGCATTAGCCTATATATAATGGTGGTTCAAACAAACAATCTATATACAGCTATACAAAGCCACCCAAAATAAATTTCCGTATTTTTTTGCTCCCAGTTTCTCCTATTACTTGGCACATCATGGCATTCAATTTTTCCTCCCTGACTGCCTTCTTATTAAAAACTTGCTTCTTTCAGAGAACTCCACAACATACAAGAGGCACACAGAACAAAGAACTATTTTAACTTTCCAAGGCCGCATACCTATACACCAATCACATCTGCAAAAGTACCACTGGGTTTGAAATCAACTGGGTGTGATCCATGAAAGGTCTTCATAAGGGAGAGAGTTACCTTATGGAGGATGAACGCGCGAACTAGAAAGAATAAAATTCCAGACATAATTCCAGAAAGCAGTGGGGACACGAACCAAGACATCACTGGAATAGAACACATTACGAAAAAATATCAAATAATGAAAATCAGAAACCAAAAGCTTCTTTAAATATTTAAGAGTTCAAAATTCTTTGGTCTGTCCCTCCACATGAGAACACAGACTCCCAAACCTAATGCCATGGTAACATATGACAAAAACAAAAATTAAGACGCCATTCGGAAAATTAAACGTACCAATTTTTATCAGTTCAGACCACTTGACACCCTTCTGCCCCTGTGCCACGAGGGAGAAACCAATGGTTGCACCAACAATACAATGGGTTCCAGAAATGGGGAGCTTCAAAAACGAAGCCACGAGTTGCCACACAGCAGAACCTGAAACAAAGTCAAGTTTTATTAAGTAAATGGCAAAATTCTATTATGTAAGTGGTGCATTCCGAAACGTTAATCTGAAAGGTTAAGCACAAAAATGGAACCACCCATGATACAAATTTGCTCACCCACCACGAAGAGAACAAAACAAAAAGAACTTACCGAACATAGCACTGACTGAGCCGGCCATCAGCCGCCCTTGGGTTGAGTTGTACATCTCCACGTCAATCAAGCCCTTCCGGATGGTTTCGCTCACTTTGGCCCCCAGTAGGACCGAGCCCACTGTTTCAAAGATGCTAGCTAGGATGCAGGCTTGCTTCAGGGTCACTACACCTGAGCCCACAGCTGTACCAAAAGAATTTGCTACATCATTGGCTCCCACGGAGAATGCCAAGACAAATGCAATAATGAAGCCCAGGATGAGCATCCATAGGCAGCCCACCAATGGACCAGAAGCTGTAATACTGGGAATCGGCGTTGCCATTCTCTAGAGTAGTGGTTATTTAATGAGAGAATTACTAAGCGGCTTTCAAGATGTGTAAACAGAATATGAGGTATCAAAAAATGCTATAATAAATAATATATATTATATAAAATTAAATACTGTAAACTACGGCACAGAAACCGAGCTGGGGAGTCACTGCTATACGTTGCGTATGGGCAGCTGTTGTCTGGGGTTTCTTTGGCTCAGGAAGGCTAAAAGCACGGAGCAGAATTCCATGGCGAAGAGAAAGGACGCAAGTTCATCCTGCGGGGAAGGGGGGAAATAACAATAGCTGCACGACCCTGGAGGGCCAGTGGGACACCCGCTCTACCCACGCGCCCGGGACCCCGCCGTGCACTCTGCAGGCTACTCCAGACCCCATTCCCCCCAGACGCGCGAGACGGCGGGGCACGTGGCTCCGGGGCCTCCGCGCGCGCCCAGCCCGGCCCCCGCGCTGCCAGCCCGCGCGCGCGCCCTCAGCATGAAAACCGGAAAAGGGCTGTTCCCGCGCGCGCCGCTCGGGGACCGCCAAAAAGGCCCGCGGGCGGGCGGAGTGAAGGCGGCCAGCGGCGAAGCGAGAAGCCAGCCGCACCAGCCACGCCGGCCGCCTCTGGCGCCACGGCATCGGCGCCCAGCCCCGGGAAGAATAAAGAGCCTTTACGAGGCGGCGCCACTACTCACCAGGGGAAAGGGAGGGCGGAGCGGGAGACGAGGAGATCGAGGCGGCGGCGGCTGGAGCCACAGGCACACGCGCCTGCGGTCGGCGAGCACACGGCCCGGGTCGGCGGCACCGGGGACAGCTCCACGGGGCTCACAACTTACCCAGGAAGCAGCCGGGGGGCCTCTCAGCAGCCGAGAAGAGGAAGCACGCAGCCAGGGCCGGCAGCCATCACTCTAGCGGAGCACGCCACCGGCCCCTACTTATAGCCGGCGCCGCGACCCGCGTGACCTGCCGCGCCTCGCGCCGGCCCCGGAGCCCCGCCCCCGGCATGACGCAGCCCCCGCCGGCCCGGCGTGCCCGGCCTGGTGAGCCCGACGGTGGCGCTCATTGGCTTGGCCCGCGCCGGTGGCCACGCCCCCAGCAGGGAGCCGGTCCACGTGGGGCGGGACCATCCCTCCCGGCGCCCTCATCCCGGAGTTCCCGTACTGTCTCGCCCCGCCGGCTGGTTACCGCCAGAGACCAAGGGGGGGACCTCGCCGTGCACCCGGAGGCCGTCATGCGGGGTTACAGAGGCTGCGACCAAGGTCATTCCTAGCTCCTCTCTCGGGGCTCCGGAAAGCGGTCAGCGCCTCAAGCCGCACTTTCAGCGCATGCATGACCTGCCGCGCCCGGTCGCCACACCCGTCCCGTCTGCCCGGTGACGCTGCGGGAGAGCTTGCGCCTTGGGGCTCCGGATCCAGTTCTGGCACGTTGTTGCACCTGTGACTTGTCCTTGGCCTGGCACTGTCCCTCGCCTGGAGGAAGTGGGGGGATGCTCACGTGGTCGCTTTGCTCCCGCAGTCATGCACTTGGGTGAAAACAGAAAGACTGAAGAGTCACGAGAACCAGCTTGTCTACCCAGTTATGGCGCAGATCTGCAAGGATGGCTGTGGGTCATTAATTTCCCTGTGGCCGACCTGTGTTTGTAGCGCCGCAGCTGTGGCGAGGGGGAAGGACACTGCTTCGGATTCAAATTCTGACTCCTTGCTGCAGTGTGTCACCTTGAGCAAGTCCCAGATCTCTGACCGCGTTCTCACAATTGTAAAATGTTAACAGTGGCTGCCCACCTTGTGGCTGGAATTAAATGAATTAACGTGTGTGAATGTGGCTAGAACTCAGTAGATGTTCAGGAAAAGCTGATTTCCGCTTTGCTGTTACCGTGAATATGCTTGTTTTAGGATGTAGAAAAGGGTGGAAGGGGATGTTCTTGCATCCTGGAAGCTTATCCTTTTGAGATAAAGATTGATTTCTGGTCTCCTGCGTGGTGTATAGTGTAATTTTGACATTATTCAGATGCTTTACGCATATTTGGGGGTTGTTTGATTATATGGCTTAGAAGCAGGTCTAACCAGTCATGCCATGGGAGATTAAGGTCGTGGTTTCTTGTCAGAATTGTAGGGAGATGTAAAAATTCCAGCCAGAAATACCAGGCTTAGCATGCTCTGAAGCCTTCCCCACATTTTTGCTATCTCTAACAGCAGGGCACTGCATAGCAGAAACAAAGACGTTGTAAATTGTTGCTGTCTGAGTCATTTATAGAGGCTTAAACAACCTGAGTGTCCTCTGACCTACCCAGAACATTTGATGGAGTTGTATGAGTAACTTAAAAAGTTCTAGGTCCCAAGGTCGTGTCTGAAAAAGAAAGTTCATATCCGGGAGCACTGACCCTGTAGTGTAATCCTGGCACCTTAAAATGTACTGTTCCCTCCACCTTCACTTCAAGGTTATGAAAACATTGAGTAAAAAGGATGATCTGTTCAAAGTCCTTAGTGTTCTGCCAATTTAAAACATCAATTTTCAAAGCAGTTATTTGCAAGGAAATTGCCTAGAACTTCTAGTGTGCGATTTTTTTTTTTTTTTTTTTTTTGCAATCTGTCCACAGGCATATTTTTGTAGGGCTATGATAGGAGGTAGCTCTTCAAGTTGGTAAATACATGCTGGACAATCTGTGAGAGATTCATCTGAGTGAGAGAACACTCTCCAGGCCCCTGGGGTTGGTTTGCAGGGAAATCATAAGGTAGAGTTTCAAAGGCATTCCCTTGCATTGCAAATCAAAACTGCCTGTATCTTCGGGCTCTGATATAGTATAACTCTTCTTTTTTTAGGAAGAAATCCTTATCTTTCCAACACTGAGGATGCCTCTGCCAAAGAGTAGAAAGGGAGGTGAGGAATTGGGGTGGGCCCTCACTGCTGTGCCGCAGGATCAGTAGGGTATGGCCCTTGGAGACCCGGACCTTCCTCGGTTGGGATGCCTTCATCCTCCCTTAAGGGAGAAGAGGTAGGGCTCTGCCCCTGGGAAGAAGTTACAGTGCCTTGTAAATAGAAACAGGAGATAGGAGGACCATCCTTTTGTGTATAAATGGCATTGTTTCTGGCCTTATCTCTGAATGCTGGGGAAATGCAGAGATCCTAATGAAAATCTAATCTCTTAGAATCCAGGCATTGGCACAAACACCCTCTAGCATCTTAGGGAGGCAGTTTGGTCGGGTGGTTAAACACAGACTGTAAGACCAGACCACCTGCTCTGTTACTCCCTAGTCCTGTGACCATAGGCAAATAAATTCTCTGCCTCAGTTTCCTAATCTGTAAAAGGGAGAGATTGAGAGTTCTAATTCACAGGGCTGTTGTGAGGACCAAGTGAATGAATATATGTAAAGCCCATCTAAAAGAGCTCTTACTCTCTTTGTTCAATAACTAGCTAAAGGCCTGTCGTACATAGCCCGTGTTTAAAATGAAGCACTTGTCAGTTGTCAGGACCACCCTCATCCTCCTGCCCTTCCATCCAAGCTCTTTCAAATTTCTCCCACGGCGCATAGTGAGGGGACACGCAAAATGGGCTGCTGCCAGAAAAAGAGGAGCAGGGTTGTGGCTCATGCCACATAAATGGGCTCACTGGCCTGGCCCAAACCCTGAGTCCCCACAGGATCTTTGGTGAGTCACCGTCACTAACTCTGTGAGCCGAGGGTCCCTCCTCACCCTCATCTTCAGAGAGGACAGAACAAGACAACCTGTGGCATGTTGTAGAACACTGTGCCAGGCACTGTGGGTTTGGAGTCTTTTCACTAATTGGGTGGAGTTAAGCTGCTGAGAGCTAGGAAAGCTACTCTCCCCCGCATCCCAACCTAGCCCAGACCAGACAAAAGGAGGAGACAATGCCATTTTCGTACTTTTTAGTTCAGAGAGGTACAGTCAAGGAAATGCATTTGAGGTCACTGTTCAATGTGCATGAAGTAGGCATCCTGGAAATAGTCTGCTTGGAGCAGGGGGAACTCAAGTGGGTATAGGAACCTTGTGGAGCCAGACCAGGAACAAAGGTGGCTTCAGAGGCCATCTCTGAGGACTTGGATGGAAGCAGAGGCGAGAACATCCAGAGAAGAGAAGGTAAAGGAGAACCAGCTCTTCCACACACCAATGCCCTCCATCCCCTGATGAATGAGGTCATATCTGTGATGCAGCTGAATGCTTACTGTGTGCCAGGTACTGTTTCAGGTGCTCTGCACAGATTGTCTCAGGTGATGCTCTCAATAAAGCCTGGATGAGATATTTTCCCCTTACATTATAGACAGAGAAATGGAGGCACAGAGAAGGAAGTGACAGTTAAAGCTGCGAAGAACCTAATAAATTTCAAGACTGCCTTTTCCCAGATGCCAGCAAGTGCCGAGGCAAGTATGATTGCCCTAGGTGCCAACTCTTATTTGCACTTAAGTTAACACATCCACTTCCTTCTTTCCCCCTCATTTTTATTAACTCGGTTGCTTTTACAGCCTATATTTTGAGCCGCGTCAAACCCTGTTAGAATAGAAAAGGGACATTTCTAGGAGATCAGTCTTCAAGATTGGCCCCAGTTTCCCCAGAGTAGGAAGAGGCAGGAAGCCAAAGCACATGTTCTCTCCAGAAATAAAGTTGTTGCAGTGACCTAATCATGTCTTAGAGTTACTGAAAACTGTTCTCTTGAGACTTATCAAGAAAGGAAACCTATCTTGCAAGACAAAACCCACCTGTAGTCAATTCCTATAGGAAATAAGTTTCAAAATAATGTTTCTAGCAAGGACCACATGTCTCCACCACCACTTTCCCACTGGCTTTGGATGTGGCTGGCCTCTCTGTCTCCAGACAGTTCCCATTTCCCCAGCATCTGTGGCTCTGTCCTGGCAGGGTCCAAGGGATGCTTGGGATCCAGGGTGGGAGAGGGGTGCTTTCACCAAGCTGTGATATGGAGACTGGTTGAGACTGGCCTCAGACCAGCATCCCACAGCAAGAAAGAGCTGAGTTTTGGTTGTGCCAGGCAAACTGGTGGGTCCATTTCTCTGCCAACACAGGAGTATGAGAGGTTGGTCCACCCTCTCCAGATTTTACATGCCTCCACCCTGGCTGCACATGGCCTGGTCTCTTCTTTTTGGCTTTTAGTTCACATATTTGGGTGTGATATGGTATAGGAGCCAGACAGAGGGAATGGAAGCACAGTTCTTAGAACCTGAAATGGTCCAGGTGTCTCAGGAGCCAGCTTCCGAACAGTACAGCATCCTGAATACCTCTTTAGGAGACGTCTCTGGAGACCTAAACTGGGACTTCTCATTTTCCCCAAGGCCGTTTTCTCATCCCTTAAACGGGGAAGAAAGGCAACTTGCTGAAAACTCAGAAACTGTGTGTAATGAAGATCCTGCAGCAGAAAAGGAAGAGGTCAGCTCGCTGCCCGCACAGTCCAGGATGTGTGGTTTTAGGCTAAGAAAGTGAGGGGGCAGCAGGACGTGAGTCATCCCCACAGTCATCCCAGGAGGAGGTGGAGGGTAACAGCATCGGGCTCTGTATGGCTTCTGTAGCCTTTCATCCATTCATTCATCTGTTCAGTCAACAACCTGCTATGGATCTAGTGGATCAACAAGACTGACCAGCCCATGCCTTCATGGGGCACAAACTCCTTGCATTAAGTTTTACACTGAGGAATGGCCATGAACACAACAGCCAAGGAGGCAAAGTCAACCTCTCCCTTCCCCCAACAGATCTGCCACTTCCGTACATGAACCTCACACCTCATCTTCCAGTACATGCTTATTTATCATTTGCTCTCTGCAGATCTGAGCACAGGAGTCTGTGCCAGGCCACTCACTGCATAGTCCACTCCACACTACAGAGCCTCCTGCTCCCCAGCATCCCTCTTCCCAGGTCAGTGCCCCTAACTCATCTGATCCCTTCAGTAAGAGAAAGGTCCCCAACAAGACCCCCACAGAGCTTGCTGGGCACAAAAAGCTGAGTTTTCAGGGAAGGTCTAGAGCCTGGGGCTGTACCTCAGCCTTGCTGGTCCAGAAATTCAGTTGTTCGGGGCACTCAAAGAGAGGCTTCCGCTATTGGGAACTGCCTCATGGGAGACAGGTTCTGAGCAGAACCCAGTTTCTTCATTTTCAGTGGGGAAGTCCATCTCCAAATGATGGGGATCCTCTTGCCCTCTGCCTAGAGCTTTGACTCCACCCCAGACTTGCTGAATGAGAATCTGCATTCTAACAAGATCCCTATATGGTTCATAAGCATGCCACAGTTTGGGAAGCAGTTACAAGAAGAATGACTCTTGTTACCTGGTAAGTTTAGAAACAATATGTTAACACATTCTTTCTTAATCAGATGTTCAAAAAACACCACTTTTTTTTTTTTTTTTTTTTTTTTTTTTTTTTTTTTTTTCTGTTTTAAGTCCTGTTTTTCTGAGCAGGCATTCCTACTGTTCTAGGTAAGGAATAGTTTAGCACATGGGCCCTGGGGCCAGACTGTTAGAAATTAAGTCTTGTCTACCATTTACGTGCTATGAGGTTGGGCAAATTGCTTAACTTCTCTGTGCCTCCCATTCCTCTGTAAAGTGGAGTTAAGAGGGTTGTTCTGAGACTTAAGTAAAATGCTTAGCACTATCCCTGGCATTTAGCAAGCACTTATTTGGATATTAATTGGATTTGGGTATCCCCCAGTTTTGTTTTTTTGAGACGGAGTCTTGTTCTGTCATTCAGGCTGTAGTGCAGTGGCAAAATCTCGGCTCACTGCAACCTCCGTCTGCTGGGTTCAAGCAATTCTCCCACCTCAGCCTCTTGAGGAGCTGAGACTACAGACTTCCACCACCACGCTCGGCTAATTTTTGTAATTTTAGTAGAGCCAAGAGTTTCACCATGTTGGCCAGGCTGGTCTCAAACTCCTGACCTCAAGTGATCCACCCGCCTCAGCCTCCTAAGGTGTTAGGATTACAGGCGTGAGCCACCATGCCCGTTTTATTTCGTTTTTGAGACAGGGCCTCACTGTGTTGCCCAGGTTGGAGTGCAGTGGCACAGTCTCAACTCACTGCAGCGTTGACCTCCCAGGCTCAGGTAATCCTCCTACCTCAGCCTCCCCAGTATCTGGGACTACAGTTGCATGCCACCATGCATGGCTAATTTTTGTGCTTTTTGTAGACTGGGTTTCACCATGTTGCCCAGGCTGGTCTTGAACTCTAGGGCTCAAGCGATCCACCCACTTCGGCCTCCCAAAGTGCTGGGATTACAGCCATAACTCACTGCACCTGGCCTAATTTTGTATATACCACCTTTACCATGTTTTAGGATGAAGTGCTTCTGTTGCTGGTGTCATCCATTTTGCACAAATTCTTCCCAGTTTTATTTTCCAACAGCGATTTTCTTCCTGGGGGTAACTTATATTGCCCCAAAATATATCCATTTTAGGACTGTCAACTTATTCAACCATTCAGCACCCACCACCCACAGAGAATTAACTTTTTAACTGTGACTTGGGATACTGCCCCTACCTTTTATTTTGTTTTTTAACTCCTCCCTCTCCACCCACTTGCCTCTCCATTTTTTTTTTTTTTTTTTTTTTGAGACGGAGTTTCGCTCTTGTTACCCAGGCTGGAGTGCCATGGCGCGATCTCGGCTCACCGCAACCTCCGCCTCCTGGGTTCAGGCAATTCTCCTGCCTCAGCTTCCTGAGTAGCTGGGACTACAGGCACGCGCCACCATGCCCAGCTAATTTTTTGTATTTTTAGTAGAGACGGGGTTTCACCATGTTGACCAGGATGGTCTCGATCTCTCGACCTCGTGATCCACCCGCCTCGGCCTCCCAAAGTGCTGGGATTACAGGCTTGAGCCACCGCGCCCGGCCTACCTCTCCATTTTTAATGAAAATCAAATGTTGGGCTGGGCGCGGTGGCTCAAGCCTGTAATCCCAGCACTTTGGGAGGCCGAGGCAGGTGGATCACGAGGTCGAGAGATCGAGACCATCCTGGTCAACGTGGTGAAACCCCGTCTCTACTTAAAAAAAAAAAAACAAAAAATTAGCTGGGCATGGTGGCACGTGCCTGTAATCCCAGCTACTCAGGAGGCTGAGGCAGGAGAATTGCCTGAACCCAGGAGGCAGAGGTTGCGGTGAGCCGAGATCACGCCATTGCACTCCAGCCTGGGTAACAAGAGCGAAACTCCATCTCAAAATAAAATAAATAAATAAATAAATAAAAATTAAAAAAAAGAAAATCAAATGTTAATGGTGATTTGTACAAACCTTACATATATGTGTAGGACTCACTCTCCTGTTTCCAGGTACCTTCAAAGGCACTGTTTCATTTTATCTTCACATCTGTGTGATATAGGCAGAGCAAGTATTTTTACCCTGTCACAGGGAAATGAGGGTCTGAGAGCCCACAGGCAGGCAAATAGCAAGTTGTAGAGTACGGCCTGGAGTCCTGCACACGCAACCCTGGCAGGCTCTGGATGAGAGACTCCCAAGTCTACTGTTTTTCTCACCACCCTGTGTGAACTCCCCACTTAAGCCAAAGGAATGACTTCAGGCCAGAGAAGGGAGAGAAAGGGACAAAGGAGAGGGTATTTCATGCAGTGACTTCAATTTCAAATACCCTATTCCATTGACCCCATTCGAATTCATATTTATCAGACTTGTATTCCTTATTTCACAATATATGGGCCCTGAAACAACCAGACTAATAGGGGAAATAGTTTAGGGAAAGAGTAGCTCAAGATTTTTAAAAATTATTATAAAAATAAGACATTTTCGCCGGGCGCGGTGGCTCAAGCCTGTAATCCCAGCACTTTGGGAGGCCGAGGCGGGTGGATCACGAGGTCGAGAGATCGAGACCATCCTGGTCAACATGGTGAAACCCCGTCTCTACTAAAAATACAAAATAAAAACTAGCTGGGCGTGGTGGCGCGTGCCTGTAATCCCCGCTACTTAGGAGGCTGAGACAGGAGAATTGCCTGAGCCCAGGAGCCGGAGGTTGCGGTGAGCCGAGATCGCGCCATTGCACTCCAGCCTGGGTAACAAGAGCGAAACTCCGTCTCGAAAAAAAAAAAAAAAAAAAAAAATAAGACATTTTCAGGTAAAAACTATACCATAGAGAAGAATATCAAGTGAAAAGTGCTCCTCCTTAGAATCTCAACTTTCTAGTCGAACCCCCGACATTCCTACTTTTAATCATTACTTGTGATATACACACACATATGAGGCATTTCTACTATAATATATAGTATATACCTTTTTTCTTTTTAATCAAATGAAATCATGCCTTGAGGTTTTGCAACTGTCTTGATAACTTTGCATGTCACTGCATAGAGATCTCCCTGTGTGCCTTTTTTATTAACTGCAGTGGAGTAGACCATTATAAAGCATGTGCATGTCCTTGTGCAAGTGATTAGCTGGGTCATGGGCTATGCAAATGCTTTCATTTTATATGCTATTGCCAAATGTCCACCCAGCACGTAAGAGAAAATGCCAGTTTCAAAGGTGGGGATGTTTTTTGATCTCCTTCTGATTACACATGGCTGGTGGCCTCATGGTCCATCCACATCTCCTTTGCCAACATTAACCCTAGCTTTGGCATCTTTTTTTTTTTTTGAGACAGAATTTCGTTCTTGTTGCCCAGGCTGGAGTTCAATGGTGTAATCTTGGCTTACCACAACCTCTGCCTCCCAGGTTCAAGCGATTGTCCTGCCTCAGCTTCCCAAGTAGTTGGGATTACAGGCATGTGCCACCATGCCCAGCTAATTTTGTTTTTTTGTTTGTTTGTTTGTTTGTTTGTTTTGAGACAGAGTCTCACTCTGTTGCCAGGCGCCAGGCTGGAGTGCAGTGACATGATCTTTCCTCACTGCAACCTCAGCCTCCCAGGTTCAAGCAATTCTCCTGCCTCAGCCTCCCGAGTAGCTGGGACTACAGGTGTACCCCATTACACCCAGCTAATTTTTGTATTTTTAATAGAGACAGAGTTGCACTATGTTGGCCAGGATGGTCTCCATCTCTTGACCTTGTGATCCACCTGCTTCGGCCTCCCAAAGTGCTGGGATTATAGGTGTGAGCCACCGCGCCTGGCCTAATTTTGTATTTTTAGTAGAGATGGGGTTTTTCCATGTTGGTCACGCTGGTGTCGAACTCCCAACCTCAGGTGATCCGCCCACCTCAGCCTCCCAAAGTGCTGGGATTACAGATGTGAGCTACCGTGCTCGGCGGCATCTCTTTAACTCTCAGTAGAATGAAACCTCTGGACTCGGATCCTCAGCAGTGCAGCTTTTTCTCCTCTTTCCAGCTCTGTACTGGTCATTGATGAGCAAGCCTGTCTCTCCCTTTCACTGGCCCTTTCCATTTAGACCCTGGCCTCTTTCCTTGATCCATCCTCCTCCCAGCCTGTGCTTTCTCGAACAGCCCCCCAAGGCCCAGCTGGTGGGTGCCTCCTTCCCCAGGGGTGTGGAGTATATGGTTGTTTTTGTGGCAAGGTTATACTCATGGTCACCTCCTTGCTTGTTGATGTTCCCTGCTGTTGGCATGGTGGTTGTTAATGGGGTCAGCGTGGATAACCAAACCCTGAAGACACACAGCTTTGCTGCTAGGAATTTTTAATCTGTAGTTACTCACCGTCTCAGCAAAGGCTGGCTCAGAGCTCTTACTGCTAAGGGCGCTGATGATGAAACCAGCCCTCGCCCTCACCTTCCAGTGGTTACCCACTTTCACTTCCCGTCTGTCTGCTTATGCCTGGGCCAAAACAGGGACCGCCCAGCCTCACTAATGTTTACAGCCCTCTGGATGATTTCTAGCCACCAGCTCTGATGGGCCCTATGATGAAGGAAGAAGAGAAGAGTCAGCAGCAAAAGGGAAAAGGAATAATTGCTGGTGCGCTGGGTCCCAGCCCTGAGCTATGAACACCCAGGCCATTCCCAGAGAGTGCCTGGTCCAGCCAGCTGCTTGACTTCCACTACTGCCTAACCACAAGAATGAAGACCAAAGCCAGCGGGGCACTGGGGCCAGGAGCAGGCTGGCAGGCCTGGCACACAATGGAGGGAGAGGGAATGCAGCCTGTTGTGAAATCTTAAGATTAGCATCTCTATCTACCCTGTCCACCTAATCTGCCTTTTTCTGTCTCATTGTCTCCTTTATCCCAGCAAATTCAGTACTTCCTTCTCACAGTCTCCTTCCCTTTTGCCTCCAAACATCTGTGCCTTCCCTCTTGTTCCTACCCATCACTTCCACTGCCTGCTCTCTGAGATAGCAGTCTCTACCAGTCCACCTTCCTTCCCCTCCACCTGCTCTCCTTTACCCCCTGAAAAGGTATTGCCCCCTTCCGCACCCCTGCTAAAACTCCCATTGCCCCTTAGCTTCAGACGCCCCAGCCTCTTCTCAGCGCTCTTTCTGAAACCTCTGCAATTGATAATGCTAATAGAGCACTTCCTTAGGACTGTCTTCTCCCCTGACACCTGTGTATGCCCCACCTCTCCAATTCCACAGCAGCCTCCTTCTTCCCCATCCCCAGTACCTGTCCCTCCACATTTTGTGGGGGAGGGTTTCACCTAATCCATCCCTGCCCTAAATCACCACCTCCCCATGCACATTGCCACCAGACCTCCATCGCCTGGCCCATAGCTCTCAATGCAAGCTGCTTATCTCTTCTGTTAAATATAACATTTAAAACAAAATGCCTCAGCTTCTCACCTCCCACCCTGAGCCGCCGCCCTCTCATGATTCCCCTGCTTCAGTAACCAGAGCTGCTCCTCTCTTAGATACTCTGACGCTTCAAGCCTGGTGTCCTTTGCATCCAACTTCCACACAGCATCAGTCTTTACATCCTCTGAGATTTCTCCCAAATCAGAGCTCCCCACTCTGCCACCTTTTCCGGATTATTGAGTCTTGGGTGGCCCAGTCCTGTACACTCTCCCCATGTGCCTTCATCATCACTCCTATGAGGACACCTCTCGGGGCCCTCTGTTTGTAGAATGGGGCCCAGCCATGCAGATTTTTTTTAGTGCACGCCCTCGTATCTGTCCCCACTGGGGAACCTTCCTCTCCATGCTCATCCCAGGGCTGACTTGCCCCAGGCCCAGTGTGCTCTTCACCTCAATGCACCCCTTTATCATCTATGGGAGAAGATCTCTTCTCTAAATTCAAACTCAAAAATACAGATGCCTGCCCCATGGATTGGGTCTGGCATGGTCTGCCTTCTTTGGCTGTATATTTCTTTTCCCAGCAAAATCAGAAGCTCCTGGAGTGCCTTTACATTTCTTCATGCCCTGCTAAGATGGGGCTGGTAAATTCATAAGCTCAGGAGCAAGGGCAGAAGGCACGTACAGGAGGTAGACAAGGACAGTGTTGGCTGCACAAAACCCATCTATAGATTGATTGGACCCATGGGCCACACCAGTTTGCGATCCTCGGCCTGCTGCCTGACCCTGTCAGTGAGTCCATGAATCCTTTGTAGTTGATACCCCAGAGGCAGCAGTCAGTCCTCAGCGTCTGGCAGACTGTTGGTGGGGGGGTTGACCTGATTTCCCTGGCCCAGTGTAGAAAGAGCAGCCTGCCTCAGCAGGCCCAGAGCAGTCGGCTTCTCTTCTCACCCCGCAGGCTGTGCTGCACCTGAAGTCAGGTGCTGCCACGTGGCTCTGGCTTCCTGTGAGGTCTAATCAGCAGTCGCTTTTCTCACATACTAAGGAAAGAGTGGGCCTGCCCCTCCTCCACTCATGACCCACTCAAAGCTGGCCAGAACAAGTTTCTCTGGAGTTTGTGGGGGCGGTTTCGACTGGGCACCACCTTTCTGCTCTGAAGCATTTGGGAGGTGGGGAAGGGGGTGGAGACAGAAGGACTAGTGGAGAAAGGCAGAGAGCGAGATGCAGGGGGAAAGAAGCCCCTGGAAACCGGGGCCCCATTTTCACCCCTGTGGCCTGCCTTCCCCTCCCGCCCTCCCGCTGCCCCAGGCTCAGTCCACCCCGCAGCCCTGGACATCTCTCAGGTCCTTCCCAGGCTGCAGTCTCACCCACCGCACCCAACCTTCACAGGCGGCGAGACTCAGCAGCTGAACCATCACTTCCCCACTTCCACTGCCTGCAAGGCTAACTCCAGACCATTCTGTCTGGCTGGAGCTTTCCATGACAGGGCCCTCCACTGTCTTGTCTAGCTTTATTTTCCACTCTTTCACCACGGGAAAAATGGACTCTGCCCAGTCCAGCTTGTCACCACCACCTCCTGTGCACTGAAGCAAGTGACCTCACGTGGCTACCTTCGAAAGTTCACTTCCTCAAGAATGTGAGCAGCTCCCAAGTCTGTCCCCACATTGTCCTCCTGGCGGCAAGCCAGGGGCAGCACAGTTACCCTAATTCCACAATGAGGAGAAAGGGGCTCAGAAGAAGTCAAGTGCTTCTCAAGACCACAGCGAGACAAGCAGGAGAGCTAGTCTCAACTCAAGCCCTTTTTGTTCCACAGTTCAGGGTCTTCCCATATTTCCTTAGTTAAAAGAAAACTGTAAGCTCCTGGCAGCCTGGGCAAGGCTGTACTTTTTTTGCTTGGCAATGCGTACATGGGTGTCTTGGTTCATTCGGGCTGCTGCTATAAACCAGGTGGCCTGTACGCGACAGAAATTTATTTCTCACAGGGAGGCTGGGAAGTCCAATATCAAAGCAGCAGCAGAGTCAATATGTGGTGAGGGCCCGCTTTCTGGTTCATAGACAGCCGGCTTCTCGCTGTGTCCTTACATGGAAGAAGGGGAGAGGAAGCTCTCTGGTGGTCTCTTTTATAAGAGTTCTAATCCCATTCATGAGGCCTCCACCCTCATGACTGCATCACTTCCCAAAGGCCCCACCTCCAAATGTTATCACATTGGAAATTAGTTATCAACATGAATTTAAGGGAGACATTTTTTTCCCTTTTTTTTGAGACAGAGTCTCATTCTGTCACCAGGCGCCAGACTGGAGTGCAGTGGCACAACCTCAGCTCACTGCAACCTCTGTCTCTTGGGTTCAAGTGATTCTCCTGCTTCAGCCTCCTGAGTAGCTTGAATGACAGGTGTGTGCCACCACGCCTAACTAATTTTTGTATTTTTAGTAGAGACAGGGTTTCACCATGTTGGCTAGGGTGGTCTCAAACTCCTAACCTCAGGTGATCTGCCCACCTCGGCCTCCCAAAGTGTTGGGATTACAGACATGAGCCACCACACCTGGCGGTTTTTTTTTTTTTTAAATCTTTTTTTAAATTTAAAATTTTTGGCCCGGTGCGGTGGTGTGTGCCTGTAATCCCAGCTATTCAGGAGGCTGAGGCTGGAGGATCTCTTGAGTCCAGGAGTTCTGGGCTGTAGTGCACTATGCCGATCGGGTGTCCGCACTAAGTTCAGCATCAATATGGTGACTTCCTGGGAGCGGGGGACCACCAGGTTGCCTAAGAAGGGGTGAACCGGCCCAGGTCGGAAATGGAGCAGGTCAAAACTCCAGTGCTGATCAGTATTGAATAGCCACTGCACTCCAGCCTGGGCAACATAGCAAGACCCTGTCTCTTAAAAAATAAAAATATAAATAAAAAATTGTTGTTGTTGTTGTTGTTGAGATGGGGTCTCACTCTGTCGCCCAGGCTGGAGTGCAGTGGCATGATCACTGCTCACTGCAACCTTCTCTCCTGGCTTCAAGCAGTCCTCCCACCTCTGCCTCCCAAGTAGCTGGGACCAAAGGCACATGCCACCATGCCTGGCTAATTTTTGTATTTTTTTGTAGAGATGGGATTTTGCCACATTGCCCAGGCTGGTCTTGAGCTCCTGGGCTCAAGTGATCCACCAGTCTTAGCCTCCCAAAGTGCTGGGAATATAGGCATGAGCCACCGTGCCTGGCCACAAACTTTCTATCTAGTGACATTCTACCTGTTGCTCGTGGGTTACAACTACAATATGTAACAAAACAGCTAGGTAAATAATTAAGAGGAGTAGTCATGCATTTTCTTTGCTTTTCTTTTGTTTCTTCTTCTTTCTTCTTTTTGAGACACTCTCAGTCACCAGGCTGGAGTGTAATGGTCCCATCTCTGCTCACTACAACCTCCTCCTCCCAGGTTCAAGCGATTCTCCTGCCTCAGCCTCCCAAGTCACTGGGACTTAAGGCATATGCCACCACATCCGGAATATTTTTGTACATTTTAGTAGAGAGGGGCTTTTGCCATGTTGGCCAGGCTAGTCTCAAACTCCTGACTTCAAGTGATCTGCCCGCCTCAGCCTCCCAAAGTGTTGGGATTACAGGTGTGAGCCACCTTGCCCGGCCTGGGTTTTTTGTTTTGTTTTGTTGAGATGGAGTCTGGCTCTGTCACCTGCTGGAATGCAGTGGTGGATCTTGGCTCACTGCAGCTTCCACCTCCTGGGTTGAAGCAAATCTCCTGCCTCAGCCTCCTGAGTAGCTGGGACTACAGGTGTGCACCACCACGCCCAGCTAATTTTTGTATGTTTAGTAGAGACAGCGTTTCACCATGTAGGCCAGGCTGGTCTTAAACTGCTGACCTCAAGCGATCCACCCTCTTCGGCCTACCAAAGCTCTGGGCCCCGGCCTGATTTTGTTTTTTTAGTCTACAGAGTTCCGCAAATTTGTTTTAAAAATTAAATTTCCCGGGCCGGGCGCGGTGGCTCAACCCTGTAATCCCAGCACTTTGGGAGGCCGAGGCGGGTGGATCACAAGGTCAAGAGATCGAGACCAACCTTGGTCAACAAGGTGAAACCCCGTCTCTACTAAAAATACAAAAAATTAGCTGGGCATGGTGGTGCATGCCTGTAATCCCAGCTACTCAGGAGGCTGAGGCAGGAGAATTGCCTGAACCCAGGAGGCGGAGGTTGCGGTGAGCCGAGATCGTGCCATTGCACTCCAGGCTGGGTAACAAGAGCGAAACTCCGTCTCAAAAAAAAAAAAAAAAAAAAAAAAATTAAATTTCCCCTGCCTCAACAGACAGCACAGCACTGACCTCCTAGAAGGCGGTCGCTAAGGTTCAAAGAACAAAGCACGAGGGAGGCTCAGACTCGGGCAGAACCTGGCTGGCGTGTGCTCACGGGGTTTCTCTCTGCAGTGGCAGACTCTGCAGAATGGAGCTCACAGTGTTTGTGATCTCTTTCTTCCTGAAAGATGTGCAGTTACTGCAAACAGGACAAACCCGATCCATGTAATGTCAGGATGTACATACTGTTTTTTTTTTTGGTTTTTTTTTTTTGAGACGGAGTTTCGCTCTTGTTACCCAGGCTGGAGTGCAATGGCGCGATCTCGGCTCACCACAACCTCCACCTCCTGGGTTCAGGCAATTCTCCTGCCTCAGCCTCCTGAGTAGCTGGGATCACAGGCACGCGCCACCATGCCCAGCTAATTTTTTGTATTTTTAGTAGAGACGGGGTTTCACCATGTTGACCAGGATGGTCTCGATCTCTTGACCTCGTGATCCACCCGCCTCGGCCTCCCAAAGTGCTGGGATTACAGGCTTGAGCCACCGCGCCCGGCCGAGGATGTACATACTGTTTATGTTTCATGATCTGTGTCATTTCTGACAGTGACAAAAATGGCTTAGACCCGGAATGTTGCTATGTTGGGATGGAAGATGGAGGCACAGGCTTGCCTACCCTCCCCTACCACTGGATTCCACTCCCCTGTGTGCAGGTGAGGTACAGCTGGAGAGAAAGGGATCCCCCGAAGGGTGCGAGTTTGGCTTAAACTGACAGATGAGTACTTGGGTCACACTTGAATCCGTTACCACCTGCCCTTATTCCCTCTGAATGGATCATTAGCTCTCCTTCAACCAGCTCTAAGAACTTGCTTTTGAGAGCCAAAGTTCTCCTGCAAAGCCCAAGTTTATTTCTTTTTCTTTTTTTCTTTTTTTTTTTTTTTGAGATGGAGTTTCTCTTTGTTGTTGCCCAGGCTAGAGTGCAATGGCACGATCTTGGCTCACTGCAACCTCCGCCTCTTGGGTTCAAGCGATTCTCCTGCCTCAGCCTCCTGAGTAGCTGGAAATACAGGCACTTGCCACCACGTCCGGCTAATTGTTTGTATTTTTAGTAGAGATGGGACTTCACCATGTTGGCCCGGCTGGTCTCGAACTCCTGACCTCAAGTGATCTGCCCGCCTTGGCCTCCCAAAGTATAAGGATTACAGGAGTGAGCCACCGCACCCAGCCTAATTTCTTAATTTCTTAAGTGGTGAAGTTTCTATACAAGGTGAATGGATAACAGAGCTTTGTGATTGAATCCCATCACTGCTCCCTGCCCTCCTGTTCCACCGAGGTATGCCCTGGCCTGCCTCTCCTGGCTGTGGCTTCAGAGCTGGTGGTGACCCCTGCCCAGGCAACAACAGGGAAGAGATGGGCACCTCTAGACCCCAAGGTGCAACAATTCCTCTCTCCCCTTCACACACTCTTTTGGGAATGGAAGGAGAGGAATTTCCCTGGCCGAGGGCCCTCCAGCAGCTCAGTTGAAGAGCTAGCCACCTAAAACAGATTTGCATTACAGTACAGTGCAACAAGAGCCATCTTCGAGCTGTGCACAAAATATCGCTGGGGCACCAGGTGGAGTTTGGGAATCTTAGTGGTGTAGGGACCGGTGTGTTAAAGCAGTGAAGGAAAGATAAGGCACTAAACAGGAAGGCTGCAAAGAGCAGGCCCAAGGAGTGTGAAGTCTATCACCATTGTCAGAAAGCCCCTCCCAGACTTCCACTTTTTTTTTTTAAGACAGGGTCTTACTCTGTCACCCAGGCTAGAGTGCAGTGGCGCAATCTTGGCTCACTGCAACCTCTGCCTCCTGGATTTAAGCAATTCTCCTGCCTCAGCCTTCCAAGTAGCTGGGATTACAGGCACCTGCCACTGTGCCTGGCTAATTTTTGTATTTTTAGTAGAGACGGGGTTTCATCCTGTTGGCCAGGCTGATTTTGAACTCCTGACCTCAGGTAATTAACCCACCTTGGCCTCCCAAAGTGCTGGGATTACAGGCCTGAGCCACCATGCCCAGCCCAGCTTCTACTTCTTAATGAGGGCACACTCTCTGAGTCTGGAAATCAGAGCAAGCGGAAGCCCTCATTTGTTTATAGTTTAATCCTAACCTGATCCTAGCTTGGAGGCAAAACTTGTCTCACTTTAGCAATGACAGCTTCTCTGTACACTTTAGGATCTTGGCTTTCCACCTACAAGTCCCAGCAAGCACTTTCTAAACAAATGAAAATTAAAGAAAATATCAGAGTGCATCCAACAGAGTATTATTTCATAAACTTTTGATTCAGTGACGTGTGTTTGTGTATTCGTCTGGGTGGCAATGTAAGATACATTTCTTAAAAGGCCAGGCGCAGTGGCTCAAGCCTGTAATCCCAGCACTTTGGGAGGCCGAGGTGGGTGGATCACGCGATCAAGAGATCGAGACCATCCTGGTCAACACGGTGAAACCCCGTCTCTACTAAAATTACAAAAAAATTAGCTGGGCATGGTGGCACGTGCCTGTAATCCCAGCTACTCAGGAGGCTGAGGCAGGAGAATTGCCTGAACCCAGGAGGTGGAGGTTGCGGTGAGCCGAGATCGCGCCATTGCACTCCAGCCTGGGCAACAAGAGCGAAACTCCGTCTCAGAAAAAAAAAAAAAAGTTGCATTTCTTACTGTGAGTTGAGGGTTTGTTTGTTTGTTTGTTTGTTTTGCTGTCCCTCCTCTCCCGTGAGTTGAGGTTTTAAAAGTTTAAGAGAAACATTGTTTAAAGGAAGACATCCATTCATCAATTATTAAGTATGATCAGAAACTGTATCTTGTTCTAGGGTAAAGAAAAGAGCAAGACTTGGCTCCTTCACTTAGGAAGCTGTGAATCTGAGGGCGAAAACACAAACACACCAGTAGGACAGGATGTGAAAACCGCACTAACAAAGTGGTGTCAGAGTGCCTGGAGTCGGGAGGAGGAGCCACCACCTTCCAGGGACCCCAGCGCTCCTGGAGGAAGTGGTGTGTGGGCTGGTCCTGAAGTGGGCTACAGGAGGAAACATGATCCTGGTGGCGATGGGGGTGTGGATGGAGAGCTATAGCCTGGTGTGGGAATCTGGGGTAAGGGGCTGCTGAACAAGGCTTGGGCAGAGGTACCAGGAAGGGCACAGGGGCAATGATGACAGGGAGGCAACGATCAAAGGGAACCAAATACTGACTTTATCCTGTGGGAGATGTGGGAGATACACGCACGCGCACGTGCCATCATGGCTCACTGAAACCTCCGCCTCCTGTGTTCAAGCAATTCTTCTGCCTCACCCTCTCCTGAGTAGCTGGGATTACAGGCGCCTGCCACCACACTTGGCTGATTTTTGTATTTTTAGGAGAGACGGGGTTTCACCATGTTGGCCGTTCTGGTCGTAAATGTGGGATGTTTTTTGTTGTTTCAGAAGGGGATGACAATGGGAGTGACTTGAGGGCCACATGTTGCATTTGTCCTGATTTCAAGGACTTTTCTGGTTTATCTGAACATTCGTCATGATTAAAACAGGATACAGTGAAGCAGTGTTTCCTCCTTGCTCTCCAGCTAGTCCCAGCGTTGATGTGTGGCCACCTGCCTTTGCCACAAAGCCTTCTTGCTTTCCCGTTTTTTCTCATTATCCCCACTGAGCACTAACTCCAGCTGCAGAGAGAGACAGAGGGGGAGAAATGTTTTTCTCTAACACCTCTCCTTAACCCCTAAGGGCTGCAGGCAAGCTGGCTTTAGAAAGAGACAGCAGGGCTGAGAACTTGCTTTTCAGCTCAGCACATAGGGAGTGGCTTGGAAAGTAGAGATAAAAGAGAAAAGCAAAAACAACCAAAGGAGCTAACATTTTACGCAAAAACATTTCTTAGTCATAGATCCAGAATATAGTGTCTGCCTTCTCCTAGGTAATCTCTCGGAGCCCAGTAAATTGAAAAGGTGTGGCAAATATCCAATATTTAAATGTAGCTGTCTAAGGGCTAAAGTTAGGGACTGGAATTTACCAACCTCACCCCAGCCTCGTTGTGGACTTTTTCCTTCCATGATGTTCCCCTTGACTTGGAACTTTTTTTTTTTTTTTTTTTTTTTTTGAGATGGAGTCTCGCTCTGTATCCCAGGCTGTAGTAGTACAGTAGTGTGATCTCGGCTCACGGCAACCTCCGCCTCCCTGGTCCCGGTTCCAGCAATTCTCCTACCTTAGCCTCCCAAGTAGCTGGGATTACAGGCACGAGCCACCATGCCCAGCTAATTTTTGTATTCTTTAGTAGAAATGGGGTTTCACCAGGTTGGCCAGTCTGGTCTTGAACTCCTGACTTTGTGATCCGCCTGCCTCGGCCTCCCAAAGTGCTGGGATTACAGGCGTGGGCCATCGTGCCCAGCCGGAACCCTTATATGAATTGTCCCACAGCATGATGGGCGTCCTTCTGTGTTGTTCATTCCTATGCAAAAGCTGGTCTCCTTTGCTCTTACACACCAAGCCCCTTTCAACCCTTTCTCCAAGTGTCTTCTGCTGTCTGGAATTCTCTGGCTCCTTTTCTACACCCACCTGAAATCCCATATCCTCCAGGAAAGCAGCCCAAACAGAGTGCCCAGAATTCCTAAAACATTTTTGGTCTTTAGATCTTTATGAATGATAAAGGAATTGTTCATTCCCTTATGTATAACCTCAGGATGTTAAATGTTTGTCACTGAGATGTTAAGTATTGCAAATTCTTGGAACTCTGAGACACTAACTCATCCTTCTGTGCCCGGCTCAGAGCTGAGGATGTAATAGGGTTTCAGAATTGAGATCTAACATAAATCTGGTGCAAAACCTGAGTTCAAGTCCCTGGGAGCTTGGGAGCTTCCTTTGCCTCCTCCCTAAAGGGCAACTCCCCTTTTATAAGACTGGACTAGTCATTCTACCTACAATTTAGGGATGTTGCAAGGGTCAAATGAAACCAGAAACATGTTTAGCATGTTACTGGGATTAATTATTTTTACTGTGAAGTGGTATGATAGAAGTCAGAGGGCATTTTTTATTTGCTTGTTTGTTTATATTCAACTTTAGGGTTGTCCCTGTCCTTGTGAGTTTTATTTGTATTGATTTTTGAGATGTGAAATAGTAAGATGATTTTAAAAGTCAGGTCAGAACAAAAAGAGGGTCAGGTTTGGTAGCTCACACCTGTAATCCCAACATTTGGGGAAGCAGAGGCAGAAGGATAGCTTGAGCCCAGGAGTTCAAGACCAGCTGGGCAACATAAGGAATGCCCATCTCTCCTAAAAATAAAATAAAATAAACAAAAAGAGGTATTCATAGAAGTCACATTCCCCCTTCATTCCCTTTATTTCCATCATGTTCCTCCCATGCCCTGCAGGTAGCTAATCTCATTCATCTCTGTTTTTTTTCCCTTTTGCTTCTTTTTCCATGAACAAATAGGTAAATGTTCTATTTCCTCCTCTCAAAGGTATACTCCAGACAATGTCCTTTAAGACCAGTTTTTCAGGACTCTGGCCATCTTTTGCACACGCTGGTTGAGAGGCTGGGAGGGGCTCGGTGGGCAGGAGCTCTGTGACAACGGCCTTAGGGGTGTCCTAATCCTCCCATCTTTCTTCACGTGACTAGCTGTATCATAAATACTTAACCCCAGGTCCCAAAGGTGTCTCTATGATTGGTAACGGGGCCACAACCCAGTTCCTGCCACCCAGGAGACTGAGGTTCAGGATTCTGGCCTAATGAAGCATCTCCACCAAGCTCAGCATGGCCTGCTGATTCTCCTGAAGATGGAGACAATGCAGGTACAAGACTGGACTGGATTTCAGAAGAATCACTCTTGGTACTTGCAGAGCCACGACAAGTACCTGCCACACTCCTGTGACCTTCACGCCTTATGAGAAAACAGCACTTTATGCTTCTGCTGTGTTTTTTTTTTGTTTTGTTTTGTTTTTTTTTTTTTTTTTTTTTTTTTTTTGAGACGGAGTTTCGCTCTTGTTACCCAGGCTGGAGTGCAATGGCGCGATCTTGGCTCACCGCAACCTCTGCCTCCTGGGTTCAGGCAATTCTCCTGCCTCAGCCTCCTGAGTAGCTGGGA
Organism: Saimiri boliviensis; assembly: GCF_048565385.1. NCBI lineage: Eukaryota > Metazoa > Chordata > Mammalia > Primates > Cebidae > Saimiri > Saimiri boliviensis. The sequence goes on along the minus strand of NC_133449.1, from coordinate 49,488,895 downwards.
TTACAGGCACGTGCCACCATGCCCAGCTAATTTTTTTGTATTTTTAGTAGAGACGGGGTTTCACCATGTTGACCAGGATGGTCTCGATCTCTCGACCTTGTGATCCACCCGCCTCGGCCTCCCAAAGTGCTGGGATTACAGGCTTGAGCCACCGCGCCCGGCTGTTTTTTGTTTTTAATGAGAGCTGAAGAACCAAAGCCAAAAGACCCGTGGTTGTTTCTCTGTAGGGCCTCATTTTAAGCAGGGAAAAACCTGAGTAAATTAAAGTTCACAGTCCTAGGGCGGCGGCCCAAGGCAGTGGAGCTGCACCGCTGGAGGTATTCATTGGAAAAAGCAGTGGGAGGGGAGAATTCTGTCTTGGAGTCAAGCTGTCCACAAGTCTGCTGGGAGGCTGTGACTCACTCTGAGGAAAAGGAGTGCCCTGTATTCTGGAGGAGGCTGCTTTCTCCAAACAGGAGCTCTGTGGCCAAGGAAGGAAATGAAGCAATCCAAGTCTGATCAACAGCTGTGGGAGAGGCAGATCTACATGTCCGTGCCACCCCAAACTCTTTCTGCTTAGTATTTGCCCTGTGCCCTCAAGGAACAAACAGCACGAAATAACTGGATTCCGGTGGGAAGGGAATCAGGCCCCATCTCGGGCCCTCTCTGGACCTTAGTTTTTCCAACGGTGATGGGGTGGACTGGACGTGAAGGAAACTGGCAGCCAACTCATGTCCCAGCTCAGCCTATGGCTGCATTTTCTCTTACAGTTAGAAAAACAATTGAATTTAGGTGCCTTGGCATGAGGCTCTTTCCTCCAGTTCGGCATAGCCACTACCATTTCCTGCTGTTTTACCCTAAGTCAGCTTCACAAATTCAGGCCTCCTGCCTGCCCTTTGAAGTTACTTGAAATGGTAACTCCTGCGCTAGCAGCAACCGAGTCCCTTCCAGCTCTGGGATCCAGGATTCTATGCCTCAGAGAAACAGTGAGTAGAAGCAGGGTGAGCAGGCTTCACCAGGATGTGAAGGAGATGATCCTTAGTCTCGGGATGCTACAGAGGGTGAGTGTGGCAGTGTACCAGGGCCGAACATCTGCCAGGCAGCATCGACATGGCTTAGGGAGAACTCAAAACAGCATTTTTTACAGCCTCCTGGTGCATCCTGTTTCTCTGGTGCTGCTGCTGCCAGTAAGTTGGCACCATGCCCACCCTGCTGTGGGCAGTGAGGGGGTTAGGTACCCATCTGTCCCATTTCCTAAGCAGGTGCTGGCAAGATGGTGCCCGAGTTCAGCCTGCCCCCTGCTGGGCGAGCAGCGAAGCTGCTGTGGGGTCTGAGACCACAGAAAATCCCACAGGGAAGGAGGCGGCGCCCTCTCTCAGATTCTCCCCATCCGAGAGGTGGAAACAGCGTAGGTGTGGGCTGCTGCGTCCCTGCCACCTTCCAAAGAAGGCACGGTCTCTAGGAAGGTAGTCTCAGGTCATGTAAGTCTGTGTTTAATCAAAATCCCTTTCTTTTTTGAGACAGAATCTCACTCTGTTGCTCAGGCTGGAGTGCAGTGGTGCGATCTTGGCTCACTGCAACCTCTTCCTCCTGGGTTCAAGTGATTCTCCTGCCTCAGCCTCCCTGGTAGCTGGGACTATACGCACTAGCTAACATGCCCAGCTAATTTTTGTATTTCTAGTAGAGACGGGGTTTTACCATGCTGGCCAGGCTGGTCTTGAACTCCTGACCTCAGGTAATCTGCCTGCATCGGCCTCCCAAAGTGCTGGGATAATAGGCATGAACCACTGTGCCCAGCCCCCAAATCCCTTTTCTGACATAGGACCTGGCACAACGATGTGCTTAATAAATATATATTGAATAAATAACTAGTCCAATGGTTACCTGCTCCCATCTTGTTTGGGAGGACAACTTTATTGTTTTTCTTTCTCAACTTCCCCTCACAGGCACAAACCCCCAGTGTCTACTCGGGGTTCTGCCTGGCTCTCCCAATTCCAACCTGGTGCTCCAGCCTGGGAATCTTCCTCTGGGCTCCCCAGGGCATGGCTACTCCAGTTCCTTAGCCCCAACCTAGGTTCCTGCTGAGATGAGCACAAATCTCCCTTTTCTCTCTGTATTTCCTTCTACCTCCCCTTTGAACATCTGGATTCTCGTTCCACCTTGAGCTCACTAAACTTAGAGAGATTATCTCCTTCCAGAAGCAGCCACAGAGGTGTTTCTGCCCCCACTTCACTATTAGCCGTTGTTACGTTACGCATGGACACGTGTCCGTGGGGTAAGGTGGACAGCCGGAAGGGTTGGGAAATTCCGGTTTCTAGGAGGGAACTCTGGGGCCCCCTAGGGTTGTCCTGGGATAGGGCCAGGGCCAGTTTGGGGCTGGGGTAGGGCTGTGTGGGACTAAGCTGAATGCACCATCAAAGATGAACTGTTCTTCAAACCTATTTCAGGTATTCTCACTTAGCCTTATACAATGATCTCACTAGATTTGAAGGAAAATGTTTTTTTTTTTTTTCCTATTATACCTATTTCTCTTCCCACTTATATTTCCTAATCAGCAATAGAGATCTGTTTTTGATTAGCTAGATAAAATACATAGGAACAATTTGGCAGGGTGCAGTGGCTCACGCCTGTAATCTCAGCACTTTGGGAGGCCAAGACAGGAGGATCACAAGGTCGAGAGTTTGAGACCATCCTGTCCAACATGGTGAAACCTCTGTCCCTACTAAAATTACAAAAATTAGCTGGGCATGGTGATGCACACCCGTAATCCCAGCTACACAGGAGGCTGAGACAGGAGAATTGTTTGAACCCAGGAGGTGGAGGTTGCAGTGAGCTGAGATCATGCCACTGTACTCCAGCCTGGGCAACACAGCAAGACTTCATAAAAAAAAAAAGAAAGAAGAAAAAAGAAAAGAAAAATTCAAAGGGCTATAGAGTCAGTAAAAAGTTATAGTCACCCCACTCATTCCTCCACTTCCCTTGCCCAGAGACGGTCTGCCGCCATTTTCTTGTGACTCGTTCTAGAAACAATACCATGAACACATATACATGAAGGTATATGTATATGTATAGGTATAGGCGTACATTCAGTCAGTATTTCAGCACATGCTGATTCAGGCAAAGTTCTTCTATAAAACATATAAAAATCCTTGCTCTAGAGGAGGCAAGGAGTCAGAGAATAAATGAGGTAAATCAAATATGTGACATGTTAGATGTTGCTATGTGCAGTGGAAAAAACACGCAGGGTAAGTGAGTTGGGGCGTGGCCCCGAGCGCCTTTCCCCTGGGCTGCCGCTACACACCCTGAGAAACCTGGGGCCGCACAGCTGGTGCAGATCTCAATTCTGGTTTCTCACACACAGGGGTCCTGCCCTGCCCTGGTGAGTCACCCCTTCACTTGGCTTCCTGGTGCTGGAGGGCAGGCCTCCCTCACTGCCTCAAGGCTGCTCATCATCTTCAGCTTATATCCTGGGTCACTGTGGATGACTGCTTTGCTGGCTTTAATTAAGTGGTCTATGGGCCAGGAGAATAAAGATCAGTATCATCTGGGGACTTGTCAGAAATGCAAATTCTCAGGCCCCCACCCCAATACTACTGGATCAGAAACTCTAGGTTGGGGTCCAGCAATCTATGTGGTTTTTGTTTTTGTTGTTACTGTTGTAGAGACAGGGTCTTGCTATGCCACCCAGGCTGGAGTGCAGTGGCTATTTACAGGCACAATCATAGCGCCCTGCAGCTTCAAACTCCTGGGTTCAAAAGGTTCTTCTGCCTCAGCCTCCCAAGTAGCTAGAACTACTGGTGTACCCTACTGCACCCAGCCGAGCAATCTGTTTGAAAAAGCCTTCGGGGTAGCTCTGATGCATGATAAAACTTATGAACCTCTGCTCTGCGGAAATGCCTTACCATCTCACATGCCTACCAGCTGTGGTCATAAGCACACATCTTATATAATCGCACCAAGTTTTGAAAAAATATTTTCCAAGTTAAATCTTAGACAGATGCACAAATTGTATGTTAAGAAGCAACAGGTAAATCTTAACAGCCCAATTATTTGAAAATAAGAATCAAGGCCGGGCGCGCTGGCTCAAGCCTGTAATCCCGGCACTTTGGGAGGCCGAGGCGGGTGGATCACGAGGTCAAGAGATCGAGACCATCCTGGTCAACATAGTGAAACCCTGTCTCTACTAAAAATACAAAAATTAGCTGGGCATGGTGGCACGTGCCTGTAATCCCAGCTACTCAGGAGGCTGAGGCAGGAGAATTGCCTGAACCCAGGAGGCGGAGGTTGCGGTGAGCCGAAATCGCGCCATTGCACTCCAGCCTGGGAAACAAGAGCGAAACTCCGTCTCAAAAAAAAAAAAAAAAGAAAAGAAAAAGAAAAAGAAAGTAAGAATCAAGTCATTTGAGTCTGGCCCTTCTTATTCAATTTGTCAGGTAAGAATATTCATAGAAGATTGCCTTAGTCCTAAATTCCTATCCCTGAATCCTATTTAAAAGACGACAAAATTTGAGCCTAGGCAAGGTAGCAAGAGACCCCATCTCTACAAATTTTTTTTTTTTTTTTTTTTTTTTTTTTTTGAGACGGAGTTTCGCTCTTGTTACCCAGGCTGGAGAGCAATGGCGCGATCTCGGCTCATTGCAACCTCCGCCTCCTGGGTTCAGGCAATTCTCCTGCCTCAGCCTCCTGAGTAGCTGGGATTACAGGCACGTACCACCATGCGCAGCTAATTTTTTGTATCTTTAGTAGAGATGGGGTTTCACCATGTTGACCAGGATGGTTTCGATTTCTTGACCTCGTGATCCACCCGCCTCAGCCTCCCAAAGTGCTGGGATTACAGGCTTGAGCCTCCGCGCCCGGCCTCAAAAGGCCACTCTTAAGCACCACTAGGAGCCTACTGAGCTCAGCGATTTCTGAAGGGCCCCTTGCAAAGTAACAGGGATTCTGCCTAACTTTCTCCCTCCAGGCACTAGGCAGCTTTCTAACTACCCTAACAAGCCTTGAACCAAATGGAAATAAAGCTTTTTGAAGGAAGGAAGGAAGAAAAGAAGGAAGGGAGGGAGGGAGGAAAAGAAAGACAGAGAAAGAGAGAAAAAGAAAGAAAGAAGAAAGAAAGAAAGTGAGCGGGCCAGGCATGGTGGTGCATGGCTCAGCTACTAGGGAAGCAGAGTCAGGAAGATCACTAGAGCCCAGAGGTGCAAGCCTTCAGTGAGCTGTGATTGTCACTGCACTTCATCTTGGGCAACAAAGATAGTCTCTATCTATTAAAAAACAAGAGAAAAGAAAAGAAAAACATCTGGAAATAAATGAAATTAAAAGTCTCTATCTCTAAAAAAAAAAAAAAAAAAAAGAATCAGTGATGGGCAGCTAAAAAAAAAAAGAAAAATTTCTGGAAATAAATGAAATTAAAAGTGCATAAAATATGAGTGATTAAAATACTGCTAAATCATATTAGATAATTTTTCTTCCTCTTTACACTTTGCAGAAGAAAAGGTCAATGGCACTTATGATCATTAGGCAATGTGTAAAGCATTTGATATGCGTAATCTTATCACATCAGCGCAAATGTCACACAATCCAAAGAACATTTTTGGCTCCAACTTACAGATGAATAAGCAGGCTTAGGGAGGATCTTGCCTGATAGACACTTAGCAACAGAGAGGGCCAGGAATGGGGTTCTGTAATCTCAGTCTGTGCTCATTTTGCTGGAAGCCACATGTGCAGATAGTGGTACTTATCTGAGCCTATTCTGCAGAATCTCTATGGTCAATTGGAAAGAGGCTTAAAGAGGGTCAGGGGATAGATAGGTCTTGGCCAGAGTCCAACTCACAGTGGGTCAGGTGGGATTCCAGGCACACTGTGTGGCTATTTTGCCAGCCTTGCTGTCCTTATCCAAGGAATGTGGTCTGTCATGGTGGGAATGACCAGTTAAGCGTCATTGAAAGGGCCACCTACAAGCAAGATAATAACCTAAAACAATTCTGTGCCCGAGGACATTGCAGAAATTATTTCCATAAAGATTTGAAAGATGCAGGGCTAGTGATTTCCATAACACCACTATTACCTCACCTATTTGGTCAATGCAGGAGGCAAATGGTGGTGGGGAATGAAGGTGGATTAACACAAACATAGTCGTGGGTGTGCTTATCCTGCCCTAGCACTTCCGCCAGCACCACGACGTGTAGATTTACATATGCTTATTCCATTGCAATGATGTCTTACATGTTGATTATTTGGCCATGGGACACGTTTTCATGATAAAAGATGTCAGGCAGTGGGCCACGGCTGTGGAGTTCCTGCTCACCACATGCCACATCTCCTAGCAGCACGCAGCTTCACACAACGGTGGAGAGACCTGCCGCAGCCTTAAGACTTTACAACGTGTAGTGAACCTGTGGATACCTCTCAGAATTTCCCATCAGGACCTAGGCTACTAGAGTACGAACTGCTAATGATTCACTGGTGAAACCTCTTCCAAGAATGTCCTTGGCCCACTGGAATAGTCTTACCCAAGGTCATGTACCCTTCCCAATGTGGGGACACGCAGCCTGTTCTAAGGATACGTAGTACTTCTGTCCATAATGGCAAGTGATGTTGCCACTGGAAAAATGCTACAATGAGAACAGCATTAGTTGGCTGAGAGCACATCCAGCACCCACTGGGCACCCTGAGCCCAGCCATGTGGTGTGGGTGAAGCAGTACAGGTGGAGCAGAGACCACTGCACTGCAGAAAAGAGCTCAGAGGCCAGCGTGCTTAAGAACAGTGTCCGGCAGGCTGTACAGACTGCACTCTGCTCAGACCAGTTAGCTCTAATGATCCTTTTCAGCTACAAGTGCCAGTGACTGGCTACTATGTTGAATAGGGTCACCAGGCATTAAAGGAGTCATGCAGCTACGTTACAAGATGGTCGGACCTCCCTTGATCCCAGAGGAACATTTTGTGCCAGGACCTCCACCTTCATGGAGGCACTGATACACCAAGTCCCTAAGGACACCCGGGTCTGGTTCATAGATGGAGCCCACTAAGGTACAAGCTGGTGGAATGTTCTTGGCCCCTGCAGCTGTGCAGCCACAGGGGAAAACAAAAGCTGTTTAAAACTTTGCACAAAAAAAGGTACTACCCAGTGGACAGAGCTGGGGACAGTGGTGGTTTCCCTGAAAAACTCCTCCAAAATATTCCTTGCTGCTTTTTCATTGGTTTAGAGACTGTAGCCAATGGGCTGGCAGTGCAGGCCTGTGCCTGGAAGCTAGACTACATGATGAAGTCCCAACCCCTAGAGCAGTGAACATTATGGTATTAGATTTCTCTCTCTTTTTTTGAGATGGAGTCTTCCTCTGTTGCCCAGGCTGGAGTGCAGTGGCATGATCTCGGCTCACTGCAGCCTCCACCTCCTGGGTTCAAGTGATTTTCCTGCCTCAGCTTCCCAAGTAACTGGGATTACAGGCATGCACCACCATGCCTGGATTTTTTTTTTTTTTTCTTTTTTTAATTTTTAGTAGAGATCGGGTTTCGCCATGTTGGCCAGGCTGGTCTCGAACTCCTGACCTCAAGTGATCCGCTGCCTCAGCCTCCCAAAGTGCTGGGATTATAGGTGTGAGCCACTACTCCCAGCCTCAGATTTTATTAGTACTGCACTACTATCCTCTGTTTTATGGATGTGAACGTCCATAAAAACAAGCATGAGTGGAATTCAAAACCTGATCAGACTTGTGCCTTCCAGGTAAGGACAAGTGAATACACCATCACAGAGGCCACAGCATGCTGTCTACAATGCAGGACTAGGACCCAAAGCAAAGATAAATGACTCCTGCACAGAAAGCCACTAAAGTCTGGCAAATGAGCCTGTCAGTCAAGGGGCAAAGAAAAGTCTAGGGCACGTATGAACCCAGGACACCAGAATCTAGCCAGTCCTGGCAAATAGGCTATATAATCTCCTAAATGCTCCTCTTGGGGATACAATTAGGCATTGCCTACAGTAGGCATCTTTCTGGGCATGGCATGATAATATAGGTCCTCACCAAAGATATGAGCTATAGGTAACATAAATTGAGGGACTCGCAGATAATCTGTGTTACATACTGAGATTCCCTGAATATATCTCATCAAATGATGCTGCATTTATAGTCAAGAGTATCCAACACTGGCCAACCACCTTGGACATTCCCAGGACATCTTGGGACCCTCATCACCCACAGGCAATAAATGCTATTAGAGGATGGAATGAGGCCAGGTGTGGTTGCTCATGCCTGTAATCCTAATACTTTGGGAGGCTGAGGTGGGTGGATCACTTGAGACCAGCCTGGGCAACATGGTGAAACTCTGTCTCTACATGAAAAAAAAAAATTAGCCAGGCGTGGTGGTATGCGCCTGTGGTCTCAGCTACTTGGGAGGCTGAGGTGGGAGGAGCACCGGGGCCCAGGAGGTTGAGGTTACAGTGAGCCATAATTGAACCACTGCACTCCAGCTTGGGTGACAGAATGGGACTCTGCTTCAAAAAAAAAAAAAAAAAAGAGAGAGAGAGAGATGGATGCTTAAAGGAGAAGCTAAAAAAGGTACACAGATGACCAAAGCTCAATTCTCAATAGAGTACACACTTAAAACAGACAATATGGATTCTAAATGTGCCAATTCCCCAATAAGGGAACTTCCTTTTTTTTTTTTTTTTTTTTTTTTGAGACAGAGTCTTGCTCTGTTGCCAGGCACCAGGCTGGAATGCAGTGGCGCAATCTTGGCTCACTGCAACCTCCGGCTCCCGGATTCAAGCAATTCTTCTGCCTCAGCCTCCCGAGTAGCTGGGACCACAGGCGCGCACCACCACATCCAGCGAATTTTTGTATTTTTTTAGTAGAGACAGGGTTTCACCATGGTCTTAATTTCTGGACCTCGTGATCCGCCCGCCTCAGCCTCCCAGAGTGATGGGATTACAGGCGTGAGCCACCATGCCCGGCTGGAACTTCCTTTTTAAATAGAACCTGTGTGAGTTTGAGGAGTCAGGGAGGAGGCTCAGACTGGCTGTAAGAGACTCAAACCACACAATGTACTCTTCTTACTTCTCCTTTCCCTCCCATGCTTACCCCTGGGGAAACCAAACTACTGGAACTAGCAAGTAGCTAAAAAGTCAAGGGGTGGGAAACTCTAAGCTGATGCTTCTTTTACTGTCCAGCTGTGCTTCCTGGATCTGAGCAATTATAGATGTTGATGTTATTGATCATGAGTGTGAAGTGACGACTCCCAAAGTAGTGCTGGCATGGCCCACTATGTGAGGGAGTGGAAGATGTTTATTTAGGTGGCACAAGTTGCACCAAAAACAAACAAACAAACAAACTGTGGTGTGTATCAGACCAAGTAAGGACTGCAGGGACTAGCTACATCTATCTCACGGCCATGAAAAAACATGAAAAGCCCAGAAGGTGGTGAAAGAACACCCCAGATCTCTTTGGCTTTTGCTTACAGAAGAGTTGGCTTGGCCTGTCATCTCAGAATCTTTCGGTGACCTTGTCCTGGCTATCACCATTGCCCTCAGTCTAACTATGACTCCCATCCTATTGAGAGACCTTAAATTGAGGACCTCTGACTTTAAAAGCCGAGAAACTCTACCCAAGACATAAGAAAAAAATTAATTTTCTGGACACAGGTTTCTCTGATCCCCATCCACTACCTAAAAACAACAACAAAATTTCCTTGTGTGGTTCAATCTATCTTACCCCTCCTGACTCTACTGACAGACCTTTAAAATCTCCTCCTGGCTGGGAGTGGAAGCTCATGCCTGTAATTCTAACACTTTGGGAGGCTGAGGCGGGTCGATCACTTGAGGTTAGGAGTTCGAGACCAACATGGTGAAACCCCATATCCACCAAAAATATGAAAAATTAACCAGGTATGGAGATGTGTGCCTGTAATCCCAGCTACTCAGGAAGCTGAGGCAGGAGAATTACTTGAACCTGGGAGACAGAGGTTGCAGTGAGCCGAGATCGTGCCATTGTGCTCCAGCCTGGGTGACAGAGTGAGACTCCATCTCAAAAAAAAAAAAAAAAGCATTTTGATCACCTTTCCAAACTTTTCCACAGTAACTAGGACACTCGTGTTTTCTAAATCTGTATCGAATATGATCCTTAGAAGTTCAGCAGGAAATATTTTGACTAGAGTGGCATGCAGTCGCCTCCAGACAACTTCTGATTACATTTCCTTTCTGATTTCTAAATGCATCTCTTTTTAACCTTTTACTACATCTTTATTCAGGCTCCTGAAGGGTGCATATAGTTTATCCTGAAAGAAGCAATTTGGGATTAATCCTTTCATTTTTTGCCTTGTTTTTATTTCCTGTTTTACTCACATCATGATTTAATTTTACCAATTCCTTCTTTCTAATTTTTGTACCTCAAGAGTTCAGACTTAGACAGATCAAAATTTTTTTTCATGATACAGTCTCATCACCATTCTATACATAGTCTGCTTTTATTTCTTTTGTGTTTTTAAAAATAATATAATAAACATTTGTCCAACCTAAGAAGTAGAAAGAATAAACTATGTACTTTTAAAACAAGGCTATAGGCCAGGCATGGTGGTTCACGCCTGTAATCCTAGCACTTTGGGAGGCGGAAGCAGGCAGATCATTTGAGGTCAGGAGTTCAAGACCAGCCTGGCCAACATGGTGAGACTTCTGTCTCTACTAAAAATACAAAAATTAGCTGGGTGTGGTGGTGGGTGCCTGTAATCCCAGCTACTTGGGAGGCTGAGGCAGGAAGATTGCTTGAACCCAGGAGGTCGAGATTGCAGTGAGCAGAGATGGCGCCACTGAGTGACAGAGTGGGACTCCATCTCAATAATAATAATAATAATAATAATAATAATAAAATAAAATACAGGGCTATGGACTTACCTGTACATAGCACAATTCAGTTAATAACTAAAGTTACACCACTTTTTGTAATGACTTCCCTTTTTACAATATAGTGACTGCCCAAAAACACACTAAGTAAGTACACTGTAAGAAGTAATACTTGACCTTAGAGTTTCCAGCAAAAACACCCCAAAATCTCCGCACACAGTTCCCTGCCGGAGGCCTCACGTGGGAGCAGCTGCCTCTGGTCTGTGTGAGACAGCGCCACCTCCTGGCCGGTGGCAGAGACGGCATCTTAATTCTATCCAGGCTTCCACGCTAGGAAACGCCCTTGTTTAGCCTCAATTTTGTTTCAAAGGTATTTGGGGTGCTATAAGTTTATTTTCTGTGAAGTTTGAGGGCAGTGCAATGATGAGCTCCCAAAAGACTGAAAAATTGGTGAGGGCAATGGTGCAAAATGCAAAATGCACCTTCCCCCATGGTCAAGTCCTGAGTTCTTCTTTTGGGGAGGCTAACATATCTACATTACACGAAGTTCTATGCACCAAATATTTATTTACATTAAACTTGTTGTTCACTACTGACATAAATATGTTTTCTTTATTTGGTTGATTTTTTTTTCATTAAAAGTATTCAGGTCTCTTGAATTGAGATAATTTTCTCATTAAAATTAATAGGAACATTGTTTTCATATGTAGGTTTGTCACTTAGCAGCAAGGTTTTTAGAAATGAATTGAGTCATTAAGTAAAGGATAGGTATAACTTCAAAAGAAAAGTACAAATATCTAAATCATAACAACAAAAGAATTAACATTAAAATGTCAATCAACCCAAGACTGACACATAAAAATAAATCCAAAAGAGTAGAAAATTTTAAAGACCACATGAACTAGCACGATTCAAAGTAATTCAGAATAAATAATAATAAAAGCAAAAAAAACACTTGGCCAGGCGTGGTGGCTCATGCCTGTAATCCCAGTACTTTGGGAGGCTGAGGCAGGCGGATCACCTGAGGTCAGGAGTTCGAGACCAGCCTGGCCAACATGATGAAACCCCATCTCTACTAAAAATACAAACATTAGTGGGGGGTGCTGGCACAAGCCTGTAATCCCAGCTACTCGGGAGGCTAAGGGAGGAGAATCGCTTGAACCCAGGAGGCAGAGGTTGCAGTGAGCTGAGTTCATGCCATTGCCCTCCAGCCTGGGTGACAAGAGTGAAATTCCATCTCAAAACAAACAAATACTTAAGTTGACCATTGAGAATCTTTATTAAAATTAAGCATATTACTAATTGTTGAAGTAATAAATTGTCACAAAAATTCAAACAATACAGTGTAAGAAAAAAACAAAAAACAAAAAAATAAATAAATAAAAATTTAAAAAAAAAGAGAAAACAAAGAGAGTGTAAGAACCCCTTGAATATTTGTTTTCAATATTTGATTTCAATTCCTCTACCAATCCCAAATGGACTCAGGCACAAACATACATGTACAGTTTCAAATGTATCAGCAATTTTCCTCCAAAATGTGTGTACCATGAGCAATGGCTTATGAGTTACCTATTTCTACACTTTCTATTTATTTTTACTTGCTTTTCTTTAGAGATGGGGTCTCACTATGTTGCCCAGGCTGGTCCCAAACTCTTGGTCTCAAGCTATCCTCCCACTTTGGCCCCCTAAAGTGCTGGGAGTAGAGATAGGAGTCAGGATGCTTGGCCCTGTTTCTACACTTTTTTCCTTTTTTTTTTTTTTTTTTTTTGAGATGGCGTTTTGCTTTTGTTGCCCGGGCTGGAGTGCAATGACACGATCTCGGCTCACTGCAATCTCCGCCTCCCAGATTCACATGATTCTCCTGCCTCAGCCTCCTGAGTAGCTGAGATTACAGGCATGAGCCACCATGCCTGGCTAATTTTGTATTTTTAGTAGAGATGGGGTTTCACCATGTTGGTCAGGCTGGAGTGCAGTGGTATGATCTTGGCTCCACCTCCCAAATTTAAGCAATTCTTATGCCTCAGCCTCCAGGCATGCACCACTACATCTGGCTTTTTTTTTTTTTTTTTTTTTTTTTTTTTTTTTGAGACGGAGTTTCGCTCTTGTTACCCAGGCTGGAGTGCAATGGCGCGATCTCGGCTCACCGCAACCTCCGTCTCCTGGGTTCAGGCAATTCTCCTGCCTCAGCCCCCTGAGTAGCTGGGATTACAGGCACACGCCACCATGCCCAGCTAATTTTTAGTATTTTTAGTAGAGACGGGGTTTCACCATGTTGACCAGGATGGTCTCGATCTCTTGACCTCGTGATCCACCCGCCTCGGCCTCCCAAAGTGCTGGGATTACAGGCTTGAGCCACCGCGCCCGGCCGTCTGGCTAATTTTTGTATTTTTAGTAGAGACAGGATTTCTCCATGTTGGTCAGGCTGGTCTCAAATTCCTGGCCTCAAGTGATCCAGCCACCTCAGCCTCCCAACATGCTGGGATTACAGGGGTGAGCCACTGCGCCCAGCCTACTTCCACGTTTTCTTGCCAGTATTAGATATTACCAGACTCTAGTTTTTGCCAATCTGAAGGACCAAAAATCTAATTGGAATCTATACTTCTTTAATGGTTAGAGAGATTGCATACTTTTGCTTTCCTCTTTTGTGAGTTGCCTTTTCCTATTGTATCACTGACGTTTTGCTGCTGTTACAACCACAGTATCTCAGTGGCTTACAACAAGCATGTAGTTCTTGATCATTTTACATGAGGACTGAGGTTGCCCTGTAGCTCTGCTCAGTTTCTATTCTCATTCCTGGCCCCAGACTGAATGAGCATCGTCCTCTCAGACAGATTACTCCCACAACATGGAGAGGAAAGACAAATTGCAAAACTACAAGATGCATGCCATTTAAAACTTCTGCCCAGATGTGGCATACATCTGGCTAACACAAGTCTCACCAGCCAGTGCTGGCTGTGGGTCAGGGAAGTATCCTCCTCCAACAGGGTATATGATGAAGTTGGGAATGTTTAACATTGACATAGGGAAGGAGTGGATAACTGGGAATTTGATTATTATCTACTAAACGGTTCCACTTTTCTTTCTTTTTTTTTTTTCCTTTGTTTTTTTTTTTTTGGGTGGGGGACAGAGTCTCGCTCTGTTACCCAGACTGGGGTGCGGTGATCTCGGCTCACTGCAACCACCGCCTCCCAGGTTCAAGCAATTCTTCCACCTCAGCCTTCCAAGTAGCTGGGATTACAGGCATGTGCCACCACACCTGGCTAAGTTTGTAGTTTTAGTAGAAATGGGGTTTCGCCATGTTGGCTGGGCTGATCTCGAACTCCTATTTATTTATTTATCTATTTATTTTTGAGATGGAGTCTTGCTCGGTAGCCCAGGGTGAAGTCCACCTCCGAAGTTCAAGTGATTCTCCTGCCTCAGCCTCCCGAGTGGTTGGGATTACAGGTATGTACCACCAGGCCCAGCTAATTTTTGTATTTTCAGTAGAGCTAAGGTTTCACCATATTGGCCAGGCAGGTCTTGAACTCCTGACCTTAAGTGAGCCACCCACCTCAGCCTCCCAAAGTGCTGGGATTACAGGTATGAGCCACCGTGCCCCCACACAAGCCTTACTCTAAGGTGATTCCACTTGGTATGTGATTCTCCTCCATGAACAAAGGTTATAAGGTGTTTCCTCTGTGAACTGAGATTCTCTCTCTGACTTTGATCAAATATAGACAAGCAGAATGAAAACATGGTCTGGCTGACACTTCCACTTCTGGCATCTCTCCATACTGAGATGGCCTTGATACCTAAGAAAGTGCTGTGCAGATGGCATCCCAGGCGGAGCAAGGCCAGGGAAGGCCTCTCCCTGTTAGGAAAGGCATTCACACAATTTTCTTCCTATGCACAATGTAAATTTATAAATTCTTTTTTCTTTTTTCTTTTTTTTTTTTTTGAGACAGAGTCTCACTCTGATGCCCAGGCTAAAGTGTAGTGGTGTCGTAATTCTGGCTCACTGCAACCTCTGCCTCCCAGGCTCAAGAGATCTTACTGCCTCAACCTCCCATGTAGCTGGAATTACAGGCACCCACCACCATACCCAGCTAATTTTTGTTTTTTTTAGTACAGATGGGGTTTCACTATGTTCGTCAGGCTGGTCTTGAACTCCTGACCTCGAATGATCGGCCCACCTTGGCCTCCCCTTTAAAGTGCTGGGATTGCAGTCATGAGCCAACATGCCCAGGCTGAATTCATAAATTCTTGAGAGATGAGAAATGGCATCCTTTAATGAGAATTTTGGATGTAGAGGACACTAAAAGAAACCAGCAAAGTGCTTTCATAAAATTCCCAAGTTCTCAAGGAAAATTTAACAATCAAGTTAAGATCCATAAAATGTGCATGCCCACAACTGAGTAAAAGATAGGACTGTGGTCAGGAAAAACAGAAAACGTTAAATTTTAATTTAATGGGTTAATTTAGAAAACATTGGCAAGCATTTTCTCCTCTTATTATACCATCCCCCATTCTCATCTTTGCTGCACAGGTCAAGTTTGGGAACTGCAGAACTTAAGGGGTAGGAGGCAATGCCTTCAAAACAAAGATGAAGCCCGGGCACAGTGGCGCATGCCTGGAATCCCAGCATTTTGGGAAGCCCAGGTGGGTGGATCACTTGAGATCAGGAGTTTGAGACCAGCCTGGCCAATATGGTGAAACCCCGTCTCAACTAAAAATACAAAAAAATTAGCTGGGTGTAGTGGTGCACATCTGTAATCCTAGCTACTCAGGAGGCTGAGGCAGGAGTACTGCTTGAACCTGGGAGATGGAGGTTGCAGTGAGCTGAGAAAACGCCACTGCACTGCAGCCTGGCCCATACAGTGAGACTCTGTCTCAGGAAAAAAAAGAAAAACATGAAAAGGAAATCCTTCTTTTATCCTGCTTCACATCTGCAATGATGCAGGAATCCAGATGTAACTAGATGTAATTGGTGAACTGCAAGAAGTTAAAAGCCTGAAGAATGCAGCTGGCATGAAAGGCTTTTATTCATACAGGTAACGAGATCTAAATGACTGACTGCATATTTAGAAAACAGGAAGAATGCTGGGTGCGGTGGCTCATGCCTGTAATCCCAGCACTTTGGGAGGCTGAGGCGGGAGGATCAGGAGGTCAGGAGTTCAAGACCAGCCTGGCCAACATGCTGAAACCTCGTCTCTACTAAAAATACAAAAATTAGCTTGGTATGGTGGTGTATGCCTGTAATCGCAGCTACTTGGAAGGTTGAGGCAGGAGAATCGCTTGAACCCAGGAGGCAGAGGTTACAGCCTGGGTGACAGAGCAAGACTCCATCTCAAAAAGAAAGAAAAAGAAAACAGGAAGAGTAAGGGACGGCAGCAAGGGTGAAGAATCGCCCCTCACCAGACAAGACTACAACAAAATTAATTGATTTTCAGCTTTAAAATAAACAAAAGGGGGTGGGCATGGTGGTTCACTCATGTAATCCCAGCACTTCGGGAGGCCAAGGCAGGCAGATTTCTTGAGCTCAGGAGTTAGAGACTAGCCTGGACAACACGGTAAAATCCTGTCTCCACTAAAAAGACAAAAATTAGCTGGGTGTGGTGACTGGTGCCCGTAGTCTCAGCTACTCAGGAAGCTGATGTGGGAGGATCATCTGAGCCCAGGAGGTGGAGGTTGCAGTGAGCCAAGATCGCACCACTGCACTCCAGCCTGGGTGACAGGGTGAGACCCCATCACAAATATTAAATAAATAAAATAGTGAACAAAAGGAAATTGTATACCCAGGCTTAAGAAGGAGTGACGCCTTCTAGGGAAAAGAACAGCAACAACAATAACAATACCAGACTTCTGTAGGAACAGGGTGCAAAGAAATGGTGTGAGAAGGACAAGCTGGGGAAGATAATGCCTGCAATTCTGGACACCTTGGGACTGAGTGTTCCCTTTGAGAAATCTATATGAAGGTCCATGAAGCAGGTGAAAGCCCAAGGCAGAAGCTGGGGCTGGAGATAACCATCTGTGAGCCAATGATTTATCTGATATTCTCCATCAAGGAGATCACTGCACAGCGTAGGGAATAAGAAGAGGTCTGGTATATGCCTTGAAGAAAATCATTATGTCATGGCTGGGTGGGAGACAGTGGAGTAATAGCCAGAGGTAGGAGGAAACCTGCAGAGTCCATGTAAAGAAGAAAAGAGTAGAAATGTGGAGGGCCATTAAAAAAATTATCTGGGCCGGGTGCGGTGGCTCAAGCCTATAATCCCAGCACTTTGGGAGGCTGAGGCGGGTGGATCACAAGGTCGAGAGATCGAGACCATCCTGGTCAACACGGTGAAACCCCGTCTCTACTAAAAATACAAAACATTAGCTGGGCGTGGTGGCGCGTGCCTGTAATCCCAGCTACTTAGGAGGCTGAGGCAGGAGAATTGCCTGAGCCCAGGAGGCAGAGGTTGCGGTGAGCCGAGATCGCACCATTGCACTCCAGCCTGGGTAACGAGCGAAACTCCATCTCAAAAAAAAAAAACACTGAGGAAAATTTTACACAAGACAACTGTCCCTGTCTCCCTTCCCACTGCCCTAATAATGCTTACTAGGATCAACCTGAGTTCTTTGTCCCAGGGTCTGTTTCTAGGGGAACCCGAGCTAAGACAGTGCATCATGAACCAAGGATTATGATTCAAGCACATATGGCACATTAACGAAAGCTGAGCATATGCCAAGCTATAAAGGCTCGACACATTTCAAAAGAGTAAAACCATATAAAATGTTCCCAACCCAACTTCAATTAGGCAAGATAACAAAAAAAAAAAAAAAAAAAAAAAAAAAAAAAAAAAAAAACCTCTCCTTCTGTTTAGAAATTAAGAAATATGACTCTAAACTTCTAAATAATCTGAGGTCAACGGAGAAATCAAAAGACAGTAGAGAAGGGAAAATAAGCAAAAGGAGGAGTGAAAGAAAAAGACCTTCAACGAGCAGGACTACTGTCGGCAGAGATGGCAGGAAGGAAACATGGCTGCTGGCTAAGTTACAGCAATGCACTCATGGGTTTTTGTTATTGTAGTTATTTTATCTTCTGTTTTGAAGAATGATTTGTTATTTCTTCACAGTTATGGGACAAGTAAAATTACATATCCTGAAAAAAAGAAAACAACCCACAAAGCCACACTTTGTGCATTAGTAAAGAAAAAAGGCTGAAAACCAGTGAGCTAAACATTCATTTCAAAAAGACAGAAACAGAAAATTAAATCTAAAGAAAGAAGAAAATCAGAGAACTAGTTAAAACGTACAAAATCAAGTGTCAACAAAGCCAAATGTAATTTCTGTGAAGACTAATAAAATTGATAACTCCCTCTCAAAATCAATCAAGAGCCGGGCGCGGTGGCTCAAGCCTGTAATCCCAGCACTTTGGGAGGCCGAGGCGGGCGGATCACAAGGTCAAGAGATCGAGACCATCCTGGTCAACATGGTGAAACCCCGTCTCTACTAAAAATACAAAACATTAGCTGGGCATGGTGGCGCGTGCCTGTAATGCCAGCTACTCAGGAGGCTGAGGCAGGAGAATTGCCTGAACCCAGGAGGCGGAGGTTGCGGTGAGCCGAGATCGCGCCATTGCACTCCAGCCTGGGTAACAAGAGTGAAACTCCGTCTCAAAAAAAAAAAAAAAAAATCAATCAAGAAAAAAAGAGGAGCATACAAATAACTGATGTCAGAAATGAAAAGGGGGTTATCACCACAGATTTAACAAACCTTAAAAAAACACTATCAGGCTGGTCCAAGTGCAGTGGTGTTTACAACTAATTATTGATCACAACCAGTTACAGATTTCTTTGTTCCTTCTCCACTCCCACTGCTTCACTTGACTAGCCTTTAAAAAAAAAAAAAAAAAAGGGCCAGGCGCAGTGGCTCACACCTGTAATCCCAGCACTTTGGGAGGCCGAAGCGGGTGGATCACGAGGTCAAGAGATCGAGACCATTCTGGTCAACATGGTAAAACCCCATCTCTACTAAAAATACAAAAATTAGCTGGGCATGGTGGCGCATGCCTGTAGTCCCAGCTACTCGGGAGGCTGAGGCAGGAGAATTGCTTGAACCCAGGAGGCGGAGGTTGCGGTGAGCCGAGATCACGCCATTGCACTCCAGCCTGGGTAACAAGAGCGAAACTCCGTCTCAAAAAAAAAAAGATATTATGAGAATATTATTAACAAGTTGATGACAATTTGAAAATGTAGATGTTTTAGTCCATTTTCTGTTGCTATAACAGAATACTATAATTTACTAAAAAGAAATTTCTTACAGTTCTAGAGACTGGGAAGTCCAAGAGCATGGTGCCTGCATCTGGTGAGGGCCTTCGTGCTGCATCATAACATGGCAGAGAGCAACACACGGTGAAAGGTCAAGAGCAGGCCAGCTCAGGTCTTTTTTCCTCTTCTTATAAAACCACCAGTCCCATCATGGTGGCCCCACCCTGATGGCCTTGTCTAATCTCCTTCAAATATCATCAACATGAATGTAAGGACTGTATTTCCAACACATGAAATTTAGGGAACACACTCAAACCATAGCAATGTGAGAAACTGCTAAAAATCTACTTTACCAAAACAGACACAAGAAGAAAGAGACACCATGAAGTTCTTGCAGTAGTTTAAATATGGTCACAACTTTTTTGCAGCCAAATGCTACCAAGTAGTCTCCCCACCTCTTTAATCTGAGCTGGGCTTACGAGTTCTTTGACCAATAGAATGTGGTAAAAGTGAATGTCTGAAGTTTCCACTTTCACTCTCTTGGACCCCTGAGATCATCATGTAAGAAAGCTAGTCTAGCCTATTGTAAGACAGGACACACAGAGATGTTCTAAAATGTAGCCTGGATCTCCATTTTGTCTGTTTTAATCACACTTCTTTTAGTTGCATGGCACAGAACCCCATTCAAGTTTCCTGGGTTTCCTCCTAGCTCAGACAAATGGTATAAAATCCTGCAACCCTGAACTTACAGGATTTCTACCTGGCTCCTAAACCAATTAGCAACTTCATCTTGGAGATTAATCCCTACGAGAGACTCCCATGGGCCAGGCTCAATCTTCTAAGCAGAGCATAACCCTTGGATATCAAATGGCCAGTTACTCCAATTTCCAGAAGTTTGGGATCACCTCCAGGGAGGAGAGCCTCATCTGAATGGTGAACGTGGGTGCAGGCCATGGCTATGTTCAGCTCAGCCCTCTGAGGTCTCCTTCTCTCCTGCATACATGTCTGTCTGCTTTCTGCTCTTTAAGACCTGTTCCTATGGGGAGCCTATATCAAACAGCTGTGCCCATGGAGCCTGTATTCCTGAGAAGCATGAAGAAGCCACAGCAGTCACTGCTGGTATCTTCCCAGATCCACTCAGCATCTCTTCTGTATGATTAAGGTTGCTTACCTGATCCCATTATACTCTGCTTAGGACTCTTTTCTGATGGCAGAAAGGAACTTGGCATATGAAGGGCAGGCCAGAAGTACCAGATGGTCAATGCCCATGAGAACAGCCCTTGATGACAGATGGGAAGTTGGTAAACACAATTCCCTTGCTCCTTCATAGGGTAACTGGGTATGTTCTGTACAGTCTCCCACAGGTTGCCCATGGGACTGAGTCCCAGTGGCCCACAGTGGTAACCTGCTTGATAATGCACCATTTATTGGCCTCCTTCCTCTCTACATCTCCCTTCTCCATTCCTTTACCAGTGTTTATGGAATCAAACTCAAACTACCATCTGCACTCAAATTCTGAGTTGGCTTCTGGAAAAATGGAAACTGAGAACAGAAATCCAGCGCATAGGCCAGGTGGTCACTCATGCCTGTAATCCCAGCACTTTGGGAGGCTGAGGCAGGTAGATCACCTGAGGTCAGGAGTTTGAGATCAGCCTGACCATTATGGTGAAATCCCATCTCTACTAAAAATATAAAAATTAGCTGGGCATGGTGGCAGGCACCTGTAATCCCAGCTACTTGGGAGGCTGAAGCAGGAGAATCACTAAACCCAGGAGGCAGAGGGTGCAGTGAGCCAAGACCGTGCCATTGCACTCCAGCCTGGGCAACAAGAGAGAAACTCCATCTCAAAAAAAAAAAAAGGAAAGAAATGAAATCCAGTGCATAGCCTTCTAAGCCACACATCCTTCCATATAGTTGTTTTCAGTAATAAAGCCAGTATTTTCACCTCCATTGCCTAATGCCTCAAACTACTGCCCAACTGATTCTGAAATCAGCAGGGAAAGCGGTATGTTATTTATCATCCCCTCAAGCCTCCAGAAAACTGAATACAGACTTGGAGAATGCAGCCAGTGCTGTGTCAAGTGCTTGCAGTCCTAGCTACTCTGGAGGCTGAGGCAGAGGACCACTGGAGCCTAGGAGTTAGAGGCTGCAGTGAGCTATCATCCTACCACTGCACTCCAGCCTGGGCAACAGAGCAAAACCGTCCTTTATATATATATATATATATATATATATATATATATATATATTTAAAAAATAACAGAGGAATGCTAGAGTGGAAGGGAGCAAGGGCCTTTCCCCCATACACATGTAGCAGGAGACAGGAAATGGCTGTGTGGCAGAGTTCACAAGGGAGGCAGGTGGTCTTGACCCTGGGGCACAGCTGCAGCATCCTGCTCTTCCCTGGCCCTTCCTTGGCACACCAGGTGAAGCTGGGTAACACATGACTCTGCCCAGCCAGCTCTCCTAGGGCCCTCTCAGGACAGATGGCAGGAATCAATGCCCAGTATATATAGTCTTTATTTACTTATTTTTTCCTGATATCCAGGAAAGCCAGGCACACAGCCAGGGCTCAGGACTCCATCTGGCCGCCCTGCAGGGGAGGGGTGCAGGGGGCAGTCATTCATGTCCAGTTTTCCTGCAGTCATGCAGGCAAAGGAGTCCTCAGGAGGCAGGAAGTGGCTGTGCCTGTGGAGAAAGCACATCAACATCTACTAGCACCTCCTCTGTGCCCAGCCTGGGGACCGCTGAGGTCAGGAGCCCGTGTAGACACCACAGAGGGTGACCTTGCAGAGCCCACAGGTGGAGGGAGAGGGTGTCGGGCAATGACCTTGGCCCTGGGTCACGTGAACAAGTCAGCTGAGGTGAAGTGTCATGAGAGGCAGGGAAGGCTCCATTCTGCTATATTTACTGGACACGTGCCATGTGCCCAGCAGGCAAAACTCTCTGACTCAAGCAGGGAGAGACAGACAATAAATATGCCAACCTGTGAGAAATTCTATGAAGAAAACAATCAGGGTAAAGGGCGGAGGTGTGTGTGGAGTGGAAGGAACATGAACCACTTCAATTGTCAGCCACAAAAACACGGGCATGCCATGCTGTAGGAGGTGACAATGTTTGTGTTTGCAATTGTGTAGACCAGAGAATGTAAGAGGCCCAAACCTCACTGCCCCCAGCTAGGAAGGAAAAATTGTAACTGGGATGTTATCCCCAGGAAGGAAGAGACAGTGGGGAGGAGCTGAGTATAGTTACTGTGAGTGTATTGGAAAGTCACAAGAAGGTTTTAAAGGGGAGAGATGTGACCTAATTCCTTTTTTTTCTTTGTTGAGAGACAGAGCCTTTCTCCGTGCCCAGGTTGGAGTGCAATGGCACAATCTTGGCTCATTGCAAACTCTGCCTACTGGGTTCAAGCAATTCTCCTGCCTCAGCCTCCCAAGTAGCTGGGATTACAGGTACCCATCACCAGTCCTGGCTAATGTTTTGTATTTTTAGTAGACAAGGGGTTTTGCCATGTTGACCAGGCTGGTATCAAACTCCTGATCTCAGGTCATCCACCCAATTCAGTCTCCCAAAGTGCTAGGATTACAGGCATGAGCCACCGTGCCCAGCCCTAATCCCCATTTTTAAAAGCTCCTTTGGCTGCCAGACAAGAGAAGACTGTCAGGGCAGGGGTGGCCATAGGGAGAGGCTGGTTGCTGGTCCAGAGAGGGAAGCAGCAAATGGCTCTAAGATAGAAGGATGGGGGGTCTTCACTGTTCAGATGCCCAAAAAACTTGAAAGAGAGAAATGTCCTCAACAGCTGACTGAGAACAGTATGTGATCATTAGATGTTTCCTGAGGAGAATTAAGTTCCTGCCAGTTCTCATGGGTGGTAGTTTCTGCCCTTGGGGTCTGAACTATTCACTTATCCCTGCCTTACAAAAATGAATGAATGCCTATAGGGCCTGGTATAAAGGACATCACCCCAATCTTCAGCTGAGAGCTTTGATGGAGGGGCTCAGACCCTTGGGAACTTGAAGACAGGGGCGGGGAGTGGGTGGGGACATCAGGGAGGTCTTCTGAGACAGATGCCATCTAAGCTGGAATAGGAATTAGCCAGGAGATGGATTAGGAAGGGCAGTGCAGGCAGACAAAAACAGCTGGACAAAAGCAGCAGAGACATGCACTTGAGTAACTGCACGTTCACTGGGGCTGGAACACAGAGTTTAAGAGGGAAAGTTGGGGGAGGTGGGGCCACGGGTCACAGGAGCTGCATCCTACAGGGCCCTGTGGGCTGCGCTGGCGTTGAGACTTGGTCTGGTGGAAGTGAGCGCATGGAAAGGTTTCTAGACAGAAGCAGAACATGGTCAGATGATCAGTCTCGGATGATTATCAAGAATGAATGGAAGCTCAAGATGGAACATGGAACCTAAGAGAAAGATGGCCAGGTGACCCAAGAGAGAAAACAGGGCTGCAGGGGCAGAGAGAGGGCCCCAGGAGAGGGTGCTGAGAGGGGCTGGGGAAAGATGTGACTTTTACCTTTGGAGCTCACAGTGAGGGGGGCAGTAAACATCTAAAAGAGCATTTCTCAACCTTTTTCCATTACTGCCTCTCCCCAAGGAGTCTTTTTAGACTTTTGTTCTAATTGCCCAACCATGACTTACATATCACAGATATACTGCATATCTGGTTTACATACTACATACATTTAAAAGAGTGAGATTTTGTTGGCCACCTCAGCCCAGCCCCTCTCCAGTGCAGCTGAGGAGTAGTGAGAAAGAAGAGAGGGTGAAGGAGGAGGTCGATGAAGTCAGCCTAGGGAAAAACACAGAGAACCCAGCAAGGACCTGCAATTTATCCTCAGTGTGACGCAAAGCCACTGAAGAGCTTTAAGCATAGGTGTAATGAGACTAGATTTCAGTTCTATGTGCTCATCCAGGCCGCTTGCTCAACCAGGCAAGAGAAGAGGGATGAAAAGAGACCAGGGAGAAGGCTGGGGCAGGTATCCTGGAGGTGGAGGGTGAGGGGGTGGGAGACCAAAGCAGGGGCTGAAAGGGGGCAAGAAGTGATGATGTTTTGTATCCTGGATGCCTGGCAAAGGCCTGTGTAGTGGGGTAGGGCTGAGGATGACTCCGAAGTCTTTACCCAGAACAACCAGGAGGATGAAGGGGATGTTATGGAGAAATGAGATGAACTGAGGTGAGCCCCTCTTACCTCCACGGTCGCAGGTGAGTGTGGCAGCTGCACCTGCTCAGCGCACTGCAGGAAGCGGCGCATATGCTCCACACAGTTGCCCATAGCTGCCTCGTTCTGCCGAAGACACTCTTCAAAGGCCTCGAAAGGCTGAGCACAGGCCTGGCGGATCTGACGGATGATTGGGCTGTGGGGGTAGGGCAGTTCGGACCCTGGGAGATTCCCACCCCACTGCCCACCCTCCACACTGTCTCAAACTTGCCCACACTCACTGGGCGGACGTGCATTGGGCAATTCTCATCTTAAGGTAGTGACAGTCCCGCTGCCAGGATTCAGGCTTGGCGGCCACACACTGGCTGTACTGCTCCAGCTCCCGGCCGCAGTAGCGAGCGGTGATCTCCAGGGCTGCCTGCCTGTGGGACAGGATGGGGTGAGGATCATTCTTGGCAGCAGGCCAGAAAGTAATTTTTTTTTTCTTTTAGAGACAGGGGTGTCACTGTGTGGCCCAGGCTGGAGTGCAATGGCATGATCATAGCTCACTGTAGCCTCCAACTCCTGGATTCAAGTGATCTTCCTGCCTCAACATCCTAAGTAGCTGAAAGACCATGCCCAGATAATTTTTTACGTTTTGTAGAGGCAGGGTCTTGCTATGTTCCCAGGCTGGTATCGAACCCCTGGACTCAAGCGATCCTCCCGCTTAGACCTCCCAAAGTGTCGGGATTACAGGCATGAACTATGGTGCCTGGCAAAGAAAGGCAGTAGTTCTAATCTGGGTCTGAAGTAGGACTAGGTGTCCAGGGCAGATGTGGGAGTCTGAAGGATCCTGAGATAGGGCCAAAGAAGTGTAAAGGTGAGGCCTAGCGCTGGGGCTTGTAAAGCAGGAGGAGAGCTTTCAATGCCTTCAGGGTCCTAGAAGACAGGCCTTGAAATCCAGGCATCCCCCAGTAGGCCTAGGGATCATGCAGAGAAGACGCAGGGCCTTAGAAGATCTAGAATTCTAAAGTGAGAGCTTGATACCCCTAAATGGGTTTGGGGGGTTCTAAAGTAAGGTTTAGAGGTCCAAGAGGTGGGTCTCCGGTCCTGGGAAAGTGTCTTAGCCAAAGACTCCTTAAGATGAAACCCGAGGCCCTGGAGTAGGACTCAAGGCCCCAGGGGCGTGAGGTCTGGAAGCCCTGGATGAGGCTGGTGCTCTGGGAATCCCGGGCAAAGTCAGAGCGGTCTAGGAACAAGACTGTGGTCCCTACAGGTGAGGACTAGGGTCCTGGGCAAATCTGGAAGTTTCAAAGGGTAAAGTTTGGTGATCAAGAGGGAGGAACCTGGAGCTCTAAGGACAGGCGTAGGAATCCTAGAGGTCCCTAAGTAAGTCTGTGGTCTTAGGATTTCGGTGTGAAGGGCCGGGCAGAGCTTGGGTGAAGAGTGACTGGACCGAATTCTTAAGCCGCTAGGACAAGGGGCAGGGCCTAAACGCTTAGAAGGTGGGGCTTGGGCATGCGGAGGGTTGGAGCTTGTGAGGGAAGGCGCTGAATCTTGAGGGTCGGCTCTCCAAGAAGCAGGGAGACTGGTCCTAATTCTGGAGGTCCCAGACTAGGTCTAGATCACTGGGTAAAAGGGGCGCGGCAGCACGTACGGGAGAGCTGCTCCCACTACTCACATCTCGAGACCTTTGCCGGTGTGGGTCAGTCCGGAAGGAACGACCCGCCTCTTCCGGTATCGGTTGCCATGGCGGCGCCCGGGCCAGCCTGGTTTTTTTTTTTTTTTTCCGGTAGCCGATTGGACTAGCAGCCTGTTCCCTTTAGGCTTAATCCGTCATGGCGGCGCCCTACGTCTTCTTCCGGCTCCGGCTGGTCTTGGCGGCGCTTCGAGTAACCACTTCCTCCCTCTTCTGGCTAAATTGCTTTATCCCTATTTCCGGCTTGCAATGGCAGCGCCCGAGGTTCAACGGAAGTAAGCAATGGCAAGTACGGTGGTGCCTCGGCTCCGAAGAGAATGCACCGCCGAGCTGCGCGGCACCGCACGGGATTGAGCAGCAGACACAGGCTCTCCACATCTCCCGACTGGAGCTGGTGGCGAGCGGCCGCCGTTGCTGCAGCGTCTCAACGTGCTGTTCCCGTTTTGGTGGGGTGCTGTGGCGGTCGGCTGGTGGGCTCAGGGATAGGGGACCTGATTCCCAACGCCGCGCTGCCACCGTCGGCCTTGCGCAGACGCTGATAGTCCTCCTGGCACCCTGTTTCACTTGATCGCTTGGAACTGGAGGGAAGAGGGAGTCAAACCAAGAGCCGAACTAACTCGGCTTGGGCCTCCCATTTGCTTAGCCTGAATGACCCAGACGTTCTCCAACCCTTAGCATAGGCCAGGACAGACACGGTGTTTAATCCTGACTCCATGAAACTAACAGCCAGTTATTTCCTGTCTTTGTAATTCATGCCTCCCAGTGTAGCAGCATTTCCCCCTCCCTTCTTATCTGTCTTAAAAGTGTGAAGTTAGATGTAGGCGTGAGTTTCCCCACTTAAGAGACTGGATATCCCATGGTCAGAACTGAGCATTGGTCCTGCCGTTTAGTTTGCAGAGCTTTCAAGATTCTAGTCAAAATGAGCAGAACATTTTGCAGTTAATCAGAGTTGAAGATGAACAAGAGCTTCTTGACTATGAACTAGTAACGACCACGTGGAGTCTCAATGTGTTGTAAAATGATGATGATGACAGTGACATCATAGAGGACATAGTGCAAGTGAAGAGTTGGGTACAGAGCCTGGGGCCTCAGGAGTTCTGGATAAGTGAGCACTGTACGGGAGGCTGTGACCATGAGATACCCTGGTTGGCAGTTGGCATCCGAGGACCAGCACTGGCCACTGAATCTGCCATGGGCACGTAAAGAAAGCTTTACACCTTGAGATCCCTCCATTCTTCCTTCTTAAATTTCCAATTGTATGTTTGATGGGAGAAGAGGGGAAGAAATCAACATTTCAAAGCTCTGGAAAGAGTCAGATAACCGTTTTTGGCTCCAAATGTGGACTAAATCCCTAGATTTTCCTCTACTGGGAGAATGAAATCTTAACCCATCCCATTTCCTTGTTGGGACTCAAAAAGCGATACACCAAAGATGCATTTTGATATGCTGAAAGGGCCTTAGAAGCTGCCTCAGACGGTCTGTCTAACCTTGTCTTGTTCGTGTGTGGGAGTGGGGTAGCCCACAGGTGCACAGGGAGGGAGTTTCTGGAATTTTCTTATCTAACCAAGAAATCTTTAAAAAAAAATTCAATTGTCTTAAACCCTCTTTCTAGAGACCTCATTAAAGACCTAGGAAAAATCAACCACCTTTAAACAGGAAAACCAAAACTGTAAAATGTTTTTTAAAGAGATTTATTTTGAGCCAGTATGAGTGATCACGGCCTAGGGAACATAGGCTCAAGAGGTCCTGAGAAAGTGTGCCTGAGACAGTAGAATTACAGTTTGGTTTTATACATCCTAGGGGGCCAGGAGTTACAGACAAAGACAAGTCAGTACATGAAAGGTGAGGATTGTGTTCAGCTGGGTGCAGAGGCTCACGCTTGTAATCTTGGCACTTTAGGAGGCCAAAGTGGGTGGATCACAAGGTCAGGAGTTCGAGACCAGCCTGGCTACAAAAAAATACAACCCCATCTCCACAAAAAATTAGCCAGGCATGTTGGCAGGAACCTGTAGTTCCAGCTACTCAGGAGGCTGAGGCACGAGAATTGCTGCGGAGGTTGTAGTGAGCTGAGATCACACCACTGCACTCCAGCCTGGGTGACAGAGCATTACTCTTTCAAAAAAAAAAAAACTCTACTGTATTTTTATAATACATTTTGTACTACCACTTATAACCACTTGGGTGTGTGGATTGCCCATTAAGTAAAACAGTTTACAGTTGACCCTTGAACAACATGGATTTAAACTGTACTGGTTCGCTTATACTCGGATTTTCTTCTGCCTCTGCCACTCTGAGACAACAAGACCAACCCCTCTTCCTCCTCCTCAGCCTACTCAATGTGAAGAGGACAAGGATGAAGGCCTTTATGATGATCCACTTCCACTTAATTGAATAGTATATTTTCTCTTCCTTATGAGTTCCTTAATAACACTTTATTCTAATTTACTGTTGCAAGCATACAGTATATAATGCATATAACATACAAAATATGTGTTAATCTGTTTATATCATCAGTAAGACTTCAGGTCAATAACGGGCTATTAGTAGTTAAGTTTTGGGGGAGTCAAAAGTTCTATGTGGATTTTCTACTGCATTGTTTAAGGGTCAGCTGTAGATTCAAGAGCTACCTAGGAGTGTAGAGTTGACTGACAGGACTGGGACTGAAGTGTCAACAATGGTGATGGACTTCCAACAACCCTGGAGTCTAAGGATAGATGTCATCCACCAGGCAGGGTTGGTACTGCCAGTGTGTCATGTGCTGCAGCCTCTTTTACAACAACAAATAACGGGAGTCACAAGTATGGCATACGGTGGTGGCTTCTGCATTAGAAACATAGGCCAAGCACGGTGGCTCGTGCCTGTAAATCCCAGCACTTTGGGAAACTAAGGTGAGTGGATTGCGTGCACCCAGGAGTTTGAGACCAGCCTGGGCAACATGGCGAAACCCTCTACAAAAACTACAGAAGTTACCTGGGTGTGGTGATGTCATAGGTAGTTCCAATACCAACAACTAAAAAATCTGGACAAAATGGGAGACAGCAGAGTTCAGAAATTGGAAATAAGCATTGTAGCACAATGGTCCCCAAGAGAAAGCAGACAAATGAAGTGACACTAGTGGCCCGGCTTATGTTGGGAGAGTTAGTTTCCAGGCTACATAGCCCAGGGGTGTCCCTGGGTTGAGATAAAATTGAGAATTCAGAGAGGCCAAGGCAGCTAAGAGTTTGGAAGGCAGGGTACCAGAGAGTAGCGTGCACAGGCCTGCGAAGGGTTTCCTGCACGTGTAGCCCACAGCATGCCTGTGAACACACTCCTGGAGGCCAAAGGGAACCACCACCCAGGAAGGTGCAGGCAGAGCAATCCTGGAGCTTGCAGTTGTCCATGTTCAGCGCCCCCATCCCCACCCCCTGCCCCACGCAGCCATAGTGTAGAACATCACTGTGCACTGGGTAAATTACTCAAAGATACTGCCTCTCCAATGAAGCAAAATTAGCCCTAAATGGCTGCTCTGGTCTCACCTAAGCAAGCTTAGAAAACTTAGAAAACGGAAATCTGGTGTGTGAAATCAAGATCTCCAGAAAGGCCGCGTGTGGTGGCTCATGCCTGTAATCCCAGCACTTTGGGAGACCGAGGCAGGTGGATCCCTGATGGGGAGTTCGAGACCAGCCTGACCAGTAAGGAGAAACCCTGTCTCTACCAAAAACATAAAATTAGCTGAGTGTGATGGTGCATGCCTGTAATCCCAGCTACTCGGGAGGCTGAGGCAGAAGAATCCTCCGCTGGGAGGCAGAGGTTGTGGTGAGCCAAGATTGCACCATTGCACTGCAAAGCGAGACTCCATCTCAAAAGAAAGAAAAAAGATCTCCAGAAACAGTAAATACAACTTATGACAAAAATAGCACAAAGGCCAAGAGACAGGAAAGTGTGTGCTGTTGCAAAGTTGTTCTAGCTGTGAAGTGATAGAATATTACATAAAAGTGTGACAAGTCTAAAGATGTACACCAGAAATTTTAAAAGAAACAACAACAAATGAAAATGGAGGTAGAGATAATAAGCCGACAAAGGAGACAAAAATGGAATAATAAAAAATAGATTAGCCCCACACAAGCATGTATGGCCATCTGATTTTTTTTTTTCTTTTAAGAGACAGGGTTTCACCCTGTCACTCAGGGTGGTGTGTAGTGGTGTAATCACAGCTCACTGCAGCCTCAACTCCCAGGCTCAGATGATCCTTCCACCTCAGCCTCCTGGGGAGCTGGGACTACAGGCTCACAACACCATGCCTGGCCAATTTTTTTTTTTTTTAGTAGATACAGGATCTGGCTCTGTTGCCCAGGCTGGTCTCAAACTCCTGGGCTCAAGCAGTCATCCAACCTCAGCCTCTCAAAGTGTAGGGATTACAGGCATGAACCACTGCGCCCGGCCTATGGCCATCTGATTTTTGACAGAAGTGCAGAAATAATTCAATAGAGAAAGGATAGTTTTCAAGTTACAGTACTGGAGCAATTGGATATCTACTGGCAAAACAACAACAACAAAAACCTTACATATTGTACAAAAATGAACTGTAAGTGGAAAATGGATTATAGATTTAAATATAAAGCATAAAGGTATAAAACCTTTAGAAAGTAATATATGAGAAAATCTTTGGGCTAGATAATAAGTTCTTAGACACAATACCAAAACCCAGTAAATTGGACTTCATCAAAATTTAAATTTGTTTCTTGCAAAGTACCTGTGAAGATGATGAAAAGACAAACTATGGACTGGGCGAAAATATTTGCAAAGAACTTGTGTGACAAAGGCTTTATATTTGGAATATATAATGAAGTCTTAAAATTCAACAGTAAGAAGACAAACAATCCAATTAAAAAATGAACACCAGACTGACATTTCACTGAAGATGTACAGATGGCGGATAAACACATGAAGAGATGTTCAACATCTTTAGCCATTAGAGAAATGCAAATTAAAGCCACAATGAGATATCACTACTCATCTATCAGAATGGCTAAAATAAGAAATAGTGGGCTGGTCCAAGTGCAGTGGTGCTGCAACAAATTGATCACAACCATTTACAGATTTATTTGTTCCTTTTCTCCTCCCACTGCTCCACTTGACTGGCCTTAAAAAAAAAAAAAAAAAAAAAAAAAAAGGTGACATCACCAACTGCTGGTTGGTCAGAATGCCAAGAAGTGAATCACTCGTACATTGATGATAGGAATGTAAAATGGCACAGTCACTGTGAAAAGTTTGGCAGTTTCTTTATATATATATACACTTTTTTTTTTTTTAAATAAGACAGGGTTTCTCCATGTTGGTCAGGCTGGTCTCAAACTCCCAATCTCTGGTGATCCACCTGCCTTGGCCTCCCAAAGTGCTAAGATTACAGCATGCGCCACCACGCCCGGCCTGGCAGTTTCTTAAACAATATATGCAACCACCAAATGACCTAGCAGTCACAATTGTGAACACTCGTCCCAGGGAAATTAAAGTTTACACAAAAACCTGTACAGTAGTCCCCCTTTCCCCCTTAACTGCAGTTTTGCTTTCCTTTTTTTTTTTTTTTTTTTTTGAGACTCTAGTCTTGCTCTGTTGCCCAAGTTGGAGTGCAGTGGCATGATCTCAGCTAACTGCAACCTTCACCTCTTGAGTTCAAATGATTCTCCTGCCTCAGCCTCCCAAGTAGCTGGGATTACAGGCATGTCCCACCAAGCCCAGCTGATTTTTGTATTTTTAGTAGAGTTGAGGTTTCCCCATGATGGCCAGGCTGGTCTCGAATTCCTGATCTCAAGTGATCCACACACCGCAGCCTCCCAAAGTCCTGGGATTACAGGTGTGAGCCACCACACCCGGCCAGTTTTGCTTTCTGCAGTTTCAGTTACCCACAGTCTGAAAATATGAGTACAGTATATTTTGAGGCCACATTCATGTAACTTTTATTACAGTATAATTGTTCTGTTTAATTGTTGTCAGTCTCTTACAGTGCCTAATTCAACTTCATCAAAGGTATGTATAGGAAAAAATATGTATAGGATATATAGTATACATAGCACATATGGATAGTGTATATACTATCCATGGTTTCAGACACCTACTGGCAGTCTTGGGATATATTCTTCAAGGACAAAGGGGGTCTGTTGTGTGTGATTGTTTAGATCAGCTTTATTGTTAATGCCCCAAATTGGAAACAACCAAAATGTTCAAGGTGAATGGCTAAACAATGTACATATATACTATGAAGTACTACGTAGCAATAAGGAGGAATTAGCCACTGATACATGCAACTACTTGGATGTATCTCAAGGGAATTGAGTGAAAAGCCATTCTCAAAAGGTTATACTTCATGATTCCATTTACATACGATTCTTGAAATAACAAAACTGTGGAGATGAAGAGCAGATTAGTGGTTTCCAGGGGTTAGAAATGGGGGCCGGATGTGGAAATGTCTATAAAGGGACAGTATGGCAGAGCTCTGTGATGACAGAACAGCTCTGTATCTTGATTATGTTGGTGTCACATCAATATACACAAGTGATAAAATGAAATAGAACTATGTACCACACACAACACAAATGAGTGCATGTAAAATTGATTAAATTTGAGCAAGCTTTGTGGACTGTCCCAGTGTCAATTTCTTAGTGGTAAACCTACAATTTAAAATAAAAAGCTAAAAAAAACCATTTTTTGGGAAATGTTTTTAGTGCTGCTAATAATGAAGTGGACTAACAACAAAAGACCCCAGCTGTGGGATCGTGTAGTAGACAAAGCCTGGAATAGTGTGCAAAAGCGTATAGTTGGGATTCTAACAGCAGGGGGAATTGTCAGTCGATAGAATGGAGTTTTTCCTTATTCTTCTCAACCAGTTTACTGAAGCAAAGCCTATCTTTTCTATTAAATTTTTTCTTTAGCCTTTTCCTGAGATGAGGTCTCACTCTGTCACCCAGGCTGGAGTATGGTGGCAAAATCTTGGCCCACTGCAGCCTGGAACTTCCAGGCTCAGAAGATTCTTCCACCTCAGCCTCCTGAGTAGCTGGAACTACAGGCATGGGCCACCACACCAGGCTAATTTTTTTTTTGTAGAGAAGAGGTTTCCCTAATGTTGCCCAGGCTGGTCTCAAATTCCTGGGCTCACACAATCTGAACCAAAGTGTTGGGAATACAGGTGTGAGCCACTGCACCCAGCCTTTCATTTATAAAACAGAGACAGGGTCCTGCTCTGCCACCCAGGCTGGAGTGCAATGGCATAATCTCAGCTCACTGCAGCCTCAACCTTCTGAGTTTAAGCAATCCTCCCAGCTCAGCCTCCCAAGTAGCTGGGACTACAGGGGTGTGTCACCATACTTAGCTAATTTTTTTTTGTTGCTGCTTTTTGTTTTCTGTCGAGATGAAGTCTCAGCCCAGGCTGGTCTAGAACTTCTAGGCTCAAGTGATTCCTCCTGTCTAAGCCTCCTAAAATGTTGGGATTACAGGCACAAGCCACAACGTCCAGCCTGTAAAGCCTATCTTGAAATGATAGCTTTTTCTCAGTCTTTTCCTGTCTGCCTTATAATTAGTAACAGAGCATCTAAAGCCAAACTCAGTAAAGAATTACCTTAGGAAAGCTTTCGTCATCAAAGCATTTTTTTTTTCTTTTTTTTTGAGATGGAGTCTTGCTCTTTGTCACCCAAGCTGAAGTGCAGTGGTGCCATCTCAGCTCACTGCAACTTCCACCTCCCAGTTTCAAGAGATTCTCCTGCCACAGCCTCCTGAGTAGCTGGGATTACAGGCACCCAAGCTGGTCTCGAACACCTGACCTGAGGTGATCCACCTGCCTCGGCCTCCCAAAGTGCTGGGATTACAGGCATGAGTCACTTCGTCCGGCCCAAAAAGCATCTTACAATTGCACAAGTATAAACAAGATGATCTAATATCAACACTGTTTACAATGGCCAAAGGTAAGTCACCAGAGTATCTGCAGAAACAATTATAATGGCCAAAGAATGGAACAACTCAAATACACAGGGGATGGTATATCCATACAATAAAATACTGTACACAAAAAAGAAAACGTAACCAGCACTCTACACACTGCTATGAAAGCAAGTCAATATAAATGCAGAAAAAAACCAAGTGTAGAAGTATAGACTAAATATAAAAATACTCACTGGAGGCTGGGCGCAGTGGTTCATACCTGTAATCCCAGCACTTTGGGAGGCCGAGGCAGGTGGATCACTTGAGGTCAGGGTCTTTAAGACAGGGTCTTCCTATATTACACAGGCTGGCCTTGAACTCCTGCACTCAAATGATCCTCCCACCTCAGCCTCCCAAAGAGCAGGGACTACAGATGCAGAGCACCATGTCTGGCTTCCAAAATGGATGAATCTTATTTCACTATGCTAAGTGAAATAAGCCAGTCACAGGACAAATACTGCATGATCCCACTATATGAGATATCTATAATAGTCCAACTCATAGAAACAAATGCAAAAAAAAAAAAAAAGAAAAGAAAGAAAGAAAGAAAGAAAAGAAAAACAGAGTAGAAGAGTCCTTGCTAGGGGCCAGGGAAATGGGAGAGTTGTTCAACAGACATAAAGCTTCAGTTACATAAGACAAGTAAGGTCTAGGCCGGGCGTGGTGGCTCAAGCCTGTAATCCCAGCACTTCGGGAGGCCGAGGCGGGTGGATCGCGAGGTCAAGAGATTGAGACCATCCTGGTCAACATGGTGAAACCCCGTCTCTACTAAAAATACTAAAAATTAGCTGGGCATGGTGGCGTGTGCCTGTAATCCCAGCTACTTAGGGGGTTGAGGCAGGAGAATTGCCTGAACCCAGGAGGCAGAGGTTGCGGTGAGCCGAGATCGCGCCATTGCACTCCAGCCTGGGTAACAACAGCGAAACTCTGTCTCAAAAAAAAAAAAAGACAAGGTCTAAAGAGCTGTTGTACAACATGGTGCCTATAATTAACAATAACTTATTGAACACTTAAAGATTTAAGAGGGTAGGTCTTGAGTTGTATTCTTATCACAGGAAAAAAAAAATCCAGCAGCAACCAAAAAGCAAAAAACAAAGGGGTAGGAGCAAATTCGTGAAGATGACAGATATGTTTACTACCCTGATTGTGGTGATGGTATCAAAGGTGTGTGCATACAGTCAAACCCATCAAATTGTATACATTAAATATGTAACAACTGTAGGTCTACAAAGCTGGTCAAAAGAACACTGTACCTGTTTATTTTTATTTCAATGTGGCTATAAGAAAATATAAAACTACATTATATTACAGCTTGCATTCTATTTGTATAGTACTGTCCTGCTCAAAATGGACTAACAGGTGTGTGAAAGTTACTGCCTGCTGAGAACAGGGTGTAGGAAACGTGGGATTGGAAAGGAGACTTGTCACTATATGTATGCTCTTCCATTTATCAATATTTCTTTCTTTTTTTTTTTTTTTTGAGACGGAGTTTCGCTCTTGTTACCCAGGCTGGAGTGCAATGGCGCGATCTCGGCTCACCGCAACCTCTGCCTCCCGGGTTCAGGCAATTCTCCTGCCTCAGCCTCC
This sequence comes from Saimiri boliviensis, assembly GCF_048565385.1. Lineage (NCBI taxonomy): Eukaryota > Metazoa > Chordata > Mammalia > Primates > Cebidae > Saimiri > Saimiri boliviensis. The sequence continues at coordinate 49,453,481 of NC_133449.1, read as the reverse complement.
TGAGTAGCTGGGATTACAGGCATGTGCCACCATGCCCAGCTAATTTTTAGTATTTTTAGTAGAGACGGGGTTTCACCATGTTGACCAGGATGGTCTCGATCTCTTGACCTTGTGATCCGCCCACCTCGGCCTCCCAAAGTGCTGGGATTACAGGCTTGAGCCACTGCACTCAGCCAATATTTCTTTTTTTTTTTTAAGATGGAGTCTCACTCTGTAGGCCAGGCTGGAGTACAGTGGCGCCATCTTGGCTCACTGCAACCTCCACCTCCTGGGTTCAAGCAATTCTCCTTCCTTAGCCTCCCCAGTAGCTGAGATTACAGGCACCCGCCACCGCACCTGACTAATTTTTATATTTTTAGTAGAGGCAGGGTTTCACCATCTTGGCCAGGCTGGTCTCAAATTCGTGACCTCGTGATCCACCTGCCTCTGCCTCCCAAAGTGCTGGAATTACAGGTTTAAGTCACCGCACCAGGACTAAATATTTCCTATTTTAGGAAGACACATGAAATTTTTGAATATACAGAAAACCATTGTCAATAGTTAATCTACCAGAGATTCAGAAACCTTGCATTCTTGGTTTTCAGGTCTTGGTTGAGAGTTCTAATACCTTTGAAAAATCTCAAGAGCAACCTAGTAATAGTATCTTCATTGAACTAAAATTACATTTTGCTTTAATCTGATAGGTCTCCTAATCCAAAAGGCCAACATCAAGTTAAACAACATCCAGTTTCACTTTGATGTTCATAGCTGCCAGTTCAGCTACAAAATACCGAAAAACATAAGGCACAGAAACAGTATCGATAGTGTCACTGCGATGACACAGAGTACAGTTGTATTTTCTATTGCGCATGGCAGACCAAGAAGGGGGTGGCTTCTCCAACAGTGGAGAGAGTAAACTGCCACACTTCACACACACGTGGGCTACCGACCGATCCGAGCAGTTGAAGAGGCGGTCATGAAGGAGAAAAGATGTACCATGAGCTAAAAGCGCATCCCGTTCCATCTCCCCAAAACGGATTCCACCCTGGACATTTCTTCCACCAATAGGCTGGTTGGTGACTCTGTCGCGGGCTCCAGTTGTCCTTACTTGAAACTTGTCTGAGACCATGTGGCGTAAGCGCTGATAATAAACCACTCCTATGAAGATGTCTGCTTCCAGTTCTAGCCCACTGATGCCACTATATAACCTCTCGGTGCCATAGAAATTGTAGCCAGCAGCTTTTAACATCTCACCAAAGTATTCTAAGGCTGAGTTCTCCTCTGAGAAGATGAAGGGTGTAGCATCATGGCAGAGACCATGCAAAGCTGCAGACTTCCCAGCCATACTCTCAATTAACATCCCAATGGTCATGCGGGATGGAAAACCATGGGGATTGAACAGAATGTCTGGGACCATCCCACTCTCAGTAAAAGGCATGTCCTCAACAGGCCACAATCTGCTCAAAATGCCCTTCTGCCCATGACGACTGGCAAATTTATCTCCAATAGTTGGGTTCCGAGGCACTCTCATAGTGATGCAAACACACTTGAATTTTCCACTCCCAGTGTCATTACTGCACACTTTGATGTTATCCACAACGCAATTTTCTTTACTCCTAGGAAAAAATAAACCGTGTAAGATCAACCTTATTTGTTTGAACTTACAGAGATAAGTTTCATTGATATTATTAGTGCTTCATAAAGGATATTTGTAAAATACATTTTGCGGGGGGTGGGGGGGCAGGGAACAGGGTTTCAGTCTGTTGCCCAGAGTGGAGTGCAGTGGTGTGATTACAGCTCACTGCAGCCTTGACTTTCCCAGCTCAACTGCCTGAGCAGCTGGGACTACAGGTACACGCCACTAGGCCTAGCTAAATTTAAAATTTTTTTTGTAGACGTAGGGTCCTACTACATTGCCCAGGTTGATCTTGAACTCCTGGGCTTAAGGGATACTCCCAAAGTGTTGGGATTGCAGGTGTGAACTACTGTGCCTAGCCTGCAAAACTCATTCTTACCTTTACTCTGCAACAAACAGTTGGTATGAATAGAGCTACTAGTGATATTCACTACAGAATTATGTTCATCTGAAAGAAAACTACCAACGAAGGCAACTGAAAAATTATTATGAAGGCCTATTGAAATGAACTATATTGTAAATGAAACTAAAAGAAGACATTTCCAATAAGGGCTCAACATTTTGGCTAGGACACATTCCTAACATTGTATATGAAAAAGATGAAAGTTTGGATAATACAGTTTTTTAAAAAAAGCACAAATCGGCCGGCACAGTGGCTCACATCTGTAATCCGAGCACACTGGGAGGCTGAGGCAGGTGGATCACTTAAGCTCAGGAGTTTGAGACCAGCCTGGGCAACAAGGCAAAACCAACTCTATTAAAAATACAAAAAATTGGCTGGGCATGATATTTTGTGCCTATAGTTCCAGCTACTCGAAGGCTGAGGCAAGAGGACTACTTAGCCCAGGAGGTGAAGGTTGTAGTGAGCTGAGATCACTCCACTGCACTCTAGCCTGGCTGAGAGTGAGACCCCATCTCAAAACAACAACAACAACAACAATAACAAAACAAACCAGCTTGGACAACCAAACTTACTTATAGTACATCACAAAACTTTCCCCGGTGTTGAGGTTTAGGTAGCTGTAATACGGATCTCCATACTGCAGTTTTGCTCCTATAAACGGCAGTCCATCATCATCTAACTTCTGCAAAACCCGTGGGTCACCAAGTTTGATTCCAAACACCAGGCTACTATCTCCTTGTTTAATTTTTTCAGAGAGGTCTATGAACTCAGACTTGTAGACACTTCCATGGGCAAAGCCTCGTTCCCAAGAGGCCTTATTCACAATCTGTGAAGTAAAAGAATTGTTAATTTAAAACGCTGAGGCCAAGTAAGGATTTTCAAAATAAAACTAGGTAGGACTATAATACTGTAATACTTAGTTTAGAATAACTGGCATCACATTTTAAAACTCTCCCCACATTTTCCACATCGTTGATCGTGTGTCATATACTAGATACTTGGGGACACAAAAATATTCCTTCAGTGATTTCACAGCAAACAAAAAAGTTAAAAAATAAAATGATTGGGACAACATTCCCGGTAAAACTTACCATGGCATCTTCCATATCATAGCCAGTGTAAGAAATCACAGCAACAATGGCATTGGTCCCAATTGGATAGTTATCCATGTCATAATAATCATACATGGAGGGTCTCACCAAGGGACTCTGAGGAGTCTGAAGACGATACAGTTTGTTATCTGATCGGTCTTGATAAGTGAGAAGTGGAAAGCCCATAGTTTGCTTACCTACATGGAGAAAAAAACATCTGAGCATTTTCTGCTTCTTCCATCTTGATTATAGGTGTGATACATATCACTGAAACAACTAAATATTCATCAGAGAATGAATAAATAAATAATCATGGTAGTTATGCTTACTATAGACAAATATATAAGCTGTGAAAATGAAGTAAACCTGCATGTATCAATGTGACCGGACCAGAAAAACCATGCTGAGTGGGAGAAAGTGCAGAATGACAATTAATACGATACAATTTATGTGTATTGGCAACACACTCCACACAATTCTATACCTAGTTTATGGATACATGTATGATATAATGAAAGCTTTAAAAGGGGACAGAAAGGAAGTACACAAATTACAGGATATCACTACAGGAGGAAGAGGGAATTGTAATTATTATGTAATTAGATTACTTTCTTACAGCAGAACATGTATTTGTTAATTCTAGGTAGTGGAGCATAGGGTGAGATTCTTCTGTGTACTACCTCACAGTATAGAGCATCATTTCAGAATAAAATAATTTTAAAATTCAAATATGTGCAAGTTAAATTTTTAAAAAAATATACACTTATAGCTTCCAGTAGTAAGGGCTACTCTTACAAGACCACCCTCAACATGTAAGTGTAAGATGTAGAAAAAGGCCCCAACTACACATACAGCACTTTTGGTTACTCTTCTGACAGCTTTGGGACAGGAACCAAAGGCTGCCAGAAGCTGGGAAGAATTTTTACTTGGACAAAAGGAACCACACTGGATCAATTTCCAGGTTTTTCATATTTATGTATTGATTTATTTTTGCCTTATGGCCCAGTGTGCCAGCTACAACTTAGCTACAAACCCAGTCTTACTGGCTTAAAGAACCAAGAAATAGAGTTCTGAGCATGACAATAAAGGGAAGGGGGAACATTTCAGAAATGAGAGAACCACAAAGGGAGGCCCTTAAATTCAGCATATAAATTGGGTCCAAATCTTTGGCAGACTCCTGAACTCTGCATGCACCGGATAGATCAAAGCAGCCCACCTAAGGCTGAAGAATGTAGTTCAACTGCCATGTTCACCAAGTTAACTACCAGTTAAAACTAAAAGCCAATCCTCTTCTCCTAGAGAATTTTTGGTGACATGCACCGAACCAAGGTGATGGACTGCATATTAAAAAGACGTAAAACAAAAAAAATTAAAATGTAATTGAAGGCCAAATGCCACAATAAAAACAAAACCAATCCTCTTCAGAGGACCCTAACAAGATCCGAGGTTTAAAACATATTCCTCACGGCCGGGCGTGGTGGCTCAAGCCTGTAATCCCAGCACTTTGGGAGGCCGAGGCGGGTGGATCACGAGGTCGAGAGATCGAGACCATCCTGGTCAACAAGGTGAAACCCCGTCTCTACTAAAAATACAAAAAACTAGCTGGGCATGGTGGTGCGTACCTGTAATCCCAGCTACTCAGGAGGCTGAGGCAGGAGAATTGCCTGAACCCAGGAGGCGGAGGTTGCGGTGAGCCAAGATCGCGCCATTGCACTCCAGCCTGGGTAACAAGAGCAAAACTCCGTCTCAAAAAAAAAAAACAAAACAAAAACATATTCCTCACAATGTTCATAATACAATCCAATGTTACTGGGCATACAAAGAAATGGTGAAACTTGACTTATACTCAAGGAAAGCAATATTGAGATGACCCAGACATTGGAATTTACAGATAATGATTTTACAACACCCATCATATAATTTTGCTCAAAATATAAAGGAAAACATGCCCACAATGAATTAAGAATTCTTAGAGAAAAGAGAAACTATAAAAAAAGAAACAAGGCCGGGCGGGGTGGCTCACACCTGTAATCCCAGCACTTTGGGAGGCCAAGACAGGTGGATCACAAGGTCAAGAGATCGAGACCATCTGGGCCAACATGGTGAAACCCTGTCTCTATAAAAATACAAAAAATTAGCTGGGCCTGGTGGCACATGCCTATAATCCCAGCTATTTGGGAGGATGAGGCAGGAGAATCACTTGAACTCAGGAGGCGGAGGTTGCAGTGAGCTGAAAACGCGCAATTGCACTCCAGCCTGGGCAACAAGAGCGAAACTCCATCTCAAAAAAAAAAGAAAAAGAAAATAAAAATAAAAAGAAAAAGAAACGTTTAAACAAGTCAGGCCAGACACAATGGCTCATGCCTATAATCCCAGCAATTTGGAAGGCCAAGGCAGCTGGATCACTTGAGGACAGGAGTTTGAGACCAGCATGGTCAACATGATAAAACCCTGTCTCTACTAAAAATACAAAAAAATTGGCTGGGCATGGTGGCACATGCCTATAATCCCAGCTACTCAGAGACAGAGACAGGAGAATCACTTGAACCAGGGAGGCAGACGTTGCAGTGAGCCAAGACTGTGCTACTGCACTTCAGCCTGGGTGACAGAGCAAGACCCTGTCTCAAAACAAAAAAAAAAAAAAGAAAAAGAAAAAGAAACAAGTAGAAGTTCTGGACTTGAAAAATACAGTCGTTCACTGCATAACAATGTTTTAGTCAATGCAGGATGGCATATATACTATGGTGATCCCACATTTTAATATATTTTTCTTTTTCTATATTTAGATACACAAATCCTTGCCACTGTCTTACAACTATCTACAGTGCACAGTAGTTACATGACAGCCAGGTTTGTAGCCTAGGAGAAATGGGCTATACCGTATACTAGCAGTGTAGTAGTCTCTGCCATCTAGATTTGTGTAAGTTCACTCTACGATGTTCACACTACGACAAAATCACGTATGACTTCTCAGAATGTATTCCTGTTGTTAAGAACACACGACTGTAAGTGAAAATTCGGTAGAAGACACAATGAAAAGTGACTGTAATAACAGGTCAATAAAAATGATCCAATCTGGGCTGAGTGCAGTGGTTCATGCCTGTAATCACCGCATTATGGGAGGCTGAGGCGGGTGGATCACTTGAGATCAGGAGTTCGAAGCAAGCCTGGACAAAATGGTGAAACCCTGTCCCTACCAAATCACAAAAATTAGCTAGGCATGGTGGTATGTGCCTGTAATCCCAGCTACTCGGGAGGCTGAGGCAGGAGAATTTATTGAATGCAGGAGGCGGAGGTTGCAGTGAGCTGAGATAACGCCACTGCACCCCAGCCTAGGCAACAAAGCAAAACTCCATCTCAAAAAAAAAAAAAAAAAAGATCCAATCTGAAGAAAATAAGGAAAAAAGAGAACATGCATGCATGGGATAGATCAAAGCAGCCCACCTAAGGGCTTGACATTGAGTAATGTCTATGGAACAATATCAAAAGGGTTAACATATAGCAATGTTTTTAGAAATAATGACAGAAGACTAGCAATTAAATTTAAAAAAACAAATTTGAGGCTGGGAGAGATAGCTCATGCCTGTAATCCAACATTTTGGGAGGCCAAAGCTAGTGGGTCACCTGAGGCCAGGAGTTCGAGACCAGCCTGGCCAACACAGTGAAACCCCATCTCTACTAAAAATACAAAAAATTAGCCAGGTGTGGTGGCAGGCATTTGTAATCCCCAGCTACTCTGAAGGCTGAGGCTGCAGTGAGCCAATATCGCGCCACTGCACTCCAGCCTGGGCAACAAGAGCAAAACTCTATCTCAAAAAAAAAAAAAAAAAAAAAAAAAAGAGAAGAAATAAAAGAAAGGAAAGAAAGAAAGAGAAAGAGAAAGAAACAGAAGACAAATTGGAAAAGAACTGCAAACTCTAATTAGGACTACATAAAGAAAACTTTAGGCGCCGGGCGCGGTGGCTCAAGCCTGTAATCCCAGCACTTTGGGAGGCCGAGGCGGGTGGATCACGAGGTCAAGAGATCAAGACCATCCTGGTCAACATGGTGAAACCCCGTCTCTACTAAAAATACAAAAAAATTAGCTGGGCATGGTGGCGTGTGCCTGTAATCCCAGCTACTCAGGAGGCTGAGGCAGGAGAATTGCTTGAACCCAGGAGGCGGAGGTTGCGGTGAGCCGAGATCGCGCCATTGCACTCCAGCCCGGGTAAAAAGAGCGAAACTCCGTCTAAAAAAAAAAAATCAATGTCAAAGACAAAGTTTAAAGATCTGTCATAAATTACAGGAAACTAAATAGACATGCCAACTAAATACAATGAGTGATTCTGGGCTGGTTGCTTGTGGCACAGAAAAAATAAAAGTTGTCATAAACCATATTTTTGGAACTTAGTCAACATATATAAATAAGGACTATGCAACAGTATGCTAGTATCAAGTTTCCTTTCCTGATTGACTACACCATCCTCCCTCTTCCTTACCCATCTGGCACTGGTACATGTTCCGTGGACTCTGGTTGTGATCAGAGAAAGGGATGAAGTTGGCGATCACGCTCAGCAGGCTGTGTGGAAAGAGTTCCTGGTGTGTGGTAACTCCAGCAAAAACTTCATCCTCATAGATAGCGACATTCATGAAGATCTGGGAGAGTGGATGTCCAAGGCACAAAATAACTGCGACTGTTTACACATTAACTCTTACCTTTCTCAGAGTTCGATACTCAAAGACTCAAAAGAAAACCTTCCCCACCCAACATCATGAGTGCTGAATGGGTCAACTGGGAAGCACAGAGAAGCATCCAGTTAGAAATACCACTTGCTTTACATATTTCACTCTAAATCTACCCCAGACTAATTGTGAAGGGAAACAGGAAGAATAATTTTTAAGGAGCAAAAAGCCTATAATTTTGCAATTGCAAATATGCAGGCAAAGACTGAGTGTGAATCTAATGCAGGCGTCCCCAAACTTTTTACACAGGGGGCCAGTTCACTGTCCCTCAGACCGTTGGAGGGCCACCACATACTGTGCTCCTCTCACTGACCACCAGTGAAAGAGGTGCCCCTTCCTGAAGTACGGCGCGGGACCGGATAAATGGCCTCAGGGGGCCGCATGCGGCCCGCGGGCCATAGTTTGGGGATGCCTGATCTAATGGAATGTTCTCACCTCACCAGCTGAGGCAGAGCCAGGTTCTAAAGAGCTCTGGGAGCTAGACAGGGTAGGAGGCAGGAAATGTGACCACCAGCCCTCTCAGGTTCCACAGAGTGAGATCAGACATGGAAACTGCTTTGTGCCGGTCACAGAGGTGGTAGAAAGTCTGACTTTCTTTTCAATGTCCAACTGTCATTGTTAACACTAACAATCCTTTTAAAAAGGAAGAGTTAAGTCTCTGAAAGTTATGTACTATACAAATAAGCACATACACTCCTCCATCACACATATATATTTACCTGTTCCATAGTTCCAATTAGTTCTTCTTTGCCCAATTCCAAGTTCTGCACAGGCCGTACCAGTCTACAAGGAGTGGTAAAAAGGAACAATCCTGGGTACAGACTTGGTTTTCCTGTCATGGGTATAAGGACCACTTCCATCCAGGGAGGAATTCTTTTCTCTCTCAATACCTGTTTTCAACAAAAACAGAGTTTAACAAACCTAGCATCTCAGAGTCATGGCTGTTGCTGCCAGTCTTATGCCCCATGGAATGCCACTCATCTACAATCGGGCATGGTAAAAGCCCTGCTTCCTTGAGTGCTCAGCCTGGCTAGCAGGCAAATCACTAACTACTGAGGCTAAGGATAAGGTACACCATGAATGCACGTCTAGACACACTAAAGGAAATTCTGTCCTTTGTGATCTAAAATATAGTAGATTATTGGCTTTATTTTTAAATGTAATAAACCAAAAACTCATGAGTGGGCTGGGGATGGTGTAATCCCAGCACTTTGGGAGGCCGAGATGGATCACTTGAGCCGGTAAGTTCAAGACCAGCCTGGGCAACGTAGCAAAACCCCAGCTCTACAAAAAATTAAAAAATTAGCTGAGTGTGGTGGTGCATGCCTGTGGTCCCAGCTACCCGGGAGGCTGAGGTGGGAGAAGCACTTGAGCCCAGGAGGTTAAGGCTGCAGTGAGCCAAGATCACATCACTGCACTCCAGCCTGGGTGACAGGACAGAGTGAGACCCTGTCTCAAACACAAAACAAAAAAACTCCAACGAACTCCTGGGTGAAAGGAGAAATAAAAACCTAAATTACAAAAACCATGTGTCAGAACTCATGGGAATTCACGGCTAAATGTATTATCATTAAAAAGAAGATGTTTGGTGGAGGGGGACACAGGGAGATACTGGTCAAAGGGTATAAAGCTTCAGTTATGCAACAGAATTAAGTTTCTGGAGATCTCATGTATAGCTTGTGACTATAGTTAAGAATAATATATTGCATACCTGAAATTTAAAAGCAGATCTCAAGTGTCCTCATCCCTCTACCCTCCACAATGCTAACCAAAAAAAGAAGAATGAAAATAAATTATTTAAGCAAAAGCTAAAAAAGAATAAGGTAAACCAAAAGAAAGCACAAATTATAACAAAGATAAAATCAGACTGATGAGGCAGGCAGATCATTTGAGGTCAGGAGTTCGAGACCAGCGGGAACGATGTGGAGAAACCTCGTCTCTACTAAAAATACAAAAATTACCCCGGCATGGTGGTGTGCACCTGTAATCCCAGCTACTTGGGAGGCTGAGGCAGGAGAATCACTTGAACCCGGGAGGCAGAAGCTACAGTGAGCCAAGATCATACCACTACACTCCAGCCTGGGCGACAGAACAATACTCCGCCTCAAAAAAAAAAAAAAAAAAAAAAGGAATGATTGAATGATTGTTGATTGGGTACAGAGTCTCCATTTGTAACAGTGAGAAAGTTCTGAAGATGGTGATGACTGCACAATAACATGAATGTACTTAATATGACTGAACTATACACTTGATCAAATCTCATACTCTCTGAGCATCAAAATAAGTAGTAACAATACTCAAAATTAAACAAGCATCTATAAATCTGTGGTAACATAAATAAATGAATAACTAATAGAAAAGAAAGCCCTCTCTACAGAATAGCAACTAATAAAGATAGAACAAATGATGGTGGGGGAAAACACCATGTGGTAACCATCACAGTAATATTAACTCATCAAAGAACCACCAACGGAATAGTAACTCAGCAAATAATTCATCAACTACTGGGTGAAAATGTGAAGAAAAGGGGCTCCACATAGCTTTCAACTATCTCTCCACAAGTTACTTATTACAGAGAAAACAGAAACTATGTGAATTAACCTAAAGAACACAACCTTGAAGGGATCAGTTAACATGACCCGTAATGGGACAAATCAACATCATGTGCTTCCTGAAAATGAGAATGTGAATCTCATCATGAGGAAGCAAAACATAAACCTAAATTACAGGAGAGCTGTAATATTGTGAAATATCGATTTGGTCTTCCACCCTGTTTCCTGGCATACAATTCCTAAAATCCTTACACTTTCCAAAGTGATGTCTTTTTGCATGCTATTCAGATGCACAAAAATCACTTGAACCAGACGGATTGCTTGAGGTCAGGAGACCAGTCTGTCCCAGACGGTGAAACCCCACCTATACTAAGTATACAAAAAATTAGCCAGACATGGCGGTACGAACCTGTAGTCTCAGCTACTCAGGAAACTGAACCACAAGACTCTGACTCAAAAAATTAAAACAAAAGACTGGTGGTTGGCAGCATCTAGGTGGCTTCAGGATAGGATTGGTCACTAGAAAGACCAAGCCAGGATTAGAGGACTGGGACTTTTAGCCTTACCTTCAACCTCCATGAAGGGGATAGGGGCTGGAGGTTAAGCTAATCACCAATGGCCAACAATTCCATCAGTCGTCCTACGTAATAAAGGCTCCATAACAACCCAAAGGACTGGGTCAGGGAGTTGCCAGAGTGGCCAGGCATGGTAGTGCAGTCCTGTGGTCAGGCAGCTTGGCAGCCTGAAGTAGGAGGATCACTTAAGCCTGGGACATCAAGACTGCAGTGAACTGTGATTGTGCCACTGCACTCTAGCCTAGGCAACAGAATGAGACCCATCTCTTAAAAAAAAAAAAAAAAAAAAGAAAAGAAAAAAGAGAATATTACTGAGACAACTGGTGGAATTTGAGTATCAACTATGGATCCCACCCACATGACCTTCTCTGATTTTCAGAAATGTACTGTGGTTACTGAAGAGAAAGTCCTTGTTCTTAGAAAAAATACACTAAAATCTTTATGGAAAATGGGACAATGTCTGAATACTGCTCTCAGATGGCTCAAAAGAAAAAAATTATAAAGAGCATACAGAAGATAAAGCATGTGGGGCAAAGCATAGTAACTGGTGGATTTGGGTAATGTGTATACAGGAGGGTCCCATGTACCGATCAAACATCTTTGCTCTAAGTGTAAAATTCTATCAAATGAGCCACAGAGTTCCAATTCTAAGAATATACTCAAAAGAATTAAAAACACGAGGACTTAAATAGATATTTGTACACTCATGTTCACAGCAGTGTTATTTGCAATGACCAAAAGGTAGAAATGACCCAAGTGACCAACAGAGCACTGAAACTAAAACTAAAATTTAGCTTAGCCGGGCGCAGTGGCTCAAGCCTGTAATCCCAGCACTTTGGGAGGCCGAGGCAGGTAGATCACGAGGTCAAGAGATCGAGACCATCCTGGTCAACATGGTGAAATCCCGTCTCTACTAAGGATACAAAAAATTAGCTGGGCATGGTGGCGCATGTCTGTAATCCCAGCTGCTCGGGAGGCTGAGGCAGGAGAGTTGCCTGAACCCAGGAGGCAGAGGTTGCGGTGAGCTGAGATCGCGCCATTGCACTCCAGCCTGGGTAACAAGAGCGAAACTCCGTCTCAAATAAAATAAAATAAAATAAAATTTAGCTTAAACATTTTTTAAAAATAACACAGAACAGCAAATAAACCACAAACCCATCATGTTGCCAAAGGACAATTCTTTCAATGGCCATTATCAAAGCAATAAATACTTGTCACTAGGAGGAAATCCCAAAGACAAGTTATTCAAAGAATGTCAGTCTACTTTTTAAACATATATTTTCAAAACCTAGGAGGCAATGGAGTGTAACTTCTACCTTGCATATTTTGAATACTATGGAAATATCTGTATTTGAGATCCCTCAGATGCCACTAGTATTAAAAAGGAGAAAAAAGGTTAAAATTAGTTAGATAAGCAGATTGGGGTGCCTCAATGAAACTACCAAAGAATGTATATGGGTAAAATATCTGTCACTGACCCCAACCAATGAAACCAGTATAAGGCAAGCCTCTGTTACCAGAGGGAATGCATAGGCATTTTGGACATTCTGACCTCTGACCACCTGATCACTCTAGACTGCCCAAGGGTTAACCCCAAAACTAGAAAAGAACTGAAAATCTAAGGTCAAGGGATAGGACAATTCACAAAGCTCAAGCCCACCTTAAAATGACGAAGAGAATCTGCGATGCCTGAAGCAAGTTCCTTATCCACCCAGCCAACCATGACGCCGTCCAGCAGGACAGGGTAGCACTCACTGTACGGTCGGTGGGGAGCTCCATCAACAGGAGTGACCCCTGGTAAAGGGAACAAACAGCACAATCACATTAGAATGCTTTATCCAACATTCCAGATTCCCTCCAGATGGGGTCAACAGCTGCTGGATCAGTTCAGATATCAAATTATCCTTGTCTCTAAAATTTTAATCGCACTTCAAAGATATCTAAAGCGGGCTTATCAATGCCATTTTTCCAACAGCATGTGTTCCCTTTGTTTCTTTGTGTTGGCATTTTGGTAATTCTTGCAGTATTTCAACTATTTTTATTATTATTATACCTGTAATGGTGATCTGTGATTAATGATCTCTGATGTTACTACTGTATTTGTGGTAGAAATATCAAGACAAGACCAGATGCGGTGGCTCACGTCTGTAATCTCAGCACTTTGGAAGGCTGAGGCAGGCGGATTATGAGGTCAAGAGATTGAGATCATCCTGGCCAACAGGGTGAAACCCCATCTTTATTAAAAACACAAAAAATGGCTGGGCACGGTGGCTCACACCTGTAATCCCAGCACTTTGGGAGGCCGAGGCGGGCAGATCATGAGGTCAACAAATCGAGACCATCCTGGCCAACATGGTAAAACCCCGTCTCTACCAAAAATACAAAAAATTAGCTGGGCATGGTGGCACGTGCCTGTAATCCCAGCTACTCAGGAGGCTGAGGCAGGAGAATTGCCTGAACCTGGGAGGTGGAGGTTGTGGTGAGTCGAAATCGCGCCATTGCACTCAAGCCTGGGTAACAACAGCAAAACTCCATCTCAAAAAAAAAAAAAGAAAGAAATAGCAAGACAACTAGAATTAGAAGTAGAGCCTAAAGCTGTGACTGAATTGCTGAAATCCCATAACCAAACTCAACAGGTGAGTAATTGTTTCTTATAGAATAAACAAAGAAAATGTTTTTTTTTAATTGTTGTTCTGTTTTTGAGACAAGGTCTTCCTCTGTTGTTCAGCCTGCAGTGCAGTAGCATGATCATAGCTCACTGCAACCTCAAGCTCCTGGGCTCAAGCAGTCCTCCCACCTCAGCCTCCTGAGTAGCTGGCAGGTGCATACCACCACGCTTGGCTAATTTTTTATTTTTATTTTTTGTAGAGACAGTGTCTTCCTATGTTGCCTAGGCTGGTCTTGAACTCCTGGGCTCAAGCAATCCTCTCATCTTGGCCTCCCAAAGTGCTGGAATTACAGGCCTGAGCCACTGCACCCAGCAGAAAATGGTTTCCTGAGATGGGATCTCAAGAAATGAGAAGATGCTGTGAACACTGTTGAAATGACAATGAAGGATTCAGACTGGTGATGGGGGAGGGGCACAAAATTTAAAAAAATTTGTTTAAAAAGGATTTAGGTTATTCCATAAACTTAGTTGATAAAACAGAGGCAGGGTTTGAGGGGACTCACTGCAACTTGGAAATAGTCTCTTCTGTGGGTAAAATGCTATCAAACAGCATCACATGCTACAGAGAAATCTTTTGTGAAAGGAAGACTCAATTAGTGTGGCAAACTTCTTTGTTTTATTTTAAGAAATTGTCACCAGGCACAGTGGCTCACGCCTGTAATCTCAGTACTTTGGAAAGCCAAGGCAGGTGGATCACCAGAGGTTAGGAGTTCCAGACCAGCCTGGCCAACATGTTGAAACCCCATCTCTACTAAAAATATAAAAAATTAGCTGGGTGAGATGCCGGTTCCTGTAATCCAAGCTACTCGGGAGGCTGAGGCAGGAGAATTGCTTGAACCCGGGAGGCGGAGGTTGCCGTGAATTGGGATCATGCCATTGCACTCTAGCCTCGGCAACAAGAGTGAAATTCCATCCCAAAAAAAGTAAAAAAAAAAAAAAGAAATTGTCACAAGCCATAACTTTTATATGCACTGGCAAACAGATATTCATGTGACTCACTTTATTGCAGTGCTCTGGAACCAAACCTGCAGTATTTCTGGGGAAAGCCTGAAGGATTTGCTGAAGTTTAAATCACTTCAGCAAGGACACACGGGAAACTAGCAACTCTGTCCTTAGCAGAGTAGTAAGGGGACAGGGGCCTAAGGGAGGGAGCATCTCACTGCATGTCTTTTTAATATTTTGATTTCTAAGCCATGTAAAGGCATTAAATGCATTAACCCCCAAAATGTAATTACAGTTGATCCTATAGTTGATCCTCTGCTGATCTGCCTGTCTCGGCATTCCACAGTGCTGGGATTACAGGCGTGAGCCATTGCGCCTGGTGACAATTTCTTAAAATAAAACAAAGAAGTTCACAACACCAATTGAGCCTTCCTTCCAAGAAAGATTTCTCTGTAGCATGTGATGCTGTGCACATTTGCCTACTTGCTACCTTATATCTGTAACCAGAAAATTCATACCAGGGATGCTTTCAAAGTCATTCCAGGACATGCAGCAAAAAAAAATTGAGTCCCCTGATGTGAATGCTCCCCATAGCTGAAGTCAAACAAGACGATGCCATGCCTTCTTGTCAGCTCATGCTGTATATAAGCATCCTTTGCTCAGTCTGATCAGTGGCACGTTTTTAGCATTTGGGCTTTTTTTGTTGGTGTAACTTCACTGTTTTAATAATAGCCTCCAGGCCAGGCATGGTGACTCACACCTGTAATCCCAGCACTTTTGGAGGCCAAGGCAGAAGGAATGCTTGAGGCCAGGAGTTTGAGACCAGCCTGGATAACATAGCAAGACCTCATCTCTACCAAAAAAAAAAAAAAAATTGCCTCCAAGTGCAGCACTGAAGTATTGCATAGCATTTACATATGCAAAAAGGCTGTGATGTGCATAACAGAAAAAAATGTGTGTTAGATAAGCTTATAGTTACAGTACTGTTGGTCGAGAATTCAATGTTACCACATGAATAATATATATTTTCAAAGGGTGTCTTCCAACAGAAACACACATAAAACAAGGCTACATACTGATCAGCTGACAAAAATGTAACCAGAGGCTCTCAGGAACCTAACTCTGTACTTCCCCTAGGCACAGTGGTTCAATATTCACTAGTGACTTTAAAGATGATGAGTACTACAAATAATGAGAATCACCTGAAATTAAGTAAAAAAGGAATACTCTTCCATGAACCATAAATGCATTCTGAAGACATCAAGTGTTTGTTAGAGTGTCTCAGGATACCCACTTTGTGTTTCATCTGTCCTCCCAATGTGAACGTCTCTATCAAAAGTTAGGTAGCAATTCTGTCTTCTTCTCCAGCGCCAGGGCAAAAATCCCTTCCCCATCTCTTTTTTCTGCAGGTGGATATATTTTCTACTGCTCCACTTTATTTTTTTCTCCTTTCTACTCTCTCCTGAACTTTGACATTTTTAATTACCAGTAACAAAATTCTTTTCCTCACAGAGGATAATCCTTCAAATTATACTGATTACATCTTCTAAATCCTTAGTATTTCTTGATTACTTTCTGTGGGGCCCTCTTCTTACAGGCCACTCTCGCTGTTTTTTTTTTTTTTTTGGACGGAGCCTCACGCCTGAATTTTTACTAGCGATGGGGTTTTGCCATGTTGGCCAAGCTGATCTCAAACATTTGACCTCAAATGATCTGCCCACCTTGATCTCCCAAAGTGTTGGGATTACAGGTGTGAGCCACCACACCTGGTCAGGCCACTCTAACTGGAAGCATACTTTTTTTTTTTTTTTTTGAGACGGAGTTTCGCTCTTGTTACCCAGGCTGGAGTGCAATGGCGCGATCTCGGCTCACCGCAACCTCCGCCTCCTGGGTTCAGGCAATTCTCCTGCCTCAGCCTCCTGAGTAGCTGGGATTATAGGCACACGCCACCATGCCCAGCTAATTTTTTGTATTTTTAGTAGAGACGGGGTTTCACCATGTTGACCAGGTTGGTCTCGATCTTTCGACCTTGTGATCCACCTGCCTCGGCCTCCCAAAGTGCTGGGATTACAGGCTTGAGCCACCGCGCCCGGCCTCTAACTGGAAGCATACTTTTAAAGCAGAACTTTGAGTCAATGCCCTTCTAGTTGCTTGACAATACCTATCACCTGATCCACCTGAACTGGAAGTTTTACTGCATAAATATTACTCCCATTGGAGACCCTGTCCACAGATCACCGAAGACAGAACATTTCTAGTCTCTAAATCACAAATGAAGAAGCCTGGGACTAGAAGACTGCAGAGAAGGCTGACATCTTTAAGTATGAAGGTAAATTCAAATCAAGCATCAGGTCAAGGATTAGATAGCTTTCTAGCCAAAGCAGAGACAGAGACAACAGCTATAAGGTTATCAGGAAAAAAGGTTATGTATCTGATGACATCAGGGTAGACTGGAAAACCTCCTTTTAAACTGTACTCCTGCAAACCAACACTGTTTTCTACTTAGAAATGCAAAGATCTGGCTGGGCGCGGTGGCTCAAGCCTGTAATCCCAGCACTTTGGGAGGCTGAGGCGGGCAGATCACGAGGTCAAGAGATCAAGACCATCCTGGTCAACATGGTGAAACCCCATCTCTACTAAAAATACAAAAAAATTAGCTGGGCATGGTAGCACGTGCCTGTAATCCCAGCTACTCGGGAGGCTGAGGCAGGAGAATTGCCTGAACCCAGGAGGCAGAGGTTGTGGTGAGCCGAGATCGTGCCATTGCACTCCAGCCTGGGTAACAAGAGCGAAACTCCGTCTTAAAAAAAACAGAAATGCGCCGGGCGCGGTGGCTCAAGCCTGTAATCCCAGCACTTTGGGAGGCCGAGGCGGGTGGATCACAAGGTCAAGAGATCGAGACCATCCTGGTCAACATGGTGAAACCCCGTCTCTACTAAAAATACTAAAAATTAGCTGGGCATGGTGGCGCGTGCCTGTAATCCCAGCTACTCAGGAGGCTGAGGCAGGAGAATTGCCTGAACCCAGGAGGCAGAGGTTGCGGTGAGCCGAGATCGCGCCATTGCACTCCAGCCTGGGTAACAAGAGCGAAACTCCGTCTCAAAAAAAAAAAAAAAGAAATGCAAAGATCCAACACGAGACGCAAGGAGAATGACCCAAAAAACTACTCAATAGCTTCTATACTTCCAACATTAACAAGTCTTTTTCAAACACTTTGGCATCATTCTTATTGATCTTTTTTTTTTTTTTTTTTT
Source organism: Saimiri boliviensis (assembly GCF_048565385.1). Lineage (NCBI taxonomy): Eukaryota > Metazoa > Chordata > Mammalia > Primates > Cebidae > Saimiri > Saimiri boliviensis. The sequence goes on along the minus strand of NC_133449.1, from coordinate 49,435,659 downwards.
TTTTAAGATGGAGTCTCGCTCTGTTGCCCAGGCTGGAGTGCAGTGGCGTGATCTCAGCTCACTGCAACCTCTGCCTCCCGGGTTCAAGCCAATTCTCTGCCTCAGCCTCCCGAGCAGCTCGGTTTACAGGTGTCCATCACCATGCCCAGCTAATTTTTATATTTTTAGTAGAGATGGAGTTTCACCATCTTGGCCAGGCTGGTCTTGAATTCCTGACTTCATGATCCACCCACCTCAGCCTCCCAAAGTGCTGGGATTATAGGTACGAACCACCGCATCTAGCCTCATTTATTTTTTATTTTGGAGACAGGGTCTCACTTTGTCACCCAGGCTGAAGTGCAGTGGCAGCAGAATCACAGCTCACTGCAGCCTCGAACCCCTGGACTCAAGTGATCCTCACTTCCATTATCTTTTTTGTTGTTGCTGAAAGAAAACACCCCAGACCTATAACACTTAGTTTCTCCTGTTTTCACTTTCAAAGAACACATTGAGCCTTCTATAGAGGATCCAAGAAAGCAGCCCAACTCCTACACAGAAGAGTAAAAAAGAATTCTTTTTTTTTTTGAGATGGAGTTTCGCTCGTTACCCAGGCCGGAGTGCAATGGCGCGATCTCGGCTCACCGCAACCTCCGCCTCCTGGGTTCAGGCAATTCTCCTGCCTCAGCCTCCTGAGTAGCTGGGATTACAGGCACGCACCACCATGCCCAGCTAATTTTTTGTATATTTAGTAGAGACGGGGTTTCACCATGTTGACCAGGATGGTCTCGATCTCTTGACCTCGTGATCCACCCGCCTCGGCCTCCCAAAGTGCTGGGATTACAGGCTTGAGCCACCGCGCCCGGCCAAAAAGAATTCTTTTTTTTTTTTTGAGACGGAGTTTCGCTCTTGTTACCCAGGCTGGAGTGCAATGGTGCAATCTCGGCTCACCGCAACCTCCGCCTCCTGGGTTCAGGCAATTCTCCTGCCTCAGCCTCCTGAGTAGCTGGGATTACAGGCATGAGCCACCATGCCCAGCTAGTTTTTTGTATTTTTAGTAGAGACGGGGTTTCACCATGTTGACCAGGATGGTCTCGATCTCTCAACCTCGTGATCCACCCGCCTCGGCCTCCCAAAGTGCTGGGATTACAGGCTTGAGCCACTGCGCCCAGCCCCAAAAGAATTCTTAAAGTCTCTGCTGAATCTCCAAAAGCTGCACAACTTAACAGTTAAAAACCACATAACCAAATATAAGATGTTTATCACTGTACACTACATACCCAAGTTGCAGAGTAAAGCTGGAATGGATGTCGTATATACAAACTGTGTGACAACCTCACATACGGCAGTTAGGTGGTTCATCAGGCCACAGGGCTCCCCATCTGGGGTGTGCACCGGACAAAGGAAGCCCCAAGACTCTGGCAGCAGTCGGCGTACTGTGGTGGTCCTCATCTTGGCAAAATCAGACCCTCTGTGCACGCAGCGGAAATGGGAGAGATAGCGTATGAAGTTCAGCTTGTCAGCCACGACACAAAGTCCAGATTCTTGAAGGAGGCCAAGACCTTAATAAAACAAAAGTCACTAAAAAATGGGCCGAACTTTTAAAAGACGGAAATTTTTGAGGCTTTATGATGACAAAACCTCAGAGCATTCTACAGATCACAGAATGAGTTATTACATTTATTCTCCTAGCTCTGATGAGTGGAAAGAGTTCACAAAAAAAAAAAATACGTAAAATAATCCACAGATTTCACAAACTGTTTAAGCCCCAATGAGTTCCCTAACTCCTCTACTACTTCTGAGCCTCCTTTGTGGGAGAACGTTAAATGAGTTAATAAAATAGCAAGTAATTAAATTCATCTGAGACGATCAGAAAATACGCAAGCAAGTGAGCAGGACAACGAAAGAATCAGCATCAGTAACATGTGTTTAAAAAAAAAAAAAAAAAAAAAAACAGGCCGGGCACAGTGGCTCAAGCGATAATCCCAGCACTTTAGGAGGCTGAGGTGGGCAGTTCACCTGAGCTCGAGAGTTTCAGACCAGCCTCAGCAGCATAGCAAAACCCCATCTCTACAAAAAATACAAAAATTAGCCAGGTATGGTGGCTTATGCCTGTAGTCACAGCTACTCATGGGGCTGAAGTGGGAGGATCACCTGAGCGTAGGAGCTCAAGGCTGCAGTGAGCCATGATCCTGCCATTGCACTCTAGACTGGGTGACAGAGTGAGACCCTGACTCAAAAATGAAAAGAAAAAAACATTTCTGGATTCCCAATTACCACTTTTAAAGTTTCTAGGGTCATTCTCTTTTTTGTTGAGACAAGGTCTTGCTCTGTCATCAGGATGGAGTGCAGTGGTACAATCATAGCTCACTGCAGCCTTGACCTCCTAGGCTCAAGGGACCCTCCTACCTTGGCCTCCCAAAGTGTTGGGATTACAGGCATGAGCCACCACACCTGGCCCCTCAGGTCACTCTGAGGCAAGGCAACTGGTTTAGAGATGGGAATGTACAGTAACCCATCCAGAATTCCTGAGAGGTAAGCCTTCCTCAGAGGTCTAAGTGGTCTTTCATTACCGAGAAGGAGGCAGACGGAATGTATTTGGTTATCTGAATTAAATTTTAGCTACACAGACACCTTGTCTAAAGCCCTTCAGACTGATATTTGTCAAAGTCATAGTTGTGAGAAATGAACTATTTTTTTTTTTAGTTTGCTTTTAAAAAGAAACTTCTAGGGACAAGCAAATCTACATTAAGCAAACAATTTTAAAAACATAACTAAAACGATCTATTTAATTTCACCTGTTTTAGAACGCAGATTCCCTGTAGCAAGAAGGTATTCAAATGGTTTTGTAAGGTCTAGTCCCATAGTAAAAATCTTCATCAAATTGTCAGTGTTCATGGACACATTGGTCTTCTGAGCCTTCTTATCAAAAGCTATTTTAATAGACACTAACCAACCTTCCAGTTTTTCCTGAAATAAGAAAAAACATTTAATAAAAACTTATTTTAGAAACTTTAATATAAAATAACATGTGAGCTAGGTGTGGTGGTCACACCTATAGTCCCAGGACTGGCTGGACTGCTTGACACCAAGAGAACATGAAACTGGGCAAAATGGTGAAACAAAACCCCATCTCTACAAACAATTTAAAAATTAGGGAGAAGGGAGCAGGGTGAGGGGGTGGGGCATGCCTGTAGTTCCAACTACTTGAGAGGCTGAGGCAGAAGGATCGCTTGAGTCCAGGAGTCTAAGGCTTCAGCAAGCCATGATTGTGCCATTGTACTCCAGCCTGGGAAACAGGGTAAGACCCTATCTCAATAAAATAGTATGTGTTTTAATTATCACAAACTTCATATTTATTCCCATGTAATCTGTACAACCTTTAACAAAAAGGTCCACTAACATATAATGGATACGAAAAACATCAAAACCAAAAACCTGAAAGAGAGCTTTGCAGGTGCAGAAAGGATAGCTCTTCAATGTCACAGACTCCTTCACCTGTTATACTTGTTATACACCCAAAACCAATCACGTGAACACAGAGCATCTTAATCTATGTTGCCAACACTCAGTGAAATGGCTAAAGAAGGTTGCAATTCCAAAATTACAGCTACACTGGAGGAACAAGTTCTGGTATTCTGAATCACTGTAGGTTGAATACAGTTAACTATATTTGTTGTATATTTTCTCACTGCAGCCTCAACCTCCTGGGTTCAAGGGCTCCTCCTGCCTCAACCTCCCAAGTAGGTGGGACCATAGGCTACCATGCCTGGCTACTTTAAAAATTTTTTTTGTAGAGATGGGGGTCTCACTTTGTTGCCCAGACTGGTCTCAAACTCCTTGGCTCAAGCAATCCTCTTACCTTGGCTTCCAAAGTGCTGGGATTACAGCCATGAACCACCACACCCAACCCTATTGTATATTTTCAAAAAGCTAGAAGAGGGGATTTTCAATGTTCACAACACAAAAATATGACATATGTTTGAGGTGGAATGTGTTAATTACTCTTATTTGATCATTATACATTATTTACATATATGGAAATATCACTGTATACCCCATAAATATGTACAATTATTACATGTCAACTAAAAAGAAAAGAAAAGGCCGGGCGCGGTGGCTCAAGCCTGTAATCCCAGCACTTTGGGAGGCCGAGGCGGGTGGATCACGAGGTCAAGAGATCGAGACCATCCCGGTCAACATAGTGAAACCCCGTCTCTACTAAAAATACAAAAAATCAGCTGGGCATGGTGGCGCATGCCTGTAATCCCAGCTACTCAGGAGGCTGAGGCAGGAGAATTGCCTGAACCCGGGAGGCGGAGGTTGCGGTGAGCCGAGATTGCGCCATTGCACTCCAGCCTGGGTAACGAGCGAAACTCTGTCTCAAAAAAAAAAAAAAAAAAGAAAAGAAAAAAAGAAAAGAAAAAAAGACTATACACCACCAGCACTTAAAAAGAAAAAAAAAAGGCCGGGCGCGGTGGCTCAAGCCTGTAATCCCAGCACTTTGGGAGGCCGAGGTGGGTGGATCACGAGGTCCAGAGATCGAGACCATCCTGGCCAACATGGTGAAACCCCGTCTCTACTAAAAATACAAAAAATTAGCTGGGCGTGGTGGCGCGTGCCTGTAATCCCAGCTACTCGGGAGGCTGAGGCAGGAGAATTGCCTGAACCCAGGAGGCGGAGGTTGCGGTGAGCCGAGATCGCGCCATTGCACTCCAGCCTGGGTAACAAGAGCGGAACTCCGTCTCAAAAAAAAATAAATAAATAAAAATAAAAGAAAAAAGACTATACACCACCAGCACTTCCTATGGGGGGGTTCAGAAATCATTGAAAACGCCTAAAAGAATGTTTGAAATAGTTTCTCTTCTATTATCTGATATTTGGAAGAAAACCTGGAAGATGTACATAGGTCACTTGATCACTGAATGCCTTTTCCTGCAGGCCCCCGAGTCAACACATTAGCCATTGACTAGTGATAATCCACCTGTTTAAACTACGCATGTTTGAACACTCATACTTGGAAGACCTATTCTTCCAGCAGACAGCACTGGAAGTGTCACATTTCATTTCCGTATATTCTCTGGCACTGACACTGCACTTAGTATCACTGTGATGCAGTGATATTAAATTTTCAGTACTTTGAAGGAATAAATTTTGGAGAGGTGTGGGAAGAAGGAATACATTTATAAAATGTTATAATGAATCTCACAACTGACTACACACTGGTAGGATTTGTAAGTAGACTGCTAAAAGTCTGTAACATACAGGTAAGCGAATGAGAGTGAAGAAAACTGTGAGCTCACCCAACAAGGGTGTCAACGTAGGTTTGGTCTTATCAAGTGAACTTAGAGGATCAAGTTTGAATGGAAGAGCCTGGCATTGCTGCTCCACCTCTGCTGGCTGCTGTTTTGATGCCTTTCTTGAGCCTACATCTTCCTGTGTCATAAACATTTTTATCAGGTATACACTGAACACTTCAGTTTCACGGTCAACATCGAATCAGAAGCCCTGGATCTTGACAACTGATTTATCTGTGTTCTGCCTTTTTTCATAACTATGTCTACTTCCTTATTTGGGTTTAAAATCAAAACTGGAAAAGCTAACTCAAGTGTTTTATGGTTTATCTACAAATAATACAGAAAATATGGTTGCCATCTTTTAATTTTATATTGCTTATTTCAATGTAAATAAAATATGAATTTTTAAGAGTCTATATGTCATCTTATGTCATGATCATGTATCTTCTCAAGATTGTTTTCATGGTCCAAACTCAAAGGTTTAAAAGCTTTAACATAGCTAGTAAGGAAATCAGATACTGAGCAATGAATTCTCTGAAAAAGCCCCAATTTTCCCTTTGTTTCTACCATTGCTGAAACAGGTCACCTTAGTAATGCTTTGCTACAGAAGACTCATTTCTTTTCTTTTTTGAGACAGGGTCTTGCTCTGTCACTTAGGCTGGAGTATACTGGCGTGATCATGGCACAATGCAGCCTCCGTTGCCTGGGCTCAAGCAATCCTCTTACCTCAGCCTGCTGAGTAGCTGGGACCACAGACATGGCCCACCAGGCCTGGCTAATTTATTATCTGTAGAGACGAGATCTTGTCTCTGGGCTATTTGCCCAGGTTGGTCTCAAACTCCTGGGCTCAAGTGGTCCTCCCATGTTGGCCTCCCAAAGTGTTGGGATTACAGGTGTAAGCCACTGCATCAGGCATTTTTTTCTTTTTGAGATAAAGTCTTGCTCTGTCACCCAGGCTAGAGTGCAGTGACATGATCATATCTTATTGCAGGCTTGATCTCCAGGGCTCAGGGTTCCTCCTACCTCAGCCTCCCAAGTGGTTGGGACTACAGTCAGGTACCACCATGACCAGCTAACAGCTTTTTCTGGGACAGTCTTGCTCTGTCGCCCACGCTGGAGTGCAGTGGCATGATCTCAGCTCACAGTAACCTCTGCCTCCCAGGCTCAAGAAATTCTCCTGCCTCAGCTTCCTGAGTAGCTGAGATTGCAGGCACATGCCAGCCCAACCAGCTAATTTTTATATTTTTTTGTAGAGACAGGGTTTTGCCACATTGCCCAGGCTAGTCTTGAACTCCTGACCTCAGAAGATCCACCCACCTTGGCATCTCAAAGTGCCGAGATTATAGGCAAGAGCCACCGTGCCGAGCCACTGCTAATAGTTTTATTATTTCTGTAGCGATCTCCCTATGTTGTCCAGGCTGGTCTCAGACTCCTTGGGCTAAAGTTACCCTTCTGTCTTGGCCTCCCAAAGTGCTGGGACTACAGGCACAAGCCACTGTATCCCTGGTCTCATTTCTTTTTCTTTTCCTAATTAGGAATTGATGTGAAATGAAGACACATTTCTAAGTGTGGAATACAATGAGTCCACCTATGCTTCACTTCCAGTAGACTGGAAATGTAAATTAACCTTTACTTGAAAGGTTAATTTAATAACAGATTAAATTAATTAAGAGAAAACTGCTGCCTGCTTTCAGTATTTGTCAGGAAAATTCCAGGCTGCTAAAAATTTTCCATCTAATTTTATGGACAGAGCAAACAGAAACAAAAATTATTACCTTTTGAGAAGAATGTAAATAAGAATTACTGCCTAGATAAGAAATTAGATGGCTGGGCACAGTGGCTCATGCCTGTAATCCCAGCACTTTGGGAGGCCAAGGCAGGTGGATCACTTGAGGTCAGGAGTTCGAGACCAGCCTGGCCAACACAGTGAAACCCTGTCTCTACTAAAAATACAAAAATTAGCTGGGTGTGGTGGAACGTGCCTGTAATCCCAGATACTTGGCAGGCTGAGGCAGGAGAATCACTTGAACCTGGGAGGTGGAGGGTACAGTGAGCAGAGATTGTGGCACTGCACTCCAACATGGGCAACAGAGCAAGACTCCATCGTGAAAGAAACAAAAGATATCAGAAGCCAGGCATAGTGGCTCACACCTGTAATCCGAGCACTTTGGGAGGCCAAGGCGAGCAGATCATCAGAGGGCAGAAGTTCGAGACGAGCCTGGCTGACATGGTGAAACCTTATCTCTACTAAAAATATAAAGAATTGGCCAGGGGCAGTGGCTCACACCTGTAATCCCAGCACTTTGGAAGGCCAAGGCAGGGAGATTACCAGAGGTCAGGAGCTCAAAACCAGCCTGGCCAACATGATGAAAATCTGTCTCTACTAAAAATACAAAGATTAGCTAGGCTTGGTGGTGCATACCTGTAATCCCAGCTACTTGGAAGGCTGAGGTAGGAGAATCGCTTGAACCCAGGAGGCAGAGACTGCAATGAGCCCAAATCGCACCACTGAACTCCAGCCTGGGAAACAGTGCGAAACTCCATCTCAAAAACAAAACAAAACAGAAAAAAAGAATTAGCTGGGCGTGTTGGCAGGTGCGTGTGGTCCCAGCTATTTGGGAGGCTGAGGCAGGAGAATCACTTAAACCTGTGAGGCAGAGGTTGCAATGAGCTAAGATTGTACCGCCACACTCCAGCCTGAGCAATAGAGTGACACTCTGTCTCAAAAAAAAAAAAAAAAAAAAAAAAAAAGACAAGATTTTTACCTCAGCTCTCTCCATTGTCTATAACCCTGCATTACCCCTTAGATTACATCTTTTGGGGGATAAGATACAAAATATAAAATGCCATTGAATCAATATTCTTATGAAATCATTTTTGTGCCATGCCAACTTTCTCTCTATATACATTTGCAGGCAAATTTCACTACTCACAGTAGTTATGTTCTAGCGAACACCGCAGTAGCACATATAAAACCACTGCTCCTGGGGAGAAATACAGGGCTGGGTTCCTGCAAGTCTCCGTTCATAACATCTGGTCAAAAGATCACTATACAACCTTGTTTAATGCAAGCTTTTGTTGAAAGGCACCTTATTTAATATACCTTGTTAATTCGTTAACACGGAACACTAGACAGCACTTCAGTGCTATGCTTAGGAAACACTATAAACAGCAAAAACTGGCCAGGCACAGTGGCTCATATCTGCAATCTTATCACCTTGGGAGGCTGAAATGGGAGGATCACTTGAGCCCAGAAGTTTTTTTTTTTTTTTTTTTTGAGACGGAGTTTCGCTCTTGTTACCCAGGCTGGAGTGCAATGGCGCGATCTCGGCTCACCACAACCTCCGCCTCCTGGGTTCAGGCAATTCTCCTGCCTCAGCCTCCTGAGTAGCTGGGATTACAGGCACACGCCACCATACCCAGCTAATTTTTTGTATTTTTAGTAGAGACGGGGTTTCACCAAGTTGACCAGGATGGTCTCGATCTCTCGACCTTGTGATCCACCCGCCTCGGCCTCCCAAAGTGCTGGGATTACAAGCTTGAGCCACCGCGCCCGGCCGAGCCCAGAAGTTTGAGACCAACCTTTACAACATAGTGGGACCCTGTTTCTACAAAAAAATTAAAAATTAGAAGGGTGTGGTGGCACATGTCTATAGTCCTGGCTGCTTGGGAGGCTGAGGTGGGAGGATTTCTTGAACCTGGGAGGTGAGGCTGAGATCCTGTCTCAAAAAAAAAAGTAACCAATAAAAAGTACGAAATATGAAAAACACAGCACTGAATACACCTCAAAAAAGACCCTCTTTACAGTATGAGCTGAAACAGGTAAGCAGTGTTACCCTGCCATACCTCAGTTGTAATATTTGCCTCGGGAGACTCAAATTCTTCACTGCTCTGTCATGTGTATGAACAATCATGAAAGCACCAAGTAGTGACATTAGGGTTACAAATAAATTTTAGTCAATGAGTGAATTCACACAGAACCTACAAATAATGAGGATCAACCATATGTCTGAATATAGGCCACTTGCTTTTTATCATTAACACTATGACCAAGATTTGATAGGGTCTTAATATAAAACTATTAAGCAAATTTCCAAACCTGGTGTATGCTAGGATTTATGATTCCCTTACTGCTAAATGAATAAACAAAAAAGAGGCCACGCAAGATGCCAAAACTAGAAACTATAAATATGCAGAAAATAGTACTGCTGGACAGTCACACCATTCCACAAGCGGTACCACAGGGCAAGGGTGGATGCGGTACACATTTACCTTCAGAAACATAAGGAAGAGCTGACCCGGTGTAAGGACTTCTTGGTTCACTAAACTATCAGGATTGTCCTCCATGCACTCTCCTTTGGCTAAAGCAAAGAGCTTTCGCGTCATGAGACAAAGCATATAAAACTTTTCAGTATTGGATTTCAAGTGGATACAGATGCACTGGCTGTCAAAATAGAAAAAAAAAAAAAGCTTAAAACAATCTAGTTGGTAATACTACTTAATGCTCTGTTAACCAAGATCCCTAATTCATGCTTACTTAACTTTAATTAAATAAAATTAAGCATTCATTTTTTGACCCACACTGGCCACAATTGAAGTGCTCATCACGTGGGGTGTGTCTACGTACTGGACAGCACTGGTATGGAGCTGGCTCCTTTAGTAATTGGACTGTGGTTATATAAGAAAGTCCTTGCTTTGAAGAAATAGAGACATAAGGCCTGCAACCTTCAAACAGTACAGAAAGAAAAATGTACATCTGTGTACAGAGCAAGTAAAAAAGCAAATGTAAATTAAGGAAATGTTCACCATTTGTGAATATAAGAGTCCAATGTACTATTTGGACATTATGCTGGAAGTCAGAAATGATTTCAAAACAAAACTTAAAAAGGACAATAAAATAAAACACCACTACTAAAAAAATAAAGGTGAGAACAGCCACAAAAAACAAAGGCAGCCCCCAGCTAGCAAGGAGCAGAATTCTACCCCAAGATCCATTCTCATTCGCAGATGACTCACCCACCCAAACTGCAACAAATACAAAGAACCACTGACAGCCCTCTGCCCCTTCAAAAACAGTTCAGGCAAAGCACACATACTTCAACAGGAACTCCGCAGCTTGCTCATTTGGGTACCAGTCAGGAACATTGAGCTTTACTCTGAAGCATTCACCTAGATAGTTAAGGACCTGTTTTTGCGTGGAACAACCCTCTTCCATTACAATCCTTAACATCTGAGAAACAGAGTTTCTAAAGAAAGAATCATCCTCTTTTCCTTTGATGAGCTCCTGAAAGATCTGATAATCAGAAAAGCTGACAAGTGCCTAGAATAGAAAATAAAAGGTTTTCTTTTTAATTTCTCACTAATAACAAAAATATTTCGTCTATTCAGTAACAATTATCTTCTCTTTCTTAATACCCAAGGAAATTAGCACCCTGCTAATGCTGAACCAAAGTAAACTCTAAAATAAAGCATTCTTTGTAAGACAGCCAGACAGCAATATGGCCTCCAGGGTCTTCACCTCTTGGTGTTCACAAACATGTATAGTTTCCTCCCATACTGAATCAAGGCTGGACTGCTTGACCAGGAGAATGTGGTGGAAATGATGATGGGAGACTCCCAGGGCTAGGTCACAAAGGGCACTGCAGCTTTTGCCTTCAGCATCTTCTGCTCTCTGTTCTCTCAGCTAACTACGTGGAGGAAGACAGCTGTCTCAAACAGCCTACAGAAAGGGCCATGTAGACAGCAACCCCCTGAGGAGACCACCTGCCAACAACCAGCACTGATTTGCCAGCCATGTGAGTGAGCCACCTTGGAAGTCCTCAAAATGACTGCCGTCCTGTCTGACATCTCAATGCTACCTCCTGAGACCCCGGGCCACAAATGTCCAGCCGAAGCACTCTCAAACTCCTGCCCACAGAAACTGTGAGACAGAAATGTTTATTGATGTTTTAAGCTATTGAATTTTGAGGTAATTTGTTTTGGAGCAGTAGATAACTAGAACATTATTTTAATAAGGAGAATATATCCAATCTGCACAGGATACTATCTTCAATGAATTCTTCATAACAAAAGAATGCATTCATTAAGTCATACCTTAAGTGCAAATCCCAAAGGAAGAAAAAACAGTTCTTTCCGGTAAATAAAGTTCAACATAACAGTGCCATTTTCCAAGTAGTGGAGGTTCATATTGACAGCAGAATGTTCTTCTCTCACACAGTGCATTGAAACTCCTATTGAACCAAACAACAAAAAAATCAGAAACGCAGTGATTCTGTAATTGCTTCAATCATTTTTTTCTGAACAATCTTACCCCCTTAGACACAATTAAAGCCAAATTATTAAGTTTAGTCAAGAATGGCAATCAAAAATGTTTCTAAAACTTAGCAAATGTCCTCCTGCATGCAAAATCTACCCAGATTGTGAAACACTAATGTAAAATAACTGAAGCTACGAATTTAAGCAAACTTCAAAGTTTTCCTACAGGACAGAGTCCACGTCGTTTAGCAGTTTATATCCCTCTTAAACTGTGGAGTCTGGTCAAGACATGGTGTTTGATCTAATAGTGCCAATGGAGAAAAGCAGAATTTTAGATTTTAAGTTTATTTCAGTTTCAGGCAAAGACTGCTAAGACACACCACTATCAACTCAGGCAAAAGAAAATGACTAGACATTCTGACATGCTCTTTTTCTAGGTACAGTATGTACGACTACAATTAAAATCTGATTTTTGGTTCAACTAACAGGACAAATTGTTTAACTTTCAAGGCAGCTCAAGAATGCAACATGCTATCTTAGGCATTGTCACAAAGAGTGCTCAAACAGAGGCCAGGTGGCTGTCAGACAGAGACCCTGAGGGGTGTGCCACAGTAGCCTGAACCTGAAGACATCCAAGACCCACACCCACCTATGGCCAAGCCAGACTAGCTTTCATCTTCATAAGCAATAACAAAAATACAGATACTCTTTCGGTTTGCACAGGTAATAATAGAGTGCAGGTTTTCCATTGTGAAATTTTTGTAATTTTAGAAATGCTAATAATTGATAAAAATCATATATATTCAAAGTGAACAATACCTTGAATATACATATACATGTAATGATTTCCACAATCAAACTGATGAAAACATCAATCACACCCATAGTTATCATTTGTATGTATGCACGTGTGTGTGGTTGAGACACCTAAAATTTACTCATCAAATTTTAAGTAAGCAATACAGTACTACTATCGTCACCAGGCTGTACATCAGATCCCCAGAACTTACTCATCTTGTAACTGCAAGTCTGTATCCTCTGACTAACATAATCTCCATTTCTTCTTCCATCCCCATTATGAAAACTTAACACAGGAATGCTCAATAGAAAAAAACAAAAAACAAACAAAAAACAAAAGAAAGCCCAGGCATGGTGGCTCACATATGTAATCTCAGCACTTTGGCAGGTGGAGGCAGAAGGACTGCTTGAGCCCAAGAGTTCGAGATCAGCCTGGCAACATGGTGAAACTCCATCTCTACAAAATTAGCCAGTCATGGTGGCAAGTGCCTGTGGTCCCAGCTACTTGGAAGGCTGGGGTGGGAGGATCACCTGAGCCTGTGAAGGTCAAGGCCATGGTGAGCTGTGATCACACCACTCTGCACTCCAGCCTGGGCGCCAGAGTGAGACTCTGTCTCAGGAAAAAAAAAAAAAGAAAGAAAATTATCAAAGACTATTTAAATGCATCTACTTAAAAAAAAAAAAAAAGGTTTTAAATTTTCCTTAAAAAACATTGTAGTAATCTCCAGAGCTTACCATACTGAGTATAACCAGGCCCTCTGGTTTTCCATTTTGGTCTTATCATTGCAATGGGAAAATTTCTCCGAGGCATAATCAACATTCGGATGACCTTTTCAATGCCATTGATTATAAAATAGCCCCCCATTTCCTGCCAAAGAGATTAATTATAATTTGTTAAACAAAGATACTTGACTGTAAACATGAACCTCATTCCTAGCCCAAGGTAGTACAACACACATAACAGGAGAACAGAGGTGAAAGGTACTACTGATCCCTTGAGAACACAGTACACAGACACTGCCTTTATGTGAATTAAGTTTTCTCAAGTAGATTACAAAGGTCTGAGGGACATGGGAAAAAAGTATGGAAGAAAACTTGCTTTTCTGTCCCCTAAAACGTCTTCAGTCTTCACATAACACTAAAAAAAAAAAAAAAAAAAAAAAAAACAAACAAAAAAAAACTTACTCCAAAGAGGGGTCAAAAGATTAAAAACTGTAACCATTTTGCTTCGATACTCGAGTATGATTTCCCAAATAAGTTTAAAAAAATACTTTTAAAGCTGGGCATGGTGGCTCAAGCCTGTAATCCCAGCACTTTGGGAGGCTGAAGTGGGTGGATCACGAGGTCAAGAGATCAAGACCATCCTGGTCAACATGGTGAAACCCTGTCTCTACTAAAAATACAAAAAAATTAGCTGGGCATGGTGGTGCATGCCTGTAATCCCAGCTACTCAGGAGGCTGAGGCAGGAGAATTGCCTGAACACAGGAGGCGGAAGTTGTGGTGAGCCGAGATCGCGCCATTGCACTCCAGCGTGGGTAACAAGAGCGAAACTCCGTCTCAAAAAAAAAAAAAACTTTTAATAACTCCACTCAATATCGCATTTTTGTAATAAAGAGCTACTATTTAAGAATTGCCTGCTCTGAAACAGGCATATTATACTAGATGCTCTGTGTCATCATAACACTTAATTCTCATAACAATGAGTGGGATAGCTATTATGCCATTTGTAGCAGAGGAAACTGAGGCTCAGGGAGATTAACCTCCCTAACCACATGACTGATAAGCTGAAGAGCTGTGTGTCAAATCCAGCTCTGACACCAAAACCCTCTTGCCGCCACATAACACCATCTGCCTCTACTGTAGGCACAGTCTGTATGTCTTGATTACCTCAACTCAACACTGCAACGCCAACTAAGACAGCTGAAAGAAATGATGAAGGGAAGGCATGAGTTGTTAAACATGCACACAGAATCTTACTATTATCAAAGCAGACATTTTAATTTTATTTTTAGTGATGGGGTACCACTCTGTCTCCCAGGCTGGAGTGCAGTGGCACAATCACGGCTCACTGCAGTCAGGCCTCCTGGGCTCAAGCAATGCTCCTGCCCCAGCCTCCCAAGTAGCTGGGACTAATGGTGCATGCCACCACCATGCCCAGCTAAACAAACTTTTGCCAATAGCTTTGTGGGTTAAGACAGCTTGAAAAAAACTAATTTCATGGAAGTATGTCTTTATCATTCAGAAAAACCTACCAATTCTTCCCCCCAACCAATAATATTCTCTAATTTTATAGCCACTTTTTCATACTGTCTAATTTGATAGCCATTCAGAGCCATACCCTGTATGCAGGCAAGATATTGATATCTCTTTCACCTATCCAGAAACTGGGACAGAGAAGAAAATCTGGCACCCACTGACACACTTCTTGTCTTCCTACTCCCAACTCAGGCCTTCTCTACTTTCTCACACCTGGATGCCCGTGATTACCTCTGCCTCCTCATGGTGCTCAATGAGGGCTTGTGGGGGAAGGTTGTATAAGTTGCAAAGCTTGGACTTCACCATGATGGGAACATAGCCCAGAGACTGCTTAATGATTCCTTTTGAGATTCCATTCACTGCCCAGTTGATATCGGCCTAAAAAAAAATGAGAGCAAAAATTACTTAACAGACATATCTGCATCTGAGAAAACAAATGAGTATTTTCAAAGACTGAGGAAGAAGATCAATTAAATGATTTTACGCCTTAGATTTAGAAGGTGGGATCTCTTAGACAACAGCACCATGAAAGCAATTTCTGGCATAAACTTTATTAGGCAGCTCCCCTAGTCCCAAACATGTGCAGTGTGAGAGTACTCACTGTCAACTTCCCACGATAGGTACTCCTTCGGCCCCGGCATTCTGCTGGATAAACACTGGCCTCTTTGCAGATGGTCCCTTTTGGAACTGTAGGTGGACTGATAACAGCATCCAGAATAGTAAAAGAGATACGCTGATCTTTGAAAGCAAATTCGAAGGGAGGTATAGCCTGAAATGCAATTCACAGTATTAAACTGCTTGTATTTCCAAGGTACTTTTTCGCTAAGACTCTTCCAAATCTTATGTGTTCTACAAACACTGATGCCACCATGACACACCTAAAAAAGACAGTTAAGGCTACCTCTATTCTACTTATAACTTCACTAAATACATAAAGCCACATTGTATTATTAGCTCAAGATTTTTGAGTGCCTACTATGTGTCAGAGACTGTAGCAGGCTCTAGGGATACAGCTATGAACAGAACAAAGCTCCTGTTATCTGAACCAAGAGCCTTGTGTATTCTTACCTTGTCTATGTGCATAGCAAGACAAATGAGCACTGCTGCTAATAAAGCAAGGATATGGAAACAATCTTTAGCACTTAGAACTAGATGCTTAATGTACAATGGTTACTTCATAATGAAGCCAGAGCCATGAAAAGGAAAAGATGGTGGCCAGCGGGGGTTTCCCCTTCCACAGAAGTTACTTCTTTGCACCACTCTGTGAGGGAAGCTTTGTTGTTCTGAAGAAGAGGGGTCACCGAGTTCTCCTACATATTCATCACAGGCAACCTCATAGTCTTAGTCTTAGAATAAAGAGAATGAAAAACATGGAGTCAAGAAAGAATACCAATGAGGTTCTCCACCTTCACGTGAGTTAACTGACCTTTTCTAAATTTTTAAATTTTATCTAAAGCTGGTATTATTTTAGAATTTCATATTTTATTTAAAAATAAAAGCCAAAATAGAAAAAAAAGAAAAACAAACAAACAAACAAAATAAATAAACAATAATAAAAGCCAGGTGCAGTGGCTCACACCTGCAATCCCAATATTTGGGAGACCGAGGCAGGAGGACTACTTGAGCCCAGGAGTTCGAGACAAGCCTGGGCCACATCGGGAGACCTTGTCTCTACAAAAAATAAAAGTAAAAAAATTAGCTGGCCATAGTGGTGTGTGCCTGTGGTCCCAGCTACTTGAGAGGTTGAGGTGGGAGGATCACTTCAGTCTGGAAGGTCGAGGCTGCAGTGAGCTATAATCATGCCACACTATAATCATGCCACTGCATTCCAGCCTGGGTGAAAAAGTAGATCCTGTCTCAAAAAAAAAGAATGGAGCATTAGTTAAAAAAAAGAAAGATTAGAAGATTTGCTTTCTCAAGACACAGCTGCACTATTTAGATCTAAATACAGTAAATTGTTGTTATTCACAATAGTTATGTTTCATACAGTTGCCATAAACACTGAATTAGCCAATACTGAACCACTGCTCCTAGGGTAAATACATGGTTAGCTTCCTGCAAGCCTCTGGTCACATTTCATCAACTGATCAATACACAGTCTCGCATTACGTGTGTTTCTGTTTAAAGGCAGCTTATTTAATAAATATTACTGAGTCCCTAACTCATGCTTGAACAAAGCCTATGTTAAATGCATGTATTAATAGTACCCTCAAAAGGCACAGCCCAGCCTTCTTGTGCTTAGGAACTTTATACAGAACTTTAATTCTTTGCTTGGGGGCCATTTTAAACAATAAAATCCCCAACAAAAAGCACAAACACGGCACTAAATAGATAGTGAAGATGACCCCTGTTTATAGTTTATAAACTTAAAACAAGAAGGCCAAGCATCACCTTGTTGGATCTCAGCTGGAAAAATGGATACTGAACAACTCAACTTTTTCACTGCTTCTGGGCATGGTGCTTTTGCAGTACAAGTAAATTTTAGTGAGTGGGTGAATTTGCAAATATAGACTCCCCACGCAATAAAAATCAATTGTATTTTGAAAAGACAGACAAATAAATTCTTACTCACAGGAGGAATTCACTCCAAAGAAAGTAGGCAAAATTACATTTTGTAAGTAAATAAAAATATGATAAAACTATTTTTTCCCTTGGCTTTATAAATATTAATCATTTACTTTACTGTGTTTTACAGAACATTTTCAAATATGTTATTATTACAGTCCTAAGTTGTGACATCATTTTCTATGTAGGGCCAAATTTTCTTCATCTACTTCAACCAAAACAATATATCACAAGGAACTGAATGCAGAAGCAGACATGAGAATCCAGCTCTCTTTTCATTAAGCCAGACATTAAAAAGATTTTTAATAATGCAATTCATCTTTCTTTTTTGCTTTGAAAAATGTTTTTCATAAATGTTAACATATAATTGGTTTATTTTTATTTGTTTATTTATTTATTTTTGAGATGCAGTCTTGCTCTGTTGCCCAGGCTGTAGTGCAGTGGTGCAATCTTGGCCTACTGCAACCTCCACTTCCAGGGTTCAAGTGGTTCTCATGCTTCGGCCTCCCAAGTAGCTGGGAATACAGACATGTGCCACAATGCCCAGCTAATTTTTGTATTTTTAGTAGAGACAGGGTTTCACTATGTTGGCCAGGCTGGTCTGGAACTCCTGACCTCAAGTGATCCGCCCACCTCAGCCTCCTAAAGTGCTGGGATTACAGGCAAGAGCCACCACACCCAATCAATTGGTTTATTTTTAAATGAATTAGTGCTTTTCTAAAATTTCTCAATTTGATTTAAAAAAACAAAAAACAAAAAACAAAAAAACAAGGTCTTACTCTGTTACCCTGGCTGGAGTGCAGTGGCACAATCATAGCTCATTGCAGCCTTGAGTTCCTGGGCTCAGGTTAGCCTCCCACCTCAGCCTCCTAAGTAGCTGGGACCACATGTGCGCACCACCATACCCTGCTATCTTTTAACTTTTATAGGGGACGAGTTTTCACTATGTTACCCAAGCTGGTCTTGAAATCCTGGGCTCAAGCCATCCTTCTGCCTCGGCCTCCCAAAGTCCTGGGATTACAGGTGTGAGCCACTGTACCTGGTCCAATTAACTTTTAAGTAGGTATTTTTTCTCACAGACATGATACTCTAAGAATAAAGGCACATTATATACAAATATCCCACCACTCTTGTCTTACCAAAAAATAAATTTTAATGTCTCCCGTATTATTTGCGGAATAGAGTTCAAGTATCAGACTGGCAATCAAAGCTCTTCACATTATCTCTACCCGTATCTCTCACAACACAAATCTTAGGCAACAAAACCACAGGTAGGGTCCCCTAAGCATGTGACTCTGCTCTACTCTTACCCTGGACGGAATGCATGTTTCTCACCTCTTGAACTCATCTAATCCTGCCCTTTCTGAAACTCCTGGATTAGCTGCGCTGCCCACATGCTCCCACAGTAGCCCATACAATCCCTTGACAGAGCAGTGCTCGAGTATTGGCATGGACTGCGTTCCTATCTTCACTCCTTCAACCCCAAAACACGACAGGGAGCACTTAAATGTATGAACTGCCTCTTACACGGGACTGCCTCCACATCGTCAGAGCCTAGTGCCTAGAGACACTGCGGATGCTTACTAAACGAAACTTTCCCCCACCATCCTCACCTAAATTCTGCTACCATTACCCTATGCTAGCAATGCTATTACACTTTTCGATTCAATCTTGCCTTTACGACTCATTTATACCTTTTTTAGCACCTACTTAATTCAGTACAAATGAGTAGTTTATCTCTTTAAAGCTCTAAGAGAAGGAAACTGAAGGATAACCTTGTACAATACACTGTACCTACAAATAAGTTCAGAATTTTTTGAGGTACGTTTTGGAGAGGTGTCTTCAAGTGATACAAAAGCATGTGCATTGTGAATGGCTGGGAAGCACGCCCCCAATAAGCCACTTCCTCACTCTCACAGAACCCAGAAACTATCCAACAAGAAACTATGGTTCGCAATCCCTTTTCAATCCAGAAATCACGAATACATCTCTTAGACGACTCGAATACAAGTTCCACGAGGCGCAGCTCTGCGTCTTGTTCAACACGTTGTGCTCTCCTGCTTACCCACTGAGCCTGTCAGGATCAAGGAGCACACGCATTTGGGGTCACACTGTGGCCTCTCAGCCATTTCTCTGGGACCCTGTCCCCCCACCCCCGCCCCTCCCTCCTCCAGCCCCGCCTGGCCCCTCTCGCCCGCCAGCCTCGAGCTTGGCCTCGCTGCGGCAAGGGCGCCAGCGGATGCCGCACTCACCTGCACCGCGAGGCCGAGACCTTCGTGCACAGCATAGTTGAAGGACTCCACATGCGCCCGCGTCAGCTCCTGTAGCGCGGCCTTTTGCTGTTCCCGCGGGATTCCATAAGACGGCTCGGTCAGGTGTTTTAGGCTAGGCCCATTGGGGAGGTTTCGCCACCGGCTGCAGGGATCCATGTGGCTACTTGCACACCTAACGCCGGTCGCTCAGTACGCGCCGGAAGGAGTGGCCGGAGTCCCGCTTCCGCAGCCTGCTGGGAAATGTAGTTCCCTCTTGTTCCGCCCGGCTTAGGCCCTACGGTTTTATGGGGTCGACGTGGAACCAAAACCGTCGAGTGAACGGGCCGGTTAAAGCTGTATCCAGCCAGAGCGTGGCAGGTTCGCCCCTTCTCCCATCTTCCGCCCCACGCATCTCCCTCCTCTGCTAAAGATGCCGAAGGTGGAAACCCACTCCTCGCCCGGTTGAGCATGTGACCTCTTTGGCTCTCTTCGGCTCTCATTAGCTCAGTCAATTAGGATTGGACGAGAGCGGTCTTCTCAGGTTCCCATCTATTTCCCTTAACCTGTTCCCAGTCCCACGCTGATGCCGACCCTGGGGAGCCATCCCGGCAAAGTCGTTGCTTCAACGAAAAATCGGATGCCGGATCCCGGGCTGACTCTTTACCCAACTCCTAACTCGCGAGGCTCACCCCTGGAAGGCCAAGCAGTGGTCGGGCCCCGCTAACCTCCCCGCATCTTCTGGACTGGAGTCCTGGGGGAGGCCCGGGGAGGAGGTGGGGTAGGGGTCGGGCGGTCTCGGATGGAGAGGCTGGGGCGGGGGGGCGTCCAACATTTAGTACGATGTTGAAGTGACAAGAATAAACATACTTGGTTTGTGCCTGATACTGGAAGAAAGCTCCCAACTGGAGCGTTCACATCACCATTAATATGATGTAGGCTGTGAGTTTTCCAAAGATGCTCTTTATCAAGTTGAGAAAGTAATTTATTTCTAGCTTGTTGAGAGGTTTTTTTTCCCCAAGAGTGTTGCGTATTGCCAAATGCTTTTTCAGTGTAGATTGAAATGATCATGTGCTTTTTGCCCCTTTTTTCTACTAAAGTGATATATTAAGTCAATTTTGTAAGTTAAACAAGCTTTGCATTCTTTTTTCCCCTTCTCAGCGTTTATTTTAGAATCGGGGGTACATGTGCAAGTTTGTTACAAAGGTATATTGCGTGATGCTGAGGTCTGGGATGCGGTTCAGCCTGCCACCCAGGTTCCAATAGGTAGTTTTGTATCCAATAAGCAGTTTTAAACCTTTGCTCCCCTCCTTCTCCCCCTGCTCTAGTAGCCCCCAGTGTCTGCTGTTCCCATCTGTATGTCCATGTGTACCCAATGGTTAGCTTCCACTTTTTAATTTAATTTTTTTTGAGACAAGGTCTTGCTCTGCCACCCAGGTTGGAGAGCAATGATGTGATCTTGGCTCACTGCAACCTCCTTTCCTCAGGTTCAAGTGATTCTTGTGCCTCAGCCATCAGAGTAGCTGGGATTACAGGCATGCACCACCATGGCCGGCTAATTCTTGTATTTTTAGTAAAGACGAGATTTAACCATGTTGCCCACGCTGGACTCCATAAACTCCTGGCCTCATGTGATCTGCCCACCTTGGCTTCCTCAAGTATTGAGATTACAGCATGAGCCACCACCCCCAGCCTAGCTCCCACTTATAAGAGAACATGTGTTATTCCAAACATTGTAATCTTAGGATAAGTCCTACTTAGTCATAATGTATAATCCTTTTTCTATGTTGCTGGATTTGGTTGACTAGTATTTTGCTGAAGATTTTTTCCATTTGTATTCCTAAGAGATTATTGGTCTGCTATTTACTTTTCTTGTGACATCTTTGTCTGGTTTCGGTATCAGAGTATTAAGAGTGACCTCATAAAGTTAGCTGAGGAGTATTTCCTTCTCTTCTATTTTTTAGGAGAATCTGTGACATATTGGTGTTAATTCCTTACCATCTGTGTTGCCATCTGGTCCTGGGCTTTTCCCTGTGGGAAGCTTTAAAAGAATTGTTATTAGTCGGGCCGGGCTCAGTGGCTCACACCTGTAATCCCAACACTTTGGGAGACCGAGGTGAGAGGATCACGAGGTCAGGAGATCGAGACTGTCCTGGCTAACACGGTGAAACCCCATCTCTACTAAAAATACAAAAAAATTAGCCAGGCATGGTGGTGCACACCGTAGTCCCAGCTACTCGGGAGGCTGAGGCAGGAGAATCACTTGAACCTGGGAGGCGGAGGTTGCAGTGAGCTGAGATTGTGCCACTGTACTCCAGCCTGGGTGACAGAGCGAGACTCTGTCTCAGAAAAAAAAAAAAAAAAAAAAAAAAAAAATTCATGCTTTGTAGATAAAAAAGAAAAAAAAGGAATTATTAGTCCAACCTCTTTACTTGTATATTTCTTCATTAATACAGAAATTAACAAAATTTGTTATTGATTTCTGATTTTATTCCAACATAGAGAACACATGTAGTATGACTTCAATTCTTTTAAATTTACTGAGACTTGTTTTATGGCCTAGCATGTGATCTACCCCAGAGAATGTTCCATGTGCACTTGAGAAGGATGTGTATTTTGCTGCTGTTGGGTGGAGTGCCTTGCAGGTATTTGTCAAGTCTAGTTGGTTTATTGTGTTTTTCTATTTTCTTGTTGATCTTCTGCCTAGTTTCTCCAGCTATTACTGAAATGGAGTTTTGAGGATTCCAACTATTGTAGTTAAATTGTCTGTTTCTTCCTTCAGGTCTCTCAGTTTTTACTTCATGTATCTTTTTTTTTTTTTTTTTTTGAGACGGAGTTTCGCTCTTGTTACCCAGGCTGGAGTGCAATGGCACGATCTCGGCTCACCACAACCTCCGCCTTCTGGGTTCAGGCAATTCTCCTGCCTCAGCCTCCGGAGTAGCTGGGATTACAGGCATGTGCCACCATGCCCAGCTAATTTTTTGTATTTTTAGTAGAGACGGGGTTTCACCATGTTGACCAGGATGGTCTCGATCTCTCGACCTCATGATCCACCCGCCTCGGCCTCCCAAAGTGCTGGGATTACAAGCTTGAGCCACCGCGCCCAGCCTACTTCATGTATCTTTAGGGTGTATTGCTTGGTGTATATGTTTATCACTGTCGTATTTTCCTAATGGATTGATCCCTTTATCGATCTAAAATGTCCTTGACATACAAGTGGACAAGAAACAGATGAAAAAATGTTCATCACCACTAATCATCAGAGAAATGCAAATCAAACCAGGAGGTATCTTCTCACACCAGTCAGAATAGCTGTTATCAAAAAGTAAAAAAAATAACAGATGTTGAAGAGGCTGTGGGAAAAAAGAGAATGCTTAATACACTGCTGGTAGGAATGTAAATTGGTTGAGCCACTGTGGAAAGAAGTATGGAGATTTCTCAAAGAATTTAAAATGGAGCAGCTGGGCACAGGGGCTCACACCTGTAATTCTCGCACTTTGAGAGGGTGAGGTGGGTAGATCATCTGAGGTCAGGAGTTCGAGACCAGCCTAGCCAACATGGTGAAACCCGTCTCTACTAAAAATACAAAAATTAGCTGGGCATGGTGGCACACACCTGTAGTCTCAGCTACTCAGGAGGCTGAGGCAGGAGAATTGCCTGAACCCAGGAGGCGGAGGCTGCGGTGAGCCGAGATTGTGCCATTGCACTCCAGCCTGGGTAACAAGAGCGAAACTCCATCTCAAAAAAAAAAAAAAAAAATTTTTTTTTTAAAGAGATATCTGCACTCCCATGTTGATTGCAGTCTTGTTTACAATACCCAAGAGTTGGAAGCAATCTAAGTGTCCATCAGCAGACGAATGGCCAAAAAAATATATAGTGCTTATACACAGTGGAGTACTGTTCAACCATAAAAAGAATGAGATCCTGTCACTTGCAACAACTATGGATGGAACTGGAGATTATTATGTGAAATGAAATTAGCCAGGCAAGTTTTGAAATAAGCCAGGCCCTATCTCTTAAAAAAAAAAAAATTGCTTTAAATTAGCCAAGTATGGTGGCAAGCACCCGTAGTTCCAGCTACTTGGGTGGCTGAAGTTCATTAGTTGAACCCAGAAGTTTGAGGCTACAGGGAGCTGTCATTATACCACTGCACTCCAACTAGGCAACCGAGCAAGACTCTGTCTCCAAATAATAAAAATAAAATGATGTGTGTTTTTTTGTAGCTAGCATATAGTTGGATTATGATTTTTAAAAAAAACAATTTGCCAATCTCTACCTTCTGATTGGAGTGCCGAATTCATCTGCATTTAATGAAATTACTGATAAGGCAGGATTTATCTACCATTTTACTGTTTCCTGTGCCTCTTTTTTTCTCCATTTTTCATTACTTCTTTTTTCTTAATTTTTTTTTTAGTGTAATATTTCAGTTTGTCTTTTTTTTACTACATATTTAAAATTATTTTCTTAGTGGCTGCTGTGTCTTGAGGTGGACTCTGAGTCTTTTCCTACTTAGAATTTGTTGAGCTTCTTGGATTCACTTTAGTGTTTTTCATCAAAATGGAAAAGGTTTTGGTCACTATTTCTTCCAATATGTTTTATCCCCTCCCCTCTCTCTCACTTCTCTATTCTACAACTCCTATTATGTGTACATTAGTATGTTCGATGGTGTCTGACAGGTCTCTGAAGTACTGATCGTTTTTCTTTGCTGTTTTTTTTTCTGTTCCTCAGGATCATCTCAAATAACTTCTAAGTCACTGCAGTTCAAACCTTTTTTAAAATTCTCAAGTAAATTTTTCATTCATATTTTTGTACTCTGCAACTTCAAAATTCCTACTTGATTCTATTTTATAAACTTCCAGCCTTCCCTCTCTCCCTCCTTCTCTTCCTTCCTTTCTCCCCTCCCTCCCTTCCTTCACTCCCTTCCTCCCTCCATCTTTCTCTCCCTTTCCCTCTTTCTGCCTGCCTTTCTTTCTTTCCTTCCTCCTCTCTCTCTTTTGCTTCTTCCTACTTTTCCTTCTTCCCTCCCTCCCTCCCTCTGCCTCTGTCCTCTCTTTCTGCTTGTGCAGACCCTTAAGGTCAGACAGATGTTAAGAGCTAGACAATTCTCAGGTCTCTTTGGGCATGTGCACAGCCATACACACGTGTGGCCTTCTGTATTCTTAGGAATAGGTTGAAGCTTCTCAAAACATCTTATTAACATCTCATTCCCAGCTTTTCCTTCTAAGTCTTTTGGTCAGTTTGTTTGTTCCGACTGTTACTTCCAGCCACCTTAGGAAGTTGAGATGTTAAAGAATTGCTGTTGATTTTTTCTGACAAATACACCCAGGGAAAAGGTTGTTCACACTGGGTAACCTCTTAGTCACATCAAATAAAGACAAGACAGACCTAGGAGTTGACACTTACCTGGAACTACCAAAAAGATCAAATGGCAATTCCCTGGTAATGAGGCTTTGGAGGAGCTCCAATCCCCTTTTGAGCCCTACAGTGGTGGCTTGGCTGCCGGATGTCACCATGATTGTGTGGCCAAGGCTGTTACGGAGCTTGGGAAAGGGGGAGTGGGAATAGAGTCTCTTAAAATGTCAGAAACCTCTTCTTACCCACATGCAACCCTTTTCTTGAATAAATGGATGGCTGCAAGCCTCTGGTTAATGTCTAGACAGTTTTGCTAGTGTTCTCATTGCTTTAAGGAAGAAAGGGTTTTCAGAGGCTCTTACTTTATTATTCCTACTGATGTGCTCTCCTAAGTTTTAAAAGGAATTATGCTTGCAACAGTCTTTAAGTTGTGCTACTATGTATTGCATTGGACAGGGGTTCATTTTCCTTTACCTTTAGGGATTGCTATGATTTGAATGTGTTCCCCAAAGTAAATGTGTTGGAAAGTTAATCTCTATTACAATAGTGTTGAGAGGTGGGACTTGTAAGAGGAGATTATTAGGTCATGAGAGTGCTCCTCTCATTAATAAATTAATGATGTTATCCCAGGAGTGAGTGAGCGATCACAGGAGTGGGCTGCTGGTGAAAGATGAGTTAGACTCCCTTTCTGTCTTGCCATGTGATGCCTTCTGCCATGCTATGAGGCAGCAAGAAGGCCCTCACCAGATATGACCCCTTAGTATCGGACTTCTCCTCCTCTAGAACTGTGAGCCAAATACACTTCTCTGTAGCATTCTATTACGGCAATACAAAATAGACTAAGATATGGAGGGATGCTTTGGGGAAAACACCTTTAAAATATTACTACACCTCTGGGCTGTGGGAGAACTTAAGAAGGTACAGTTACTGACAGCAGGTGGGGCCAGTCTTTAAGAGAAGTCCTCCAAAGGCTTTGGACCTGTCCACCCTCAGGCTTCTAAGTAGCTGCCTGCCTAAGTCCATGTCTGCTTGCCCACTGCACCCTGCCCATGCAGTCTCTGCCGGGTCCAGTGGGAATTTGTCATGCTGTATGTGAAACCTGTTCAGAGTGAGGTGCCTATACCAGGCCTTCTGGCATGGAAACCTCCTCTGTGCCAGAGGTATATTTATGAAGTAGAAGCAGCCACAGAAGGCAGGCCGGCCATACAAGGGGAAGATGTCCAAAGCATTCAGCCTTATTGCACAAGAAGTTACAAGTTAATGACAGTTTGTATTAAGGAAACTCTTTCTATCCACAAGACTAAGCACCTGATGTGTGTGAGGTTTGTAGATATTTAAAAACCTGGCCTTGGTGAAAAGCTTTGTAAGAACTTCTTGGCTGTCTGGCTATATGAAGTAGCCTGACTTCAGAAGCCTTTGCAGCTCCACCCCATGTGTGATGCACACACAACTCTCTTTTAGAACCACAGGCCTCACTTAACAAATTGTATCATGATGCAGACAATACACAAGACACATGAGAAACGATGGGCTGGGACTCTGGCAGCTGAAACTGTCTCAGTGCTTCACTGAGCAGCTCGTCAGGTTTGAAGGACAATCTGTTCGCTTATGTTTCAGGTAACGTCCTGGGGTCAGCAAATTACTGCCACATTTGGCCTGCTTTTATGTGGCCTAAAAGCTAAGAAGAGTTTTTGTATTTTTTTTAAGAGTCGGAGGAAAAAAAGTACACAACAGAGACCCTATATTGGCTTACAAAGCCTAGCAGGTTTACTATCTGGTCTTTTACAGCAAGTCTGTTTACCCCTGAGTAATGGCATCATGGATTTTTATTTATTTATTTATTTTTGAGACACGGTCTCGCTCTGTTTCCCATGCTAGAGTACAGTGGTGTCAACATGGCTCACTGCAGCCTCACACCACAGCCTCAAGTGATCCTCCCACATCAGCCTCTGGAGTAGCTGGGACCACAGGCATGCGCCACCACACCTGGCTAATTGTGTGGTGAATTTAAATGACCAGTGATATCCTAGGACAGTCAACAAGAACCAAAGGGCACAGAAACACTTGAAATATCATTACTTTACTTTAGTGTTTCAGGCATTTTAAATATTCATACAATTGCCTTATTTCAGCAGTCATTTCCTCTCCAGTACAGATTTTGTGTCCAGGATCAGAGTCATGTACATCATTGAATTTTCTATACAGCACCCACATGCTACATGGTACCCAATCTGGCACCCATGTCTTTGCTAGTAGAGCCTCTCACCACACCTGCAAGAGGGCTGGACCTCCTCCTGCTTGCCACAGCCTCCACTGCGAATGAAAACACACTTTGTAGCTTCGGTCCCAGTACATTTCCAGCACTCCCAGGTGTTCCATGTATGTGGCAACAATCCCACAGAGCTAGTGACACACATGTCAGCTGGTACCTATGCCAGCACCTGCTCCACTATATCATACAGATGCTGAGGCACTTAAATGTTCTTGGTAAAATGGAGTTCATAATTGCCATAGGAGTTGAGTGTGGGGCAAAGGGACTTTCAATAATTAATAACCGCAATACATATTTAGCAGATTTATAATTTCATATCTGTTTACATTTGTCGTCAAAGCTTCATAAGCTGTTTACATTAATGAATGCATGTTCGAGTTTGCAAATGCTGCTATGACAAGCAAACAGAGAAACTGCTTAGACAACATTTGCTTGCACCAGAAATACATATGGCAATATCTGGTCATTCTTAAAGAAATGCTTGTGTTTCCAAGCAGAATTTTTTTTAAAGTCATAAGCTTTATCCAATTCTTCCAAGGTAATAATGTGTGTGTCCTTCCTTCTCAAGCAGTGGTTCAAGGCATCTCAAAGGATGTTGCTGTTTGAGGTTCTGATTTAATTGGCCAGGAGGAACAGGGAAGAGTGGGCACCAACATCACTTTTTTGGTTTTTTTTTTTTTTTTTTTTGGGCACCAACTTTTTTTTAAAACTTCACAAGTCATTCCAGCATGTAGTCAGTGTTGAGAACCTTGGTACTAAAGGCTTTGCATCTTCCTACTGTCATTTGTCTTCATCAAAAGCCCTTGAGGTAGTCCCTGGGTCAGGCAATGATCTCTTTCATGGGCTAAGAAACTAAGGCACAGAGAGGTTAACAGGCTCCTCTGATACTGTGCAGTCAAATGACAGAACCATGATTGCAACTGACATTTCCAGATAAACAATAGCTCCTCCCCCAGCAATGGGCAGCACTTACATGGACCAAAAGTTATGAAGCCTGACTGGGAGCCAGGCATGACCTTCTGTGTCAAGGACATCATGGAAGGGAATGGAACAGTTCAGAACCAGCCATTCCACATGACCAGAAATAAATAAAGCCAGGCTTGGTGGTATGCACCCATAGTCCCAGCTACCCAGGAGGCTGAGACGGGAGAATCACTCAAGCCCAGAAATTAGAGGCTGCAGTGTGCTATGATTGCAACTGCAAATAGCCACTGTAATCCAGCCTGGACAACATAGCGAGACCACATCTCTATAAAAAATAATGTAATTTAAAAAAATGTTTTAATATTTTTAAAAAAAGAAGTGTATAAGATACTTATTGGAAGCCACATGAGGAATAACTACTTCTTTTCTTAAAGTCTTACTTCTCTAACATATATGCCATTGATTCAGGTTTCTTTTTTTTTTTTTTTTGAGACGGAGTTTCACTCTTGTTACCCAGGCTGGAGTGCAATGGCACGATCTCGGCTCACCGCAACCTCCGCCTCCTGGGTTCAGGTGATTCTCCTGCCTCAGCCTCCTGAGTAGCTGGGATTACAGGCATGTGCCACCATGCCCAGCTAATTTTTTGTATTTTTAGTAGAGACAGGGGTTTCGCCATGTTGACCAGGATGGTCTCGATCTCTTGACCTCGTGATCCTCCCGCCTCGGCCTCCCAAAGTGCTGGGATTACAAGCTTGAGCCACCGCGCCCGGCCTGATTCAGGTTTCTTAGAAAATCCATCAAGATTCACAGACTTCCTAACATCTGAATTCTTATCTCTTGTCACTGTAATTTGGGTCCAAAAGATAATTACAAACCTGTGTTAGCATGTGACAGCATTACAAAAATGTCCGGGCTTTCCCTGTCACCAGCACCCTCTAGACTTGCCAGGAACCCAGCACCCTATATGTTCTAACTGGGTATACATCTTCCCAGGATCTGATCAGACTTCACTCCCTTTTCAGAAGTTCCCAAACACCAACCCATCAGCTGCATTGGGTCTCAAGGATTAATAATTACAACTGACTGTTTCATTTTGCTCTACAGGCAGACTTTTAAATCTGTACTCTGGGTAATCCTCAGGACATTTATTCTGTAATTCCCAATTCCCATGAGAGCCCATTCACTTGGGACCCTCTCCACTTCACCCCAAGGTAACACCCTCACATCCTATCAACTAGTGCTGCACCTATGAAAGAACTTCTATCATCATTGCCTTTTCATTGTAGGCTCTCATATCTTATCATGTTCAAGGAGGCATTCATTTTCTCCTCTTTTGTAAAAGTCTCACCTGACTGCAGAAACATTTTCGTGAGCCAAGTAGAAACGACGAATGGAGTGCACACAGGCATGAAGAAAGGACATGCCACGTTCTGGGGAGGAGTGCAGTTTTCAATGGGTCGCTATGATTTCCAGAACACTCTAGGAAAGGCCTGATGACTCAGCTCACACTGAACACAAATGACATCTTGTTCTTCCTACTGCTAGTGACGTGGCCTCCTGAAAAGCCTACAAAGTATTAATCGAGTAAGTGGAAGCCACTTCTAACAGTACACATTTGTTGAGACTCACAAGACCCTGTGTGGAGCTGAAACCACTTTTTTCCCATTCTAGAGGACTTTCCCATTCAGGCAGGCTATATATTCTCCTGGTGCCTACAGGCACAGGAACTCAGAATCCTTCCTGGAAGGAAACCTGCCCCTCTAGCTACTGCAGAAAGTGCCTGGGGCACAAGAAGAACAAAAAGAGGGAAAGCAACCTGCGTCTGGAGCAGGGCCACTTGGGGAGTGGAATTTTACTGTCTCCTGATCCTCAGAGAGGTTTTTACAAAGGTTTAAAAAAAAGGGAACTCGGCAAACTTGCATCTAGAATTCTGGTTAAATAAAAGAAAAAATTGAATCATCATATTTTGAAAGACCTACCACATTCAACCTATCAAGTAAAGCAATATATCATTTTTTTTCTCTCTCATGCTTATTTGATGCTTACAGCTTCAGAGCAGACTTGCCACTTTGTTTCTAAAACATGCAGAGAGCAGACTTAGAGCAGCATATGCTGTTTGGGGCCCAACCCGCGCAAACCCTGACAGGTGACTGACCAAATGCCACCAGGAAGGTGATGAGGGACCACCTTCGCCGAGAGGCCAGCGCCCAGCACAAAACTAAGGACTGTTGGTGCATGCTTGTCCAGAGCTTGGTGTGGCAGAGTGTTATGAAAGGGATGGGCAGGGAACACACAGGCAACTTCCAAAATGCTCTGAAGTCCAATCCATGGCCCAGAGCAGCGGGGCTGCAGCCGGGCATGGAGCTAAGGCACTAGGGCTGCAGTGGGTGGGAGGCACCGACCAGAGGTCCCAGTGCCCTGCTGTTCCCGGGGAGAGGGGAAGGGGCTGTGCTCACAAGGCTGCCTTTGTGTACAAAGTTGTTTTAAAGGATGAGAACTTAAAAAGACAAATCCCTGCTTTCCCCCCGAAGAAGAAAATTTTGTTCTCTTCTCAGAGACATTTGCTTCAGTTTTCAGAAGTCTCAACAGCATCGCCGAGAGCTCCACCCGGGAAGCCCCCTAAGCAAACCCCTCTTTGAGAGTTGCCTCCTCTGCTCACATGCCTTCTTCCATCCCATCTTTGCGAGTTGCCTTTCTTTCCCCTGCTGTGGCTGGATAAAGAGCAATCCAGTCATTTCACCATCCCCTGGAGCAGGACCCCGTGCTTTTTCCAAGGCAGCTGGGAGTGCCCCTGCGTCACAGCTTGATGAAGGCAGCTGGCTGGGCCTGCGGCTGCTCCACGTCTGGGGGTGGGAAGACACTGGAAATGGCTATGTCCACGATGCCCTGGCACAGTTCCGCATAGAGCTTCCTGAAATGTGTTTTAAAAATCATCATTGAAGACTTTCATCAAAGTGCAAGCAAAAAAAGAAATCAATGTTTTTTGTTTGTTTTTGAAACAAGGTTTTGCTCTGTCTCCCAAGTTGGTGTGCAGTGGTGCAATCATGGCTCACTGCAGCCTCAAATTCCTGGGCTCAAGGGATCCTCCCACCTAAGCCTCCCAAGTAGCTGGCACTACAGGTGTGCACTACCATGCCCAGCTAATTTTTTAACTTTTTGTAGAGATGGGGTCTTGCTATGTTGTCCATGCTGCTCTTGAAATACTAAGCTTAAGCAACCCTCTCATCTCGGCCTCCCAAAGTGCTGGGATTATAGGCTTAAGCTAATTCACTTGGGAGTTTTTCCTGTTTTTGTTTTTTACCAAGATCTACCTTAGAAAGTCTATTTCATGACCACATTTCTAAAACTGGTTGCCACTGTATATACAAATGCTACAGAAGGCTTTGCATGAAGATAAAATATTCCCTCGGCAAATACTGATGAAAGGCCTTGCAGGTGAATAAGACAAGACAACTGGCAGGGAAGGCAGGCAACTTCGAGAGCATGTAAGAACCATCCTACATTACACAGAGGGGCAGGCCCTACCCAGGGAAAGGAGCAACTCAGCATAATTGAAGGGACACTGAAGAAGACTCCCCAGCAACGGGGGAAGACTCTTCAGTGACAGCTAAGCCAAGACCCAGGGATGAATAGAAGGCAGACAGAGAATGGATGACGGGGTAGAAATACATACACACACACAGACACACAAAGTTTCTTCTGATGAGTTAGTTTGATGGCAGTTAGTGTAATGAAGGAAACTGCAAAGGCTCTGGCCAGAGAAAATCAGAGAGAGGACTGTTCAGGGGAAGCTTCCTCAAGATGTTTTGGTAAAGCAGAAGCCAACCATGGTAAGACTGGTGGTAGTGGGGATTCCACAGACAGGTAACAGAAATCACAAAGGTCCACTGCAAGAGCAATCAAGGGAAATGGTGGCTTAGGGTGAAGCTGGAGAGGTGGGTAAGGCACTGGCCTTGCAGGTGGAGAGAGGAGTCTGGTTTGTGTCCCAGGTGTAATGGGAAGTCTGGAGAATGGCATGGTCTGGTGTCCACTTTATACACTGGCTGCTCTGGGGGGATGGATTTCACTGGGACAAGAGCAGAAGTGGACCCCAGTTAGGAGGCTCTGTGCCAAAGCCTTTGCTGTGGTGGAAGATGACCTGTGCAAGGGTGATGGCAGTGCAAATGGAGGGCAGAGGACTCCAGAGGCTGGAGGCAGAACCCACGGGGCCCTGATGGACAGGACCCGAGGGGAAGGGAAGGCAGAGGCAGGATCACTGTCAAGTTGCAGCTTAGGCTCTAGGGGGAACAGCGGGTGGCCACTGAGATCAACAAGCCTAGGAGGTAGGTAGGGGAACATTCTGGCAGGGAAGGCAGGTGCGGATACTAGTCTGCATCTCTGGGCTGTGATGTAATCTGGTAATTTTAAAATCATCAAGTTCAATAAGATCACATAGAGAGAGAGGAGCTGAACACCCAGGCCCAAGACCAGAGGCACTGGATGAGGAAGACAGAGCCCAGCTTGCCCACACCTCCCGAGGCAAGTCTGCCCAGCACTAAGTGCCCAGCCACGACAGGACAGCAGCTCAGCGAGGGCTGTCAGCTGACTCGAATGCTGCTGATGGGTCCAAGGAGGTGGGGACAGAAAGAGACTGCTGGAGGTGGCAATAAGGACTTGGCTGGGGACCTGCAAAGAACAGTTTCTGTGGGGCAGTCAGGATGGAAGCCAGCCTGGAATGGACCAGAGCATGGATGGAAACAGAGGAACAGAAGAGAGCTTGTGCAGAAGCTGCTCTACAGGGCTTGGCTGCAAAGGGAACTGGAGAAGGCGTGATCATTAGGACAGGATGTGGCATCAGGGGAGGACATCGTTTTGAATAGTTGGGAAAATCCACTGGGAATGCATATGCTGATGGGAACTATGCAGCAGAGAGGGAAAAAGGTGACAATGTAAATGAGCCAGATGAGAGGACAGGAGCGGGAGGAGGGTAAGGTCTAGAGCACCATGGAGGGCCAAATCCCTGATGGAAAGGACAGCAGGTGAGACTGGGCACTGTCAATGCGGTGAGGGAAGGTGCAGAGCCCTGCCTTCTTCCGCCCTTAGTTCATCTAACTTGCATTCCGCCTTCAGATCTCAGTCCAACCTCACTTCCCATCATGTGCCCTTGGCTCGGTTACATTAACTCTCAACATCCTTTATTCTTCTCTATTAAAGCACTTGTCCGTGTTTGTAATTGACATCTACCTGGTCTCTGTCTGCCCAGTCTCTCCCCATGAAGGGTAGGGACTGTGTCTCTTTGCCCCCCACTGTGAACTCACGGCCTTGTACAGAGCCTGGCCAGGGAGGCAGCACCTAATAAGCACTTATCAGCTACAGAGACCAATGAACAAGACCAATGAACAAGACGAATCATGCCTGTCACAACCATCAGGCAATGGCAAAGGCCTAGCTTCTAACCAAAGAACAACTTGTGCGTTGACGCTGTCTCTTGCAGGTACAGGACTCTCTCTCAAACATTTTGAAAAATCACTCAATTTCTTCAAGATGTAGATGGGAACCACAAAAGGGTCTTGACATGATAAACGTGGATCTTCAGGAGAACCCGCAGCACAAGAAAATTGAGTCTGAGTGACTTTCCCTGACACATAAGGCCTTCCACAGAAGGTCCCCACTTAACTTCCTTACTCCTTCATGACTCTGTGACACTCATGCTACAGCCAGGCTTCTCCCAAGAGGAGCAGAAGTTCCAGAGGGCAGGTTCTCAGGAGCTTCTTATTCTGGGCATCTCCCAGACCTGCCCAGAGCCCAGGACAGGGCGAGGACTGTAGGACACTGCACCCCTTTCAGAACTCTCTCCCTACTGCCCTTTGGTGCAGCTAAGCCCTCTTCTTGCACCCCAGCTCCAGATCCACCATGTCTAAGATGCCTTCTCAGACTCCTTCCTGCCTCCGGGGCCACTGAACTTCTGGGTCGCCACGTCACAGGATCCTGCTGACTCCGCCTGTCACACGGGTCTCTCTGACAGTAATGAGCTTTAACACTCTCATGGTATCTCCACCCACCTGAGCACAGGCTATCTGCTTAGTTACTGTTTTCTTTTGAGACAGGGTCTTGCCCTGTTGCCCAGGCTGCAGTGCAGTGGCATGATCATGGCTCCTTGCAGCCTCGACCTCCCAGGCTCAAGTGATCCTCCCATCTCAGCTTCCTGAGCAGCTGGGACTATACGCACACACCAACATGCCTAACTAATTTGTATTTTTTTGTAGAGATGGTGGTTTTGCCCTGTTGACCAGGCTGTTCTTGAACTCCTGGGCTCAGACAATCTACCTGCCAACCTTCCAAAGTGCTGGGATTACAGGCATGAGCCACTGCACTATCCTATCTGCTGACAATACATGGAAAAATGGGAAAGGAAATTGACTCAGCAAAGCCCCCTGCCAGACAGAGTCCTCAACAAGGGTCTCCTATCACCATGGCATCCTCCCTCACAGCAGTTAAAGCATCTGCACTTACACCCACAGACTATCCCAACTGCAGAACCAACTTCCCACTTGTGAAAACACAATGACGTGCAGGCTTACTGAGCACAAGCAGGGGCACCGTTGACCTCAATAAGCCACACCTTCAGCTCCTCATCCACCATGAAGTCAAAGCCAAAGAGCTGGAAGCTCTGGTAAGGGAGGTGCTTGGTGCTAATGGCAGGTTCCACGCTCAGGAGGCAGTTCCTGTGAGATGGGGCGGGGGGAATGCTCATTAGAACAGGGTGGCCAAAAAAGGAAGACATGAGGTGAGCTTGACAGATTTTACATGAGATGAATACAAATATCAGCTTTGACTTCTCTCTTTTCAACTTATTACCAATAGGTTATTCAAGAGAAGGTTAGTTAACAAGCCTTTGTTAGAAAACTCTGCAGCCACTCATGTTCTTCAGGCAAAAGCTGCTTTCCTATGTCTCAAGAAGCAGCAGAGTGCCGAGTCACCGTGGTCTCTATAAATGAAGATTCCTCCAACAGCTGGGCTGCTGCCATGTTTGTTTATAACACATAAAACATTTCCATGTATCTTTGCCATGTAAAGAATGGACTGCCATTTGGTGAAGGGCAGGATTTGCAAAAAAAAAAAAAAAAAAAAAAAAGCTGACCTCATGATTTCACTAGTTCCAGTTCTAATGCCAAATTATTGCTGATTATCACGATTTAAGAGCCATGCATGTTGAAACTAAATGTTGAAATGTATTATTAGCATCAATGAATGGAAAAATGGCGGGATTTTAGTGACACAGAAAAAAGTTGAAAGTGAATCTCAGAAATATAATGAATAAGTAGATAATGTCTCAGGTCAGCCCAAAATCTTAGACAAGTGATTGTTCAATGAGATAATTACATAAGGAACTTGTCATAACTCCTGGAACCTAAAAAGCATTTAATAAATGTTAATCTTATGAACAAGTATATTTCATTATGATAACCATACATCTATTTTTTTTTTTTTTTGAGACGGAGTTTCACTCTTGTTACCCAAGCTGGAGTGCAATGGCGCGATCTCGGCTCACCGCAACCTCCGCCTCCTGGATTCAGGCAATTCTCCTGCCTCAGCCTCCTGAGTAGCTGGGATTACAGGCACGCACCACCATGCCCAGCTAATTTTTTGCATTTTTAGTAGAGACAGGGTTTCACCATGTTGACCAGGTTGGTCTCGATCTCTCGACCTCGTGATCCACCTGCCTTGGCCTCCCAAAGTGCTGGGATTACAGGCTTGAGCCACCGCACCCGGCACCATACATCTATTTTTAGAAATAATAAATACCTCTTATCTACAACCATTCCAGAAAACCTATGCCATTTCTGTTTTATAAAGATCTTCCCTGATTTTTCACCCAACTGAATCCTGGGGCAAAACATTTATCTCAGTAAATAAAATGTGCTACAATGACTCTAGGGTTACCAGAGATAACTGTCCTACACAGCTGTATATTTGGAAGGAAAAAGATACAGGGGCCGACTGGGCATAGTGGCTCATGCCTATAATCATAGTTCTTTGGGATGCCAAGGCGGGTGGATCACCTGAGGTCAGGAGTTAGCAGCCTGGCCAACGTGGTGAAACTCTGTCTTTACTAAAAACACAAAAATTAGCCAGGCCTGGTGGCGGGCACCTATAATGCCAGCTAGTCTGGAGGCTGAGGCAGGAGAATCGCTTGAATACAGGGGGCGGAGGTTGCAGCAGCAGTGAGGCGAGATTGGGCCACTTCACTCTAGCCTGGGCAAAAGAGCAAAACTCTGTCTCAAAACAAAACCAAAAACCAAAACAAAACAAAACAAAAAAACAAAGACAAAGATACAGGGAACTGGCATACATGTGACTAATTCTAAGATGCTAAGATGTAGCTCTAGATGTAGGTTTTGACTCCTGACTTTAATAAAGAACTGAGGCCTTTGTGAACTTGGAGCCAAGGTCAATCCTCCCTCAGCCCCCCAACAAACTTCAATCTCCTTTTCTTTTTTCCTAAAAAGAAAAATATTTTAATAGATACATTTAAACCTTTAAAAACTATTTTGGTTTAAATGCTTCTTTTAAGATAAGCCATTTAAAAACTAATTATAATAAAAATTCTTCTCTTGCTGGTCACATGCCTGTAGTCCCAACTACTGGGGAGGCTGAGGTGGGAGGATTGCTTGAGCTCAGGAGTCCTGGGCTGTAGTGCACTATGCCAATCAGGTATCTGCACTAAGTTTGGCACTGCGAACTAAGTGAATCCGTGCTGATCAGTAGTGGCATCGCACCTGTGAATAGCCACTGCACTCCAGCCTGGGCAGCATAGCGAGATCCCGTCTCAAAAAAAAAAAAAATGTCTTCTCCCATTCATATTCAACCTGCATCAACAAGAACACATCACATTAAAAAAAAAAAATCTCTGTTCTACACAAGAATATCCTTAACTTTTGCTTCAATTAAAATGTTCTTGGCTAGGAGAAGTGGCTCACACCTGCAATCCCAGCACATTTGGGAGGCCGAGGCAGGTCAGATGTTTGAGACCAGCCTGGACAACCTGGTGAAACCCTGACTCTCCACTTAAAAAAATTAGTTGGGCATGGTGGCACATGCCTGTAATCACAGCAACTCAGGAGGCTGAGGCAGGAGAATCGCTTGAACCTGGGAGTGGAGGTTGCACTGAGCAGAGATCACACCATTGCACTCCAGCCTGAAAAACAGAGCGAGACCCTATCTCCAAAAACAAGCAGGGCCCCGTCTCTCTGTTGCCCAGGCTGAAGTGCAGTGGCCCAATCATGGCTCACTGCAGTCAGCCTTGACCACCTCAAGCTCAAGCGATCCTCTGGTCTTGGCCTACTGAATAGCTGGGACTACAGGCATGTACCACCACACCTGGCTAATTTTTTTTGTATCTTGTAGAGACAGAGTTTCATCACATTGCCCAGGCTGGTCTTGAACTCCTGGGCTCAAGTAATCCACCTGCCTCAGCCTGCCAAAGTGCTGGGATTATAGGCATGAGCTGCTACACCCAGCCTGTTTTTTTTTTGTTTTTTTTTTTTTTTTGAGATGGAGTTTCGCTCTTGTTACCCAGGCTGGAGTGCAATGGCGCGATCTCGGCTCACCGCAACTTCCGCCTCCTGGGTTCAGGCAATTCTCCTGCCTCAGCCTCCTGAGTAGCTGAGATTACAGGCACGCGCCACCATGCCCAGCTAATTTTTTGTATTTTTAGTAGAGACGGAGTTTCACCATGTTGACCAGGTTGGTCTCGATCTCTTGACCTCGTGATCCACCCGCCTCGGCCTCCCAAAGTGCTGGGATTACAGGCTTGAGCCACCGCGCCCGGCCACCCAGCCTGTTTTAATTAAAATATTCTTTAAAATATTACAATTAAGGAAGATTAAAAAGTTTAACAGATGCTCATGGTAAAAAAGAGAGATAGAGGAAAAAAAAAAAAAAAAAAACTAAAATATAAAATTGAGGCCGAGTGTGGTGGCTCATGCCTGTAATCCTAGCACTTTGGGAGGCTTAGGTGGGCAAATCACTTGAGGTCAGGAGTTCAAAACCAGCCTGGCCAGCATGGTGAAACCCCGTCTCTACTAAAAATACAAAAAATTAGTGGGGCATGGTGGCACATGCCTGTAGGCCCAGCTAGCCAAAAGGCTGAGGCAGGAGAATCACTCGAACCTGGGAGGTGAAGGTTGCAGTGATCTGAGATCACGTCACTGCATTTCAGTAAGACTCTGTCTCAAAAAAACAAAATAAAATAAAATTGAAAGAAGCATTACATTCCAATATACAAAGGAAAAACTCAGAATCAGAACCAAATCAAAACTTAATTTTTTTTATTTCCTGAAAGCTCAAGATTAATAATTCACTTTAAAGGATTTTTATCCATCATCAGAGACTTTTTACAGTACATCTTTTTTTTTGGCTGGAGTGGGAAGTTAGGGGGAGGCTAGCTGGAAAGAAAGAAAACCTGAAAGCTGCCAGGAACATTTATAGCACCACAGCAGCAACACTCTGAACAGCACTGAACAATGTGGAGGGGGTGCCGCAAACTTCCAATGAAGCTTTTGCCTGAAATAGGAATTCTTTTTCCAGCAAACTTGGTTTATCTGGTGTCAGAATTCCAACCACCTATACTTCCTGCAGAAATGGGACTCCAAGCCCTGTAGTCATTCTGCTTGGCTCTATGTGAGAATATAGCAAGGAAAAAGTCTCACTCATTGTGACAGGATAGCACTGACATGGTGGATGGTAGAACAATGGGACAGACTGGAGATCCTAGGAACAGACCCTCACATAAACGGCCACATGATTGACTGATTGATTGATTTCCAAGATGGAGTCTTGCTCTGTTGCCCAGGCTGGAGTGTAGTGATGTGATCTCGGTTCACTGTAATCTCCACCTCCTGGGTTCAAGCAATTCTCCTGCCTCAGCCTCTCAAGTAGAACTTGGGGAGGTGGAGGTTGCAATGAGCTGAGATCGTGCCACTGCACTCCGGCCTCGGTGATAGAGGGAGATTCTGTCTCAAAAATGTATATATTTTGTCTTTGTTTTTTAAGGACATGTGCTCTGGAAATAGATTTCTAGATTAGCAGTTACTCTGCCATTCGTAATCCAGATTTTGGAGTTATCAGATACGGACGTTAAAGAACTGCCATTATGTTCAAGAAAATATGAGGCAAGTGGGAGAATTTCATAAGACAACTATAATATGAAAAAAAGATATACTCCAAGAATGTTAAGTTAAAAAAAGAAAAAAAGAAACAAATGGAAGTTTCAGAACTAAAAAGCACACTAACTAAAATAAAGAACTCAATAGGTGAGTTTAACAGCAGCTTAAAAGCTTTTACCCTTTAAAAATGTCTAATAGATGCTGTCTCCTATCTGCCAAAAAATAAAATAAAATAAAAATAAATAAAAATGTCTAACAGGTTTTAATAGACGAAGAAAGGATTAGCAAACAAAGATATCAGAAGAAAAGAATGAGTACAACCATGGAGAGATAAAATGATACACAATGCCATAGATTTGTATCAATCCAGTGAAAATACCCTTCAGGAAGACGGTGAAATAAACATATTCTCAGATGGGAGAAAATTAAAAAGATTTATCAGCAGCAAAACTGTTTTAAAAGAAATGCTTTAACAGAGAGACTCAGGACTTTAAAATTTAAGGAAGTATATGGGTAAATATAAAAGCTCTAAAAGAAATGCTTAAGTTTGAAGGGAAATGATACCAGAGTGAAACTCAGAACTTTGGAAGAACAAAAGTAGTAACTGGGTAAATATAAAAGAATATTTTTCTCCTTTTATAAAGTGGGTTTCTTACAGACAATATAGAGTTTGGTTTTATAGTTTAAAAAGAATCCAACCTGATAATCTATCATACCTGTGCAAATATATATATATTTGATGGCAAAAATAATATGTGGTAATGATGTCAATGTGTAGACATATACATATAACTATAACATAGAGGGGAAGATTTAGTGAACTGTGTTATAGGTTTTTGCATTTTATTTTAAGTGGTAAATTACTAACTCTAAAGAAAGCTGTGAAATAATTGATATATGTATATTGTAATGCCTAGAGCAAGCACTAAAAAAAGAAAAGAAAAAAAAAGACAGGGAGCCAAACACTCAACCAAACAATTGAAACATTAATCAAAAGAAAGCCAGATTGGTTATATAAAAATTAGATAAATAAATAAGAAATACTGGCTGGGCATGGTGGCTCAGGCCTAGCACTTTGGGAGGCTGAGGTGCGTAGATTGCTTGAAGCCAGGAGTTCAAGACCAGCAATATGGTGAAACCCTGTCTCTACAAAAAAATACAAAAATTAGCTGGGCATGACACCCTGTGCCTGCAGTCCCAGTAGCTCAGGAGGCTGAGGTGGGAGGATGGCTTGAGCCTGGGAGGCAGAGGTTGCAGTTTGCCAAGATCATGCCACTGTACTCCAGCCTGGGCAACAGAGCCAGACCATCTCAAACAAACAAACAAAAAAGACAAAGAAAAAAAATACTACCAGAGATAAAGACAAATTGCATAATGATAAAAGGGTCAATTCCCAAAGAAGAAATAACAATCCTAAATATAAATGCATCTAACAAAAGATCATCAAAAGACATGAAGCAAAAACAGATAAAACTGAAAGAAGACATACACAAATCCATTAATTACCTAAGGGAGACTTCAATGCCTCTCTTTTCAATAATAAACAGAACAAGCATCGCTTCTCAGCCTTCTGGCTAAGAAAGTAATAAATAGAACAAGCAGAACAAGGCCAGGTGCAGTGGGTCATGTTTGTAATCCTAGCACTTTGGGAGGCCAAGATGGGAGAAATGCTTGAGCCCAGGAGTTCAAGACCAGCTTGGGCAACATGGCAAAACCCTGTCTCTACAAAAAATGTACAAAAATTAGGTGGGTATGGTGGCATATACCTGTAGTCCCAGCTACTTAGAGGGCTGAGGCAGGAGTGTCGTTTGAGCCCAGGAGGTTAAGGCTGCAGCAAACCATGTTTGTGCCACTGCATTCCAGCCTGGGAAACAAAGTAAGACCTTGCCTCAAAATAAAAAATAAAAGTGAAAAA
Source organism: Saimiri boliviensis (assembly GCF_048565385.1). Lineage (NCBI taxonomy): Eukaryota > Metazoa > Chordata > Mammalia > Primates > Cebidae > Saimiri > Saimiri boliviensis. Next base: position 49,394,652 of record NC_133449.1, on the reverse strand, counting down.
GAACACTCTGCCCAACGACAGCCAAATACACATTCTTTTAATGTACACGGAACATTACTAAAAGACCACATTCTGGGCTATGGAACAAACCTTGGCAACTTTTAAAGATGAAACCAAACCAAGTATCTTCCTGATGTAATATTTGGATATTAAACAAAAATTTTTAAATCACATTAATTAAAGATAAAATCATAAGGGAAATTAGAAAATATTTTAATAAAATGGAAATGAAAACTATGTTAATAGCAAAATCTGTGGGATTCAGCTGATGCAATATTTAGAGGGAAACTGAGACATGCATATTTTTTTTAAAAAAAGAAATATCTCAAATCAATTATTTAACCTTCCACCTTAAAAACTGGAATAGGCTGGGCATGGTGGCTCACACCTATAATGACACCAATAATCCCAGCACTCTGGGAGACCAAGGTGGGAGGACTGGCTTGAGCCCAGGAGCTCGAGACCAGCCTGGGCAAGACAGTGATATCCAACTCTATAAAAAATTAAAAAATTAGCCAGGCACAGTGGTACACACCTGTAGTCCCAGCTACTTGGGAGGCTGAGACAGGAAGGTTCCTTTAAGCCTAAAAGTTTGAGGCAGCAGTGAACTATGAACACACCACTGTACTCCAACCTGGCCGATAAAATTAGACACCATCTCTTAAAAAACAAACAAACAAAAACCACAACTAGAAAATTAAGAGTAAATTATATCCTCCAAAAACCAAAAGGAAGAAAATAATAAAGTGCATAAATCAAAGAAGCCAAAAAGAAAAATAGAGAAAACCAATAAAACCAAAAGCTAATTTTTTGAATAGATAAAAATTGATAAACATGTAGTCAATCTGTCCAAGCAAAAGAGAAAGAAAATATAAATCATTATGATCAGAAATGAAAGAGGAGACATCATTACAGAACCTACAGACATTGAAAGAAAAATTTTTAAAAATTACAAAAAAATTTTTGCCCATAAATTAGACAATTTATATGAAACAATTCTGAAAGTCAAAGACACCCAAAGCTCCTTCAAGAAGAAACATGTAAGCCCCACTCAAAAAAAAAAAGATACAATTAAGTTACCTTATTATATGTTTGATTTGTAGTAAGATGGTACTTTCTAGGGTAATGTTCAAAGCACTTGTTAGGTACTGATTGAACTCCTTGAAGAACATTTCATTTCCTTCTTCATACTTCCCATAGTTCTTTGAGTACTCTTTTTGAATGCAGTGGTTGGTCAAATGGCAGGTTTTGTCTTGGAAATTATCAACATGATACGGTTCTGAGGCAGTCCGAAGCACACCCTCTCTATAGAGGTAGATATTATACTGATGATCCACCAAGACCCAGCTTCTGCAATTCAACAGAAACACTGCTTTACTCAAGTCACCAAAGTTTCTGCATAGTAGATACATCAATCCCCACATCTTGACTTCTTTCAGGAGGTAGGTGAGGAGTGGGAGGCAACTAGGGAAGGAGGAAGTTTCTAAAACTGTAAGATGCACACTATGATTTAGCTAAGATAGTCAGTTATCACTACAATGAGACAAAACATTTTACCATAAATAACAAGGAGACTGATCAAAAGACAAAGCATTTTGAAGAGATCCAGATGGGTTTTGTTTTGTTTTGTTTTGTTTTTTTGAGACGGAGTTTTGCTCTTGTTGCCCAGGCTGGAGTGCAATGATGCAACCTCAGCTCACTGCAACCTCCGCCTCCTGGGTTCAAGCAATTCTCCTGCCTCAGCCTCCTGAGTAGCTGGGATTACAGGTGCATGCCACTGCACTCGGCTGATTTTCATATTTTTTTGTAGAGACAGGGTTTCACTAAGTTAGCCAGATTGGTCTCGAACTCCTGACATCAGGTGATCCACCTGCCTTGGCCTCCCAAAGTGCTGGGATTATAGATGTGAGCCACCACACCTCACCCTAGATGGGCTGGTTTTTAAGGTTAACCTATGAAACCTCCATTTGTCATGTCTGCTCTTGTAGTAATCTTAAGAGTGTTCCTCCTGAAGATGATTTGACATAGGGCTGATGTTCAAGAAGTGACAAATGAACATCATGAAGCAATCAAGGAGCTGACATCAAGGCCAAGGGTAAGCTGGATAGGTAGGGTTGTTTAACTTCAGAATGCACCACACAACCTCTTTCTCCATGCCAAGCCCTTTGCTCAGAAATTTAAAATCCCCTGAGATATGGTCATAAAACCCATAAAGAGTGGGACACAAATAATGAAGTAAGGAGAAATTATTTGGCAAGGTTGCACAACCTGTTGTGCCTGAATTATGTGATCCATGGACATCTCTCAGCTTATTCCACAAGCATACATTTATACTCATTTGTTTGGATCCACAAGTCATTTTCATAGAAGAGAATTTTTTGGCGGGGGAGGGGGCAGGGAAAGAGTAGAGTCTTGCTCTGTGGCCGAGGCTGGAGTTCAATGGCACAATCTCGGCTCACTGCAACCTTCCTTCCCAAGTTCAAGTGATTCTCCTTCCTCAGCCTCCTGAGTAGCTGGGATTATAGGCATCTGCTGCCATGACCAGCTAATTTTTATATTTTTACTAGAGATGGGGTTTTGCCATGTTGGCCAGGCTGGTCTCGAACTCCTGACCTCAGGTAATCCACCAGTCTTGGCCTCCCAAAGTGCTGGGATTAGAGGCATGAGCCACTAAGCCTGGCCAGAGGAGAGTATTTTTTAAAAAAGAAAATCTATAATCTTAGTAATCTTTTCTAGACAGAAAAAAGTATTGAAAGAAAAATAGAAAATTAGGTACAGAAGCTCAGTTCCATTCAGCTGTGCTCAATTTTGGTAACATGGTCAAACACTTTCCCATATTCCATGTCCCCCTCCCCACCATATACCATGGCAGTTTTTTCAGATGAATAAAACCAAAGCTACAGATATGAACGCATTACCGAATGTCAAACTTGCGATGACCTGGCTCAAGCAGCAGAGGGTGCTCAAGATACTTCTGTATTACGTGCACTTGGCCCTGGTTGTCTATGAAATCGAGAAGCTCTGAAGCCTCTGAGGAGATGAGAATGCCTTCACCTAACAGGGAAAAAGCAAAAGAGAAACCAGTTCAATTCAAATCAAAAGCTTTCTATAAAGGCAGAAAGGAAATATGAACAGCAAAAACCCACAGGAGGCTTTCATTGCCCTGATCACCTTCTTTTTCCCTCCCTTACTCAAGTCTCTCACATGCTCCCTTCTCCCCTCAAGAGCACCCAGGATTATCCTTCCAACTCAATTTAAATTTTATGTATCATTTTATATCTACAAAATGAGAAAACAAAAATGATGACACTATTAGTGAAAGTTTGTCATGAACTGCTCCCTGTTAGCTCACAGGTCTTTGAAAAAGCAATAGGATAACACAGAACAAAAGCCATAAAGGCTTCATGTCATTTGAGCAAGTCATCTCATTTTTCAAACTTACTATAATGAAATATTTAAGAAAAAAGAAGAGTTGAGGCCGGGTGTGATGGCTCATGCCTGTAATCCCAAAGGTGGGAAGATCACTTGAGCTCAGGAGTTCAAGTCCAGCCTGGGTAACATAGTGAGAACTCATCTCTACTAAAAATCAAAAAATTAACAGGGTGTGGTGGTGCATGGCTGTAGTCCCAGCTACTCAAGAGGCTGACGTAAGAGGATCGCTTGAGCCGGGGAAGTTGAGGCTGTAGTGAACTGAGATCATGCCACCGTACTCCAGCCTGGGCAACAAAGCAAGACGGTGTTCAAAAAAAAAAAACAACACACATACACATACACACACACACACACACACACACACACACACAATTAAAATTGAAAAAGAAACAAGCATGATTTATAGCAAAAACATTTACTACTGATATCTCTAATAGCAGTGGGACAACAGGGTTGTTTCTAAACAGTAATTTGCTATTACAGATGTAGTGTGTTCCTGTGCTCCAGGTGAGAGGTAAAGGTGGCTCAGTTTAAAGATGATGGCTAACGGACATGCTGAACAGTGGCTTCATAATGGATAGAGCTTAAAGTTTGAGCCAACTATACAAAGCATGTAGTAGGTACCAAATAAACACTTGTTTAATAAGAATAAAAGAATAAAATTAATCCTATTGGTTCCATTTTATAGTTCCCAAACATAATACCTACAAAATAAGAAAACAAAAACTTATCTCCTCAACTCCTAAAGCAAAAAGTCTTTGTTTGGCATTTTATTCTTGACTTCCTCCTGCTGCTTGGTGTCCCTCTGAGTCTTATCCTGGTGAGGGTCCAGGGATCACCCACGTGTCCTCAGGATGGCCATTCTGACTCCAATCCCAAACCCACAGGATTCTGGAGTACCATGCTATTTCCTCCTCCAATTCTGCCATTTACCATTGGAACCACACTGGGGGGCAGTACTTGAGAAAAGGTCATAAGAAGGGATAGAAAAGTAGGTGAGGTACCTGGTTTGTGGCAAGAGTACAACTTTCCCCCTTTCAGGGATACCAGAGAGGCCTCCTGTCTTATGGCTGGTGGAAAAGAAGGTGATGTCCCTTTGACTTGGAACAGAAAGGAGTACCAATGGCCAGATGTCTTCCAAGGCAACACAAGAAGAAGTGAGTTCAAAAGGGAATGGTTTTATAAAGAGCATAGGAGGGCAGTCATAGACCAAGACCGTTTATGTGTTCATTACACATAAACTGAGTTACTGAACTGCTTCTATTTTCAGCCTGAGTTAGTATGATAAACCTCACCCCTTCTACACATTTGTTCAACATATATTTGTTGAGTACCTATGAGGAACGTACAAGGATGAATAAGACAGAAAGTCTGTGTTTGTGTGAAGCCTACAGCATAACATGAGAGATGGACAGGTAAGTAGTAGAGTGCCAGGAAGATGTTAATGCCAGGAGGTAAATGAAGCAGGGAAACGGGAAAGAAAACAATGGAAACAGAGGCTATTTTAGATGAGAAAAGCCTTCCCTGAGGAGCCAGCGTCTGAGCTGAGAGAAACAGAAAACAATCCATGTAAGCACATTCTAGGTAGAGAGACAAGTTTGGAGTATTTGAGAGATACTAGGCAGTCTTTGTGTCTACGGTGCAAAGAGCAAAGCTGAGGATAGAAAGAGATGAGATCAGAGACATGGGCAAATGTCATATGGTGCAGGCTGCCTTTAGGAATCTGGAGTTCATTCTGATTGCATTAGGAAGGCAGCTGGTAAGTCTCAACTAGGAAGTAACATGATTCGATTTATGTTTTTAAAACATTGTCTGGAAGGAGAACTGATTGAGAACAGACTCTGCAGTTACACACACTAAACAGAATGGGGGCTTTGATTTAGATAGGGAGCAGTGGAAATAGCAAGAAATAGTCTATTCAGAATGTACATTGAAGGTAGAGCTAGCAAGAATTGCTAATGCATTAGGAGTAGATAGTAAAGAGTAGAGTAGTCAAGGATGAATCCTAGGTTTTAAGCTTCAGAGACTGAGTGAACAGTGGGATCATATACTAAGTGGAAAGCGTGAAGGAGGAGCAGGCTGGCGTGGGCAAAGTTGGGAAGGAAATAAAAAGTTCTGTATCAGACGTATTCAGTTGCAGACACCTTTTAGAGATGGTGAGGGTGTCAATGCATCTAGAGCTTAAAGGAAAAGACCTATACTGGAGATACACGTTTAGAAGGCATCAGTACATAGGTGGGTGTTTATAACTGTGTAACTAGACGTGGTCTCTAACTTCAATGATTAAGATTAGAATAGGGTCATGCATCTAAATACATCACAATAGGAACTTACCAGGAGTAGAGAAGGGGACAGCAGTGTCAACTCACCTTTGGCACCAGCTGATGACTTTGCAATCCAAACGTTGCCCTCCCCATCCTCTTTCTTCCTGTTATAAGAAGAGAGGAAGAATTCTCTTTCATCTGTCCTTGAGTTATTGATCAGTGGCTGAATTCCATTCTGTGCTGGAGCAACTGGGGTCTTGAGATTGGTTGGATAAATCACATAGGACTCAGGGAACCATGTGCAGGACTCAGCCAGTTCTGGGCTTGTCTTGATTAGCCTGGCAGATGACATAAGAAGGTCAGCCTCCCTTCTTAGTGCACTTCGTCACTCCGTTCAGAAAGCCCACTGCTTTCCCGCAGAGATTTTCAGGGAGGCAAAGCATGACCCAATCTCCTAACACCTCTGTTTGCTCTTGGTCTCTCTGGACAAAGCCCAAATGCATTATTGGGCAGCACACAGCTGTTAGATGCAACTTTAAAGGCATACTCTAGTTAATTCAAAAGGCTTAATGTCCAACACTTTTGCTCTTTTTAAAATGCATCTCTAAGGAAACTTAACTGGACATAATTCTGAGCCAATACCTTTTCAACAAATAGGTTGTTGAGCCAGACCCATACTAAAAAATGAAATGGAGAAGAGAGGAAAATTTAAGTAGCAAAAAGACTATCCTGGCCCAACTCCCTATGGGAGAGAAGCTTATGTAGGAATCTGAATTATCTAAAGACTTTTTAAAGCCCTTCTTTTCTTGCTTTTAGCATAGGCTGGCTTCGGTGACAGAATAAAAAAGGTATCTTTCTAATGGGACACAGAACACCAGTGGTCATAGTGAAATATACCTCCTGCTCCTCAAATACCATAACACCACAGAAGATAAAGTCAGGCAAGGCACTTAGCACACAGGGGCTTCCCACAGCATCTACTCTGCAATCAGACCCCTGAAGCTAGAGGCACTGGCATCACATTTCACAAATTAGGCACTGGGTCACAGAGAAGTAAACTTCCTAAGATCATAAAGGTAGTGAGGACCAGCCAAGATGCAAGCCCCAACATCCCAAGTCTTTTTTTTTTTTAACAGCTCAAGCTACTCCAAAACCCCCAGTCTTAAATGGAAACCTGCTCTTACTCCCCAGGAATCAGAGCCAGGAAGGAACCTGCCTACAGACATGCGCTGGCCTTCCATGAGCTGTGCTCCCTCTTCTGTTTAGAACAGAACTGTTAATGCCACTTCCATATTAAGATTCACCCGCAAAACCCAGTCTGTGAGCAAATGGTGGAAATAATGACGTTTTAGATTGAGATTAAAAATAAAGCTATTTTAAAGTGTAAGGGGAATAACTGAAAAGCTACTTAAACTTGAAGGAACAAAATAAATTCTTAACTCACTGCAAGTTCAGCTCCTTATCTGTATTATCCCACCCAGTGGCCACTAGCCAGTAACATGTGGCTACTGATCATTTGAAATGTTGGTCAGTGTGACTCAGGAACTGAATTTAAAGTTTATCTTTTTTTTTTTTTGAGATGGAGTCTCACTGTGTCACCCAGGCTGGAGTGCAATGGCATGATCTAGGCTCACTGCAACCTCCACCTCCTGGGTTCAAATGATTCTCCCACCTCAGCCTTCCAAGTAGCTGGATTACAGGTGCCCACCAGCACGCCCAGCTAATTTTTGTATTTTTAGTAGAGATAGGTTTCACCATGTTGACCAAGCTGGTCTCAAACTCCTGATCTCAGGTGATCCACTGGCCTTGGCCTCCCAAAGTGCTGGGATTACAGGTGTGGGCACTATGCCTGGCCTAAAGTTTAATTTGCCTTTAATTTAAAAATAAATGTATTATAAAATATTTTTCCATGAATCTCAGCTTTATTGATGTGGTAGGGTAACACTTCACTTGGTGGTTGTATTGCAGCATGCACGTCAGGGCCATGTGTCATTTCTAGTATCACACACAAACACATCGCTATTCTACTGAAGGACAATAGATTGATTCAGTTCAAGTGATTTCTTTCTGGGCACTGAAACATGATATGTTTACTATGCGGAGAGCATGAGTTACAGTGTTAGCTACATATACCACAATTGGTAACAAAGGTGAAATAGAATTTTTTTCTAGTTAAAAAAAGTTTGGACAACATTTTAAATTAAAACAAAGGCATACTACTGATGTGGAATTGAGCAGGAACACAGAAGCTAGAACTACGACAAGGACAGTAACAGATTTACAAAAAAAAAATGGCTGGGTGTGGTGGCTCACACCTGTAATCCCAGCACTTTGGGAGGCCAAGGTGGGTGGATCACTAAATCAGGAGTTCAAGACCAGCCTGGCCGAGATGGTGAAACCCCGTCTCTACTAAAAATACACACACGAAAAAAGATTATCTGGGCGTGGTGTGGGCACCTGCAATCCCAGCTACTCAGGAGGCTAAGGCAGAGAAATGTCTGAACCCAGGAGGTGGAGGTTGCAGTGAGCCAAGATCGTACTACTGTAGTCCAGCCTGGGTGACAGAGCGAGACTCCATCTGAAAGGAAGTATGCCACAGATTCACAAGTGGTGACTGCAATAGGCTATGGTCAAAGTAAACTGAAAAAACAACTGTGTAAAGGAGATATTTTTAGCAAGTATATAATAAACTTGATAAGTATTTTCCTCTCAATACTCAAAAATAATTAATAAAACTAGTGGCTGAAATCACAATATCCAACACATTTTTAAACAAATGTTTAACAGGGTCTGAGTTTAATTAACTCTGGGCGACTACAAAATGGCTTGGATACTTACACAAAAAGAAAACTGTTTTAGATGCAAATGTGGTTCTAAAAAACTTTTTTAAGGAAAGATTTAAAAATATAATTTACAAAAATGAACAATCTTCAGTTGAGTCACAATTGCCCACAGACTATAAAACCTTTCTAACAATATCAACTAGTGACTCAAAATTTGAAAAATATTAAGTATTTTTCTTTAGCTTTAGGTGAACTGTAGATACTGTCCAATTAATACTTTGGGTGTTTTGCCTCAAAAAATTTCCAAATACATGAAAAAATGCCAGCAAATTGCAGCTTAAAAAAATATCAAACTCATAGTATAGATATTTTTTAATCTTTTACATCTGTCAGAGAATTTTACCTACATGCCAAAAATTACCTTCTATCATGACAGATAAGACTTCAGTTAGGTTTATTAAAATATGGATTTACTAAGATTTTAGTAGACTAATGTTTCCTTTACTACTTCATTTTATTGTATGCTACATATTGGAAATTTTGGTTTCATTGCATTATGTGATACATATCGAAAACATTTGTGTGAGGTTTTCTTTTTGTTTGTTTGTTTTTCTGAGGCAGGGTCTAACTCTGTCGCCCAGGCTGGAGTGCAGTGGCGCAATCTCAGCTCCCTGCAAACTCTGCCTCGTGGGATCAAGCGATTCTCATGCCTTAGCCTCCCAAGTAGATGGGACTACAGGCATGCACCACCATGCCCAGCTAATTTATTTTTTGTATTTATGGTAGAGATGGGACTTTGCCATGTTGGCCAGGCTGGTCTCAAAGTCCTGACCTCAAATGATCCACCTGCCTCGCCTTCCCAAAGTGCTGGGATTACAGACATGAGCCCTGGCACCCAGCCTTGTGTCAGGTTTTCTGAAGCAGACTCTAAGTGTCATGGATACAGTTGTTGAAATGCTTCTTTATATACTCGATGATTCCCCAGTTGTGGAAACAGAAGACAATGAATTTAATGATACTGTGTTCTCTGCCAATGTTCACTCATTGAGAGAGAGACAGGTTTTTTATTTTTTTAAATAAAGATTTACTTTTCGATTCCAATTCAGATTTTCTTGAAAATAAAAGGACTATTTGTCAAATCACTATTTTCACTCAATAATTCATTATTTCAATAACTGTGATTATCATTGAATAATCAAGATCATACCACTGCACTCCAGCCTGGGAGACAGCGAGACTCTGTCACAAAAAAAAGAACATTAGCTCACACCTGTAATCCTAGCACTTTGGGAGGCTGAGGTGAATGGATCACCTTAGGTCAGGAGTTTGAGAACAGCCTGACCAATATGGAGAAACCCTGTCTCTACTAAAAATACAAAATTAGCCATGCATGCTGGCTCATGCCTGTAATCCTAGCTACTCAAAAGGCTGAGGCAGGAGAATCGCTTGAACCCAGGAGGTGGAGGTTGCAGTGAGCCAAGATCGCACCACTGCACTCCAGCCTAGGCAACTAGTGCGAAACTCTGCCTCAAAAAAAAAAAAAAAAAATACTGCCATTTGCATCTTCTCATCTATCTTCATACTGCATATGAACAAGCTAAATTTAAAGCTCCAAGGAAGGGAAAAGAAGACCTTATTTGTGATTTAGCCAGACAGGTGTGAGAATTTATGTTCCAACTTCATAATACAAGTTGATAACAACAATTTCACATATTTTTATAACATGACTCAGTATGCAAAAAAATGTTAATTGTAATAGCGTTATGAAAATTGGCTGTAAAAACTAACAGAAATCTGAAGAATGCCTCCACCTCCCAGGTTCAACTGATTCTACTGCCTCAGCCTCCCAAGTAGCTGGGATTACAGGCACCCACCACCGTACCTGGCTAATTTTTGTATTTTTAGTAGAGATGGGGTTTCACTATGTTGGCCAGGCTGGTCTCGAACTCCTGACCTCAGGTGATCCACCCACCTCTCCCAAAGTGATGAGCCACCATGCCTGGCCTGCAGCTGTTTCTTTGCACTTATTTTAATGTGGCTGCTGGGCAGTTTAAAATTACTTGTGTGACTTGCATCCTATTTCTGTTGGACAGTGCAGGTCTGTAGATTGGTTTGTACAGAACCATTTCCTGTACAGAACCAAGACTAGACTCTGCAGGAAGTCCTTTGCTTTTGTCCAGTTTCCTCATGGGGCCATTTGGGAAATAATTAGAAATGGAGATTTATTTACATCTATAAAACATTAATGCTCAGGAGAGGAAAAGAAAGCCTCTGATCTGTACCAGGAGAAGAAAAGCCCCTCAGGGTTCTAAGACTTCAGCCTTGAGGCCTTAATGAATTTCTAACACTCCCTGAAGTGACAGGAGGAAGGATTGGGCTGGACAGGGTCCTGCACTGAACACCACCAAGGCTCTGGGAAGCCTCCCGAGGGTGCACAGTCACAATGGCCAGGGGTACCATTTGTGCAGATTAAAACTGTCCCGGCTTAACAGGAACTACTATGGCCATGGGCAAACCTGGCTGTCCTCTCTAAGCTGCCATTTTGTCCTATAAAATGAAGGAGACTATATTTCTAACTCTCTGGAGTCCTTTCAAGCCATACAAAATCATGGGAGAGAGACAAATGGATAAAGGGAACCATCATATCCTGGAATTACTACAAGCCCCTCACATGACACCTGAGACAAAGATGGAAGCTGATGAGGATGATGCAACCTCCAGCCTGCAGAGGTCATGTCAGCGTTACAAGGTGCTATCAGGGGTTACACTGCATGCTTCCGAAAGGCAACGAGCAGGTATTGTCACCATTATCCATCCCCATTTTACAGATGAAACACTAGGATTCTGAGTGGTGTTCTCCAAGGTCACAGATATTTATCGCACTTGGTCATGACTCCAGCCATGTACTCACTCTGCTTCACTAGAACTGCAAAACATTCAAATATGGAGACCATTTTTTTTTTTATAGCATCCTCTGCTTCCTACTTATAAAAGCAAACTTTTACCTTTGTCTTCAGGGAAAAAAATCATAGCAGAAAAGGTTTAATAAATATTTAATAAGAATTTCTAAGTGATTAGCTCAGAGGAGTTACTACAAAAAGAAAATTTAAAAAAAAAGAATTTCTAAGTGAAAAATCTGAATAAACAAACATGTTCCACTTCTATTCCTGATTCTAGTGAAACAGTTATTTGCATTCTAAACATATAAATATGTCACAAGATGACTTCAAGAAGCCTCACTCTCCTTCAGGAGTGGGATGAATCATGAAAACCCATCGCAGAGAGGAGTGGATACATAAGTTACCAAGGCCAATGAGTAAACAAAGCAGAAATGTTCCTGTGAGCACCCAATCTAGTAAATATCTAGCATCCAGAAAGAAATGTTAGTGGGAAAAGAGCATTTTGCATTGGGTCATATCTCCCAGTATCTGGCTACACATACATGTTCAATAGTCATGGTGGAAAGAATACTGGACACCTATGACAGCCCTGATTTTAGCGGCCTGACCTAGTGTTTCCCTACTGAAATAACAATAATAGCAGTGACAACTATACTAATAGCAATAATAATACCAAGGTGTGCTTTCACTTAATACAGTGTGAACGACAAGACAGGCACTATTCAAAGTCCTTAGCTAAATTAGCTCAATTAATCCTCATAACAACCTAGGGTAGTTACTATTTCCCCAACTTACAGCCAAGAAAATTAAGGCAGCGTCAAATACTCATTATGTACCAGGCCACTGTGCTATATGAACTTTACGTGCATCACCTTATTTAATTCTCATAACAGCCTTATGAGAGAGGCACTGAGGCTTAGAGGGATGAGGGGATCTGCCCAAGCTAGTGACAGGAAGAGCTGGGATGAAAACCTACACTTTTGACCCTAGATCTTAATCACTGTATAACATAGTCACCTTCCACTTTGTGATACTGTGGTGATACCTGGCCATAATCCAGCTGTTCAGAGATGGGCAGTGGAGTGAATGCTCTTATACCCTGCCCAGATATTCTTTCTGAGGGACCCCTTGCTAATATGAGAGATGGATGCTAAGGGCTACATATGCCCTTCTCCAGGGACCAGCCTATGCCCAGAAATGCCTGGGAAACTACTCCTTCCATCTCTTCCCACAGCTGATGGCTGACTGATACTGGGGCACAGAGGCCTGGTCCCCTTGCTCAAAATGTGACAACTCTGACGTGCCATTCGCTTCAGTGCTCCTTGGAGTCAGGAGAGGCAAGACGTCGGCTGAAACCACCTCTTTACTTGGGTTCTCCCCCTGCCCTGCTGTGCCCTTGCTTCCTTTTTTTTTGAGACGGAGTTTTGCTCTTATTGCCCAGGCTGGAGTGCAATGACACAATCTCAGCTCACCGCAACTTCCGCCTCCTGGCTCAAGCAAGTCTCCTATCTTAGCCTCCTGAGTAGCTGGGATTACAGGCATCCGCCCCCACACCCAGTTCATTTTGTGTTTTTTACTAGAGATAGTGTTTCTCCATGTTGGCCAGGCTGGTCTTGAACTCCTGACCTCAGGTGATCTGCCCGCCTCAGCCTCCCAAAGCGCTACGATTACAGGTGTGAGCCACCATGCCCAGCCACTTCCCGATGTTATCTCTTAAGAACCCTACCCCAGGAAATCACTTACACAGGAAACCCTGAGTCAGGTTCTGCTTCTAGGAGGCTCACGTCAGAGACAGACAGGCTTTATCATGCAACATGTTTTGGACTGCAACCCAAGTGGCTTAGAGGAAGCTTCTCAACTGGTATTTGTTGGCTTTTAAAATAAAAACGTGTTTGCCTTTTAAATAACCCAACATTTTTGTCTTAAGTTTTTTATTTAAGTAAAAACTGGAAAACGGCGGTCTTAAAGAACACTTACTTCACTAAAGAAGCTTTGCGACACAGTTTGTCAGCACCCCTGTAGTAATTCACCAACTGTACCAGCCCGGGTTCGTGACCTAGGAAGGAAAGAGGAGGGTCAGAAGGGACACAGGATAACTAGGGAATGACAATGTCAGCACCAGCAAGCAGGAGAGAGGACAGCCGTGTCATGCCCAGCTTTTCTTTCTCTCATCTCAGGACTGGCTGTTAGAAAATGGAACAGTTTTGTTTCTCTGTCCCTGAGGACCCTCTTTCGCCTGGTATCCTGCTGGCAACCTTCAGTCTCCCCACAGTGGATATCATAACGTCAGCATCATAGGTCTGCCAAAACTGCTGCTACCTTTGTTTTTCCTTGTTAGGGTGGAGGGTATTGAGGGTAATTTTCATTTCACCTCTCCCTGACTGCACACTGCATTCCCCTCCTGGCTTAACACATATAGACTTGTCACTCTGTACAGTAAGGCTACTTTAATAGAGTCATGCTTTCTGCATCCATAACCTGGCTTTCTACATCAGGAAGGACGGAGAACTAGAATGATGCTGCTCTCAAGCAAGTCTATCTCTGCAAGCTTCTAGGAGGTGAATGAAGGTAGTGGAGAGGCCACGTCTATAAAATCTGAAGCCATGACAGCTTTCTTCTGTGCCTCATTCCACGGGAAAACTCATTTTCAACAGCTCTTATTACATGTGGCCTTTTAAAATAAAATTAGAGCAGAAAGGGTACGAAGTAAAACAAATTTTTATTTGTTTTTTTTTTTTTTTTTTTTTTTTTTTTTTTGAGACGGAGTTTCACTCTTGTTACCCAGGCTGGAGTGCAATGGCGCGATCTCGGCTCACCGCAACCTCCGCCTCCTGGGTTCAGGCAATTCTCCTGCCTCAGCCTCCTGCGTAGCTGGGATTACAGGCACGTGCCACCATGCCCAGCTAATTTTTAGTATTTTTAGTAGAGACGGGGTTTCACCATGTTGACCAGGATGGTCTCGATCTCTTGACCTCGTGATCCACCCGCCTCGGCCTCCCAAAGTGCTGGGATTACAGGCTTGAGCCACTGCGCCCGGCAACAAATTTTTATTTAAAATGAAAAGTGTTTTCAGCCGGGTACGGTGGCTCATGCCTGTAATTTCAGCACTCTGGGAAGCTGAGGCGGGTGGATCACCTGAGGTCAGGAGTTCAAGACCAGCCAGGCCAACATGGCAAAACCCCATCTTCACTATAAACATAAAAATTAGCTGGGCATGGTGGCACACGCCTGCAACTCTAGCTACTTGGGAGGCTGAAGCACAAGATCGCTTGAACCCAGGAGGCAGAGGTTGCAGTGAGCCGAGATCGTACCACTGCACTGCAGTCTGGGCAGTAGAATGAGACTTCATCTCAAAAAATAATAATAAAATAAAAAGCATTTTGTTTCAAATATTAATAAAATGCATTGCATTTCCAGTAACAGAAATCAAAGTAAGCCCAAACAAAGGAATTTTCAGTTGAAAATGCCAAAAGTAAGAATAATTTATCTGAGAATGGCATATAGTCAAATCAAAAGTTTCAAGTAGCATTAGCTGGCTCTCACTGGTTCCCTTGGACAGACAGGCCCGGTTCCCACCTGAACTACCTACCTTCTTATCCACAGGGCACCAGCCTTCCTAAGCCTTTACCTAGCTCCATAAATCTTCTCCTTGGCTTTCATGTAGTGTACTTTAAGCAAACGATAAATATCCCTTAACAGTGATGACGTATAACCAACTTCATTGTAGCATGCTGTTTTCTTTCCCATAAAAACCAAATGTATACTGGGCATGGTGACTCACATCTGTAATCCCAGCACTCTGGGAAGCTGAGGTGGGCAGATCACCTGAGGTCAGGGGTTTGAGACCAGCCTGACCAACATGGCGAAACCCTATCTCTACTAAAAATACAAAAATTAGCTGGGCATAGCGGTGTGTGCCTGTAATCCCAGCTACTTGGGAGGCTGAGGCAGGAGGATTGCTTGAACCCAGGAGGTGGAGGTTGCAGTGAGCCAAGATAGCGCCACTGCACTCCAGTCTGGGTGACAGAGAGTGAGTCTGTCTTAAAAACAAAAACAAAACAAATGTTTAATAATCATCTGCTGAATCTGCGGTACCTGTTTAGGATTCAAATTCTGTAGGCTTCTGCTTCTCATTCCTAGGCTTAAGCACCTGTGTAATAATGCCAGTCACTCCTGTCTCCGCCTGGGCGGAGCCACGTTTGTTTTTAATATTAGGATTCCACCTAAGCTTTCACAGCCAGGCACTGCCAAGAATACAGAGGGAAGTCAGGAAGTCTGGAAGGGAAGTGGACAACGCAAGGAAGAAATAATTGTTCTGAACTATAAGCAATTCTTCCCCTCCTTTCAGGTCATGTATTCCCTTTGCTAAGGTCTTCCTGAGACCAGTTAAAAAAAGGGACTCTCCAGGCACAGTCCATATTCTGAGATTTCTGGGTGTTCAAATGGGCCCTTCCATGGAGTCACCATTCTACATCATAAACTTGTATACAAACGAAGAGTTGTCCCAGCTACTATTCAAAATAAAAAAATTCAGTAACTTTACACTGCAACTCTTCATTCCTCCAACGATTAGAGTTTTACACAACCCCCTTTTCAAAGGCTCTATCTTTGGAAACTCACCAATGACCAGTCAATTCCAAATGGCCTATACTCAGTTTTTACCCATTCGAACTCGGACCACACCTAGTTCTAAAAACTGTTTCCTCTTCTGGACATAGAACACTGCTCTCTGGGTTGCCCTCCAAGACAGAAGTGACTCTTCCTCCGTATCAATTCTCTCCCTGTCTTTGGAATACAACTGGCCCCCACCTCTGGTGAACTCTGGCAGGGAACATGGCTCCCCAGAGAAGCTGCACTTCCCAGATGACTGTGGAGTGAGGGGAGGCCATGAGACTATGCTCAGGTCAATGGGATGTGAGTTGAACCGACCTGGCCAACTTCTGGATGACATCATTTACAAAAGAGCATTTAGTCCCCTCCTATCTCCTGCACCTTCCTACCCGCGGACAAGTGGGTACAGTGGTGCCCAGCCAGCTTCAACCCTGTGAATGAAGGTGATTCCCCCTCGGGGACAGCAGGGAAGACAGGGAGGGTGAACCCAGCCTTGTGTAAGACCTTAATCCAATGTAGAACTGCGAAAACATGTTCTTTGGTGAAACTAAGGAAAGGCTTAAAATCAGACATCTTTTCCCTGGGCTAGGGTCTCTTCTGCAGCTCCTGCTTTTGATATCCAGAGGTCTTTTCCAAACCCCCTCACCGTTCCTCCGCGCCTTTGGGTGGCAGAAGCCTTAGGGGTTTCAACACCTACAGCTCTCCCTCCTGCGCCCACGCCAAGCAGGCAGAAATCCTCAGTGCAGAAAAGCTGCAAGATGACTCCAGCCGACACCAGCCTCCGGCTCTGCGGAGCCGCGCCCCGCCCAGGCGGACCTGCCCGATTTGGGGGCGTCAGATCCGGGAGCCGCGATACGCGCGCCTCAGATCCCAGCCCCAGCGGCCGACGTCTGCCGGGCTGCAAGGGCCGGTCATTGTCAGGAGGCAGCTGTAGCCCTGAGTGTCCGCACCACGACTCCGACTCTAAATCCAAGTTAGGAGGCAAGAAAGCATTAAAAACGACAGGTTTCGATCTTTCTGGATCTGTTCTGATATGCCCGAGAAGCGACAGAAGGGAAGATGTGCGACCTTTAAAAACAAAAGCGCTGGTTCTAACGGGCCGCGGGCGGCGCGCAGGGCCGCTCCGGGGAGGGCAGGCGGGAAATGGGGAAGGGCTCACCCAGTCTCCCGAAGGGCAGCCGGTTCCTCTCTCCCAACATCAAGTTGAACCTGGGGTTGTCTCGCCGCAGCCTCTTCCAGTAGCCGGTGGCGAGGAGCAGCCGGGAGACCTCGGCGTAGACGCTGCTGTTCTCGTCGCGCACCACGAAGGTGTACATGGCGAAGGGACGCGCGCCCGGGCCTCCGGGCAGCCGCCGCAGGGACCAGCCGGCCGAGGCGGCAGCGCCCGCGACCCCGCCCGGGCGCCCGCCGCGGCCCGGCTCCCGCTGCCCGCGCCGGCAGCCGCGCCTCTCCGGTGCCGGCGGCGCTGCGCCTGGGCGCCCGCGCGTCTCCTGGAGTGGAGAGCACCGCCCGCACGCCGGCACGGCCGCCCGCCCACCCCGGCGCGGCCCCGCCTCCGGCCCGTGATTCCGCGCGGCCAGGTCCGCCGCGCTCTGCAGGGGTCCGTGGGCCGCGGCGCGCCCTCTCCGCACCCTCCCCGGGGCGGCGGCGGCCGGGGAGCAGGGTTGGGGGCTCGCTGCGTGGGCGCGGCTTTACCGCCGCGCGCGGACTGTGCTGTAGAGCCGGTGCCGGGGTCCTGGGCCGGTTCCTCCCGAGCCTAGGTCGCAGCCGGGAGGCGGTGCCGGTGGAAGATCCCTTTTTGCAGGGCTCGATCTGGGTTTTTCTTCTGTTTCCTAAGGACCTTTTATGGATAAAACCCCAAAGTTCTAAGGCCTGGTCCTGTGGCCTAGTGAAGATGCTTTTCCCCTTCTTTGCTTAACGGACTACGGAGACTCAGGGCGTCCGTTTGGTTGGGTCGAGTGCTCCTTCCTTCCGCCGAGACCTGGGTGGCGCATGGCCAAGGGGATGGTCCTGAACCGGCCCCCTGGACCCCTGGGCTCCGCTCTCTTCCTGCCCTTTACCGGCATTCGGCCACTTGATTTCCCTTCTCCGGACCTCGATTTCCCCCTGTGAGCGGCGGGCAGTGGCTCTTAAAAGTTCTTTCGGTTCTGGTTGCCACTCTAACTTCCTTTTAGACCGTGTTGCTGCGTTTGATGGACAAAGAGGACAATGATCATCAGAGTTCCCACAAACTTCCTACACTCCATCATAAATTACCCGTATCAGCCCTGCGCCTCGCATCTTTTACTCTTCTTTAGAGAAAGAACCCCTCTCCCCTTCCTGTTTCCCGGTGCTCACGGTATCTACCGAGCATATGGTAAAAGCGCCCTTCTCTCTCCCATCATTGCCCAAATTCCACAGGGCCTCCAGGCACGCACTTGCCGGTCCTGCGTACCGCCTCCACGTGGAGGCATTCGCTTGCTGTAGAGAGCTTGCTTAGAGCAGAAATGGGCAGGCGCAGAAGCGCTGGGTGCTTGGATTCCCTCTCAGCTGCTCTCCCTCCACAAAGGACGAAGTTGGTCGAGAATGCCCTGGCTCCCTTGCCCTCCGCACATACCCTGCGGGAAGGCATGTTTCCTAGGGGTATTGTGGTCATTATTTGTAGGGTGGAGCTGCAGTTGTCCACACCTGTAGCTTGCGCCTAAAGGCACCTTCTGTTGGCTTCTTTTCTTTCCCAGACTCACCACCCCAATCTTCTACCGATGTTTCTTGGGATCACCTCCCAAGAAACTGAACTTGAGCTCAAATTCTTGTTCTCTTTTTGGGGAACTCAGCCAGGACGCTGTATCTGCCGCTCTTCACAGTTGACCACCTTGAAAGTGACGTCCACTTTCACCATGCTACATCCATTCCTCCCCACCCACTCCGACTCCTGCGCCACAGGTGGCTTCTCTCTGTCACTCCACAACTGTGGATCTCACTAGGAACACCAGTGACCTTTGCATTTCCAAATCCAGAAGCTACCTTTTTCCTTTTTCTCACATTTTGTAGTGAGCACTATTTTTGTTTGTTTTAGGTTTAGGTTTTGTATGGTACTACTTATTCCCTACCCACACCCACCCCCCGCCTTTTTTTTTTTTTTTTTTTTTTTTGAGACAGTCTCACCGTATTGCCCAGGTTGGTCTCGAACTCCTAAACTCAAGCCATCCTCCTACTTCAACCTCCTAAAGTGTTGAGAGTACAGGCGTGAGCCACCACGCCCAGCTTATTCCCTTTTCTTTGTAAAGTAACTCGTCTTTCCTCTTTGGAACCTTTTTGTTTTGTTTTTGTTTTTGTATGAGGGGGAGCCTTGCTCTGTTGCCCGAGCTGGAGTACAGTGGTGCAATCTCCCCTCATTGCAACTTCTGCCTCTGGGTTTCAAGCGATTCTCTGCCTCAGCCTCTAGAGTAGCTAGGACTACAGGCACATGCCACCATACCTGGCTAATTTTTATATTTTTAGCAGAGGCGGGGTTTCACCATATTGGCCAGGCTGATCTCAAACTCCTAACCTCAAGTGATCTGTCCACCTTGATCTCCCGAAGTGCTAGGATTACAGACATGAGCCACAGCACCTGACCTCCTTGGAACCTGTTTATTGTGGCTCTTATGGGATTAACAGTGTCTGTCATTGATAAAGGAAATGAATATCTGGGCTTGGTCCAAGAGAATTACTTTCCATCCCTTTTGCCACAGCAACAGGTAAAACATAGGAAAGTGATCCAAATCAGACCAGCCTGATGGAACACTATCTGTGGGACAGTTTGCCACTCTCTTACTGTCTTACAGGAGGAGAATCTGTTCCAAAATTTCAGCTTTCCCTCCACCCTAGTATTAAGCCCCTAGTATTTAAGCATTAAGCATTAAGCCATGTGGATATGTGAATGTATTCTTGCCAATAGAATGTGACCCAGTGATATATATCACTTGCTCATTTAGACCTTAGAATATGGGTGTGCCTTCTTGGAATTGGGTGTGTGCTGGAGACAGGACATACAGTCAGCAGCAATATTGAAAAAAAAAAAAAAGTAAGGAATTTGCCCAAACTGGTGTAAGGTCTGACTGCTCCATGAATGGCATGGTAATCTCGGTGACCTGTATGTACACCCCAGATGAGATCCTGGAAGAAAGATCAACCCCTATGGGGCCTAACTAACCTGAGACATTCTTCTATTGTTTCTTATTCCAGCCTCAATTGACAAGGCCATTGGACTTTAGCCAACTTCATGACTCCACACCCTACGACCCCCTCCCAGCTTGCAAACCTGTGACCCCCTCCCAGCTTGTAAGAAGCCACCAACTGTAACTTCTGTAACTTTCCACTGCCCATTCCAAACCTATAAAACTAACTCCTATTCCACTGCCCTCCGTTGATGCTCTTTTCAGCCTCAGCCTGTCTGCACCCAGGTGAATAAACGGCCATGTTGCTCATACAAAGCCTGTTTAGGGGTCTCTTCATTCATAGCATGCATTTTAACAACTGGCTATATTCTGGATTATAAAGTAGACTCCAGCAATTTCAAAAGATTGAAATTATTATTTCAATCTTATGAAATTATTTCATAAGATTGAAATAATTCTAAACACTTTTCTGACAATAGTGGAATTAAGTTGCATGGAGATTATGTGATACTGTGCAATGCTAAATAACCCATGAGTCAGTGAAGAAAGCACAACAGTATGAGGAAATATTTTCCAACTGAATGACAATAAAGATATGGCATCTCAAAACTGGCAGGATACAGCTAAAGCTGTTTTTAATTAAAAAATTTACAGTCTGCCGGGCACGGTGGCTCACGCCTGTAATCCCAGCACTTTGGGAGGCCGAGGTGGGTGGATCACGAGGTCAAGAGATCAAGACCATCCTGGTCATCCTGGTGAAACCCCGTCTCTACTAAAAATACAAAAAATTAGCTGGGCATGGTGGCGCGTGCCTGTAGTCCCAGCTCCTCAGGAGGCTGAGGCAGGAGAATCGCCTGAACCCAGGAGGCGGAGGTTGCGGTGAGCCGAGATCGCGCTATTGCACTCCAGCCTGGGTAACAAGAGCGAAACTCCGTCTCAAAAAATAAATTACAGTCTAAAGTACGTATGTGTTTAAAAAAAGACAGAAAATCTATTATCTGAGTTTCCATCTCATGAAACTAGAAAAAGAATAATAAGTAAAACCAAAGTAAGTAGAAGGAAATAAATCATAAGGGAAGAAATCAAAGTAAAAAATAAATGTACAATAAAGAAATCAACAAAGGCAAGGGAAGTATATTAAGAAAAACAATTTAAATTGTTAAGCATTCAAGACCAACAAATGAAAGGAAGAACAATCAAAGTTAAAATGAAAAAGTCAGATGCAAGAAGATTAAAAAAATTCCAAACAAATTTTTGAATGAAAAAAGAAACATCACTAGAGATCCTGAAGATTTTAAAAATAATAAGATCCTATAAACAATTTTTGCAAATGAATTGAACAGATGGACAAAACAGACTACTTCCTTGAAAAATTCAGTTTACCGAAAATGACATGGAAATACAAAATTTGAATAATTTCACACCTATTAAAGAGATTGAGTCTATTCACAGATAACATATAAGAAGAAAATCCTACCAAAAAAACCCCCAAGGACTACCCACACATACATATACACAAAATGTTAGAATTAATAAACAAATTCAGCAAACTTTTGAAACAGTCCAAAACAATCCAAGAAAAAAATTAAGAAAACAATTTCATTTATAGTACCATCAGATAACTTATTTGGTAAGGGAACATTTTTTTTAAACTGTCATTTTTCACATATAACATGGTTCTATAATATATAGTGCATCCTGAAGAATTTATAAACAATTTTAATGAATAACTGAACATAGGAAAGTTACTAGATACAAGGTAAATATACAGATATAAATTGTATTTCTATATGTCAGCAACAAAAAAATAGGAAAAGAAATTTTGAAAAGATACAATTTACAGTAGCACCAATGTAAATGTGAAGTAAGTAGGACTATCTAATGAAAGCTGTGCATAACCTCTGCACTGAAAACTACAAAGCAAAATTGAGAGAAATTTTAAAAGCACAAAATAATGAAAGAATGTACCATGTTCATGATTGAGACTCAAAATTGTTAAGGTGTCAAATTTATCCATAGATTCAATATAATCCCAAACAAAATCTCTGCAGAGCTATTCATGGAAATCGACAAGGTAATTCTAAAATTTATATAGAAATGCAAAGGACCAAGAATAGCAAAGGTGATCTTGAAGAAAGTTGGAGGAACTTAACACTGCCAGCTATCAAAATCTGACTATCAAAGTTATAGTATGTAAGCACAACACTGTATAGTATGTAAGTACAAAGTTTAAGGAAGCATGATTTTGGCCTAAGAAGAGACAAATTAACCAATGTAACAAACAGATCAAAGTAACCTATGTAGGGAAAATTCATTTTAAGTTGTTTTGGGATCTAAATATAGAATACAAAGAAAAGACATGGCAGGAGCAGTAGTTCAGGATTTTGAGGCTTGCTTCCTAGGAGCACCACTCTTAGGCCCATGTAAGAAAGCTTTAGAGGCCCTCACTGTGGCCGGGCTCTAGCCATGTTCTTCCCTACAGATGAAACGTTCTTGAGGTCAAGGAGCTATGGCCATCTGGAGACTGTCACCCCCTAACTTTCTAGGCTATGCCAGATACAGGGAACTAGAATTCACTGTCCAAAGAACAAAGCCTATTTCTTGACCATATGCAGAGTTTCTCCCTGGGCCCACGTACCAAGGGTCAGTGGCACTGCTGTTGTGCGTGCCTACAGGTCTGGGCAGTGGCCAAGGGGCGGCTGTTTGTGGGTGGGGAGGAATGGATGTCAGCTGTGAAGAGCAACAGATACAGTGTCCTGGCTTGAGTTCCCCAAAAAGGTGCCCCTGGGACCCACAATTGAATTTATGTATGTTATAAACAACTTGGTTTATAACAAAGGTGACATTGCAGATTAGTGGGGGCAGAGATGGGCTTACACATGTTGCTGAGTCGAGGATATCCATATGGAAAACAAAACTAACCTTGACCTCTATCACATGCTATACTCAAAAATCAGTTGCAAATGTGTTATGATCAAATACATGTAAATGTGAAAAGTAAAGCAATAAAGCTCGCTGGGTGAGCACAGTGACTCATGCCTGTAATTCCAGCTCTTTGGGAGGTGAGGTGTTAGGATCGCTTAA
The DNA here is from genome assembly GCF_048565385.1 of Saimiri boliviensis. Lineage (NCBI taxonomy): Eukaryota > Metazoa > Chordata > Mammalia > Primates > Cebidae > Saimiri > Saimiri boliviensis. Next base: position 49,371,439 of record NC_133449.1, on the reverse strand, counting down.
ACCCAAGAATTCAAGACTGCAATGAGCTCTGATCGCGCCACTGTACTCCAGCCGGGGCGACAGAGCAAGACCCTATCTTAAAAGAAAAAAAAGGACTTTTAGAAGAAAACAGTAGAAAATCTTTATAATCTTACACTAGGTAAATATTTCTTAAAGAGGACACAAAAATCTCTATGAATAAAGGAAAAAAATTATGAATTGTCAGCCTTAAAATTAATAACTTTCATTCATCGAAAGACACCATCAAGAGAATGAACAGGAAAGCCATAGAATAGGATATATGTGTGTGTGTATATGTACATATATGTATGACAAAGGACTCATACCTGGGATATAAAAGGGATAACAAATTAATAATTAAAAACTAGCAAGCCAATGAACAAAAGAACTGAGTTGAATATTCATAAGGGACAACCTAAGAGGTAAGCCCTGCACAGAGATTTGGAGAAGTCATACTGAGAAAGTCAATAAGGGATATGTCTGGCTAAAAATCAGGCCCACATCTAATAGTCGTATACACATGGGAGCCACATGTCTTAGTGTTTACCATATGTCTGACCAAGCCAATAAGCTGTTAAATAAAATGTTTCTCTTCCTGTTTTATAATCATACTTGTATAAGGCTGACCTGCAAGGCCAGGATTTTTAGAATTCTCAGACTCATAGGCGTTCCATGCCAAAGTCTGGTAATACCGGAAGAGATGACCCTGGCCTCTGACCATAGTTCACCCCTATTTCTTCCCATCCCTAACTCCAGCCTGCACCACAGAGGTTGTGTATGCATGCATGGGGTCACCACAGCCAGGAAGCCCAAGCTCCAACCATCCATCACCCCCAATAAACAGTCGCCCTTCGGACACTGTCCAAGCCTAGGGGTGCACACACCAGCAGCGCCATTGACCCTTGGGACATGGGCCCAGGGAGGAGTCTTGCACAGGGCCAGGAAATAGGCTTTGATCTTTGGACAGTGAATTCTGGCTCCCTCTAGCATAGCCTAGAAAGTGGGAGGGTGACAGTCTCCAGGTGGCCACAGCTCCTTGAACTCAAGAATGTCTCACCTGTAGGAAAGCGCATGACTACAGCAGGGCCGGAGTGAGAACCTCTAAAGCTTTTTCACCTGGGCCTAAGAGTGGTGCTCCTAGGAAGCAAGCCTCAAACTCCTGAACTACTTGCTCCCCCCATGTCTTTTCTTTGTATCCCATACTTAGACCCCAAAACAACTTAAAATGGTTTTTCCCTCACCCCTGCCACCACCACAATCACCCCATGCCTCGGTTGCTGTAATTACCTTGTGGCTTCTCTTCTTGTCTAGCTCCTCCACCTCTCCCACCTGCCCTGAACACTACCACCAAATTAATCTTTCTAAAGCACAGCATTCATCCCGTATGTCCACACATGAACACTGCAGGGGCTCATTTAAGCCAGAGCCCTGTTTCAAATTCATGGCTTTTTTTTTTTTTTTTTTTTTTTTTGAGATGGAGTCTCACTTTGTCACCCAGGTTGGAGTACAGTAGAGAGATCTTGGCTCACTGCAACCTCCACCTCTTGGGTTTGAGCAATTCTCCTGCCTCAGCCTCCCAAGTAGCTGGGATTACAGGCATGTACCACCACACCTAATCTGTGTAGAGGTGGGGTTTCACCATGTTGGCCAGTCTGGTCTTGAACTCCTGACCTCAGGTGATCCACCCACCTCAGCCTCCCAAAGTGCTGGGATTACAGGCGTGAGCTGTTGTGCCTGTCTGAATTCATGGCATTTCATTAGGGCTTTCCACTGTATCTTTCCTGACACATCTACCACATTCCCTCAACCAAATTGAAATGCCCTGATCATCACCAAGGTCAAATAATGGTTTGTCAGATGGAGTTTTAATGTTGAATGTGTATTAACCCTTCCAAAATGGATGAACCACATGCTAGATGGATCATAAAAATCTCTATTCATCAAAACCTCTAATTAACCAGCAATTTCTACCTCACAGTAACACTGAATAAAATATTTATTATTTCTTCAGCTTGAGAGCTTGGTTGCCCTTAAGCACTTTCTTTTTCTTTTTCTTTCTTTCTTTTTCTTTGAGACACAGTCTCGCTCTGTCACCCAGGCTAGAGTGCAATGGCACAGTCTTGTCTCACTGCAACCTCTATCTACCGGGTTCAAGCGATTCTTTTGCCTCAGCATCCTGAGTAGCTGGGATTACAGGTACCCACCACTACACCCAGCTAATTTTTTGTACTTTTAGTAGAGATGGAGTCTCAAACTCCTGGCCTCAGGTGATCAGCCCACCTCGGCCACCCAAAGTGCTGGGATTATAGGTGTGAGCCACCGTGCTTGGCCCTCTTAAGCACTTTGGAGGAAGAACTGCCTCACCCTTTGCTGGAACCTTTCAATCCACACTCCAAGGAAGATGCCCAGGGTCACTCTTCTGTCCTCAGAGAGCTTATTTGTTTGCTAGCCTCACAGTGCTAAGCCCATGCTGTTACATTCACTCACTCATGAGGTCAAGGACCATGCTGGTTCAGCTCTACACTTCAGCATCTCCCAAAGGGCCTGTCCCATGGAAGGTACTTAAAGATCTTTTGAAGGAGAGAAAGAAAAGTTCTGACTGTAAACAATTGGTAAGATGAATTTTTTACAACCAGGAAGTAAGCAAGACAAGTAGGAGCTCTCATGAAAGGAAGAGTTTAAAGGAAGATGTGTTTTCTGCCTTTTCATTGGTGGGTTGATGTCAGTAAACTTCCCATGCATATCTTTTTTTTTTTTTAGATGAAGTTTCACTCCGTCGTGCAGGCTGGAGTGCCGTGTCACAATCTCAGCTCACTGCACCCTCTGCCTCCTGGGTTCAAGTGATTCTCCTGCCTCAGCCTCTTGAGTAGCTGGGATTACAGACGCATACCACTATGCCCAGTAAATTTTTGTATTTTTAGTAGAGACAGGGTCTCACCCGGCTGGCCAGGCTGGTTTCAAAATTCCTAACCTGAAGTGACCCACCCGCCTTGGCCTCCCAAAGTGCTGGGATTACAGGAGTGAGCCATCATGCCCGGCCCCCATGCGTATCTTGCTGCACAAATGTTTATGAACAATGGTTGTCTTTTTAATACAAAGATTCTGCATGAGCTCTCCCTATTCACCTTGTATATCCCAGCTATGCCTGAAGAGTGGATTTGAGCCTTTTAATGACAGCTTGGGCTTGTCCAGCAGGGAAAGGCCGTGGAAGGGAGGATGGTTCTGTATGCAGTTCCTGGAACACATTTCTTCCAGTGAAGTGTCAGGGAAGAGACACAGCCAGGTTATCAATGGAGTGTGGAATGGGAGTACATCTGAATATGAACATCCCAGAGGGAGCATGAGGGAGCTCCCCACCCCTCCACAAACACCCACATGCACCTCTACCAAAGATTTCAGCCCCTCTGGAGACAGTTTCATCAGCTCAAGCAACCAGTTCCCTCCCCTCTTTGCTCTCTCTCTCTCTCTTTTTTTTTTTTTTTAGATGGAATCTCGCTCTGTTGCCCAGGCTGGAGTGCAGTGGCACAATCTTGGCTCACTGAAACCCCCGCCTCCCAGGTTCAAGCAATTCTCCTGCCTCAGCCTCCTGAGTAGCTGGGATTACACGTGCGTGCCAGCACGCCAGCTAATTTTTGTATTTTTAGTAGAGATGGGGTTTCACCATGTTGGCCAGGGTGGTCTCCATCTCTTGACCCGGTGATCCACCCACTTCAGCCTCCGAAAGTGCTGGGATTACAGGCATGACACAACGCACCTGGCCTCTTTGCTCTTCTACCATTTAAAATTTCCCAAAGAGGAGCTGGAATTTCTCAAGAGTGTATTTCAGGCCACCCAGAGCTCCAGATATAGAAAGAGGCTTTGAACTCCAGAACCAGGACCTGGGTTTTGGGATGGTGTCATTCAGAAATCAGGAGAACTGAGGTTTCCATGGGGACAATGGAACTTGTTGCCACTTTCTTTGGAAAGTGACCGTATCTGGCCTTGTAATTCTGCACAGGCCATGTGACAGAGATATGAAGACTCTGGCATTCTGGGGCCAGCCAGGCCTGGACTAACATCCCATATCTGTAGTTACTCTCTGTGTGACTTGAATCAGGTTTCTTGACTGCTCTGGACCTCAAATTCTATCTTTCAAGAATGGAAGAATAATGTGACAATTGTCAGGATGAAATGACGTATAAAATGCCTAGTACACACCTGGCATATAATAAATAAACCCCTTATAAATAAGAAGTTACCAAGTTTAGATGCTGCACTTATATAATTGACTAAAAACACTATTTCTGTTAGAAGGAAAGCAGCCTGTGGAGGGGGATATCCCTGCTGGTGAGCAGGAACATTTTCATTTTCTGTGCAAATAGGACTGCCCCCAGGCATATAGTTAAGTTGGAGAAATTCAGCTAAACACACACACACACACACACATACAGAGAGAGAGAGAGAGAGAGAGAGAGAGAGAGAGAGAGAGAGAATGGGTCTAATTCTGAAATCCAGGCTGAAGTACAGTGGTGCAATCATGGCTCCCTGCAGCCTCGACCTCCCTGGACTCAGGTGATCCCCCTACCTCAGCTTCCTGAGTAGCTGGGACTACAGGCATGCACTACCACGCCTGGCTAATTTATGCATTTTTTTAGAGACAAGATTTCACCATGTTGCCCAGATTGGTCTCAAACTTTTGGGTTCAAGCAATTTACTTGCCTCGGCCTCCCAAAGTGCTGGGTTTACGGACGTGAGCCACTGCACCCGGCCTTCACATGTCTCGTCTTTTAACACTTTCTTTCATCTATCCAATGCCACCAGGGCCCCACTGCATGTATGTCCCAGGTGCTGTCCTTTTATTATTTTTTGAGATGGAGTTTTGCTCTTGTCACCCAGGCTCGAGTGCAATGGCGTGGTATTGGCTCACTGCAATCTCCATCTCCCGGGTTCAAGTGATTCTCCTGCCTCAGCCTCCCACGTAGCTGAGATTATAGGCATGCACCCCCACACTCAGCTAATTTTGTATTTTTAGTAGAGACGAGATTTTACCATATTGGCCAGTCTGGTCTTGAACTCCTGACCTCAGATGATCCGCCCACCTTGGCCTCCCAAAGTGCTGGGATTACAGGCTTGAACCACCACACCTGGCCGGTGCTGTCTTTTTAAGACAGCCAGGCAAGCTCTGCACAGGACAGCTTCCCCCCATCAGATTGCACCTGACTCTGAGAGTGAGCTGAGTATGCAGGTTGTGTCCCATGAACAGGGACAAGGAAGATACTTACTTCCAACTGTGGAAAGGATCATACAGAGCAACAGAAATGGGAACAGGAGGGCCGGTACGGTGGCTCAAGCCTGTAATCCCAGCACTTTGGGAGGCCGAGGCGGGTGGATCACGAGGTCAAGAGATCGAGACCAACCTGGTCAACATGGTGAAACCCCGTCTTTACTAAAAATACAAAAAATTAGCTGGGCATGGTGGCGTGTGCCTGTAATCCCAGCTACTCAGGAGGCTGAGGCAGGAGAATTGCCTGAACCCAGGAGGCGGAGGTTGCGGTGAGCCGAGATCGCGCCATTGCACTCCAGCCTGGGTAACAAGGGCGAAACTCCATCTCAAAAAAAAAAAAAAGAAAAAGAAATGGGAACAGGAGGGTTTGGGGTGGTGTGTTTCAATCATGTCTATGGAACAGAAGGATTGAAAGAAGCGACAAAGTTTATTAATGGTTGGTAATGCAGGAATTGGGGTTGTTTCTTTGTATTTTATGTTGAGACAGGTGCCAAGACGTCGCTGATGCTTCATATATATAATATGTTAAGTAACGTATATTTACTGAACCATCTGCTTGTGTTCTGTCAGCTTTCTTCACTGCTGTCAGCCAGCTCACACAGGAAGCCAACAGACACCACATAGATGTACTAGGTTGCAAGGTCCCTTGAGGCAGATGCCTTGACTTTATGTTCCTCCAAGTATTTCTCAAAACTAGGACAAAAAGATTTTCCATTTGAATGAACTTATTAAGGCTGAGATTCAGTGACGGGTGTATTATTTTTCCTAGTGGTAAGGATTGTTGACAGAGACTTTTGAAATGATTTACTCTTAAGACATGCATCATTCATTCAACATTTAACACGTACTTGTTGCAGACAGTGTTGTAAGCGTGGAGGTTTAAGACAAAGCCCTCACCCTCACAAAACTTATGAAACTCGGCGAGCTTACATTTTAGTGCACGCTAGATAGAGGAAAAAAAATTTTTTTTGAGATGGAGTCTCACCGTGTTGCCCAGGCTGGAGTGCAATGGTGTGATTTTGGCTCACTGAATCCTCTCCTTCCTGGGTTCAAGCAATCTTCCTGCCTCCACCTCCTGAGCAGCTGGTACTACAGGCACGTGCCACCACACCTGGCTAATTTTTGTATTTTTAGTAGAGACAGGGTTTCACCATGATGGCCAGGCTGGTCTTGAACTCCTGAACCTCAGGTGATCCTCCCACCTCAGCTTCCCAAAGTGCTGGGATTATAGGCATGAGCCACCGTGCCCAGCCTACATAGACAAATTTTTAACTGGAGGAGCACATATTCCCACAGTCTTGGCTGCTGGAATTCTGGTTTGCAGTGATGGTTGTGGACACAGGAATGCCTCCTGAAAACCCTCACATCTCACTATATAAGAGAAAGCTACTGTCCATGTGTCACCTGAGTCATTTTTTTTCCTTTTATTTCCTGTTCTTTCCGGGGTGGATGCAATGGTTCAAACATAAAGGAAAATAGGAAAGCAACTCAGTGAATTGCGTTCAAAGGATAATGTCCAAACCTACTGGAGTCACAGGGTGCTGGTGACTGTTAGGTGACACGCATGCCTTCCTTCCAGAGGCCTCTGATGAAGCCCCACACTCTCCTTTTGCCAGGTCATGTTTGCTGTGATGCGATGCCTGCTCAGGATCTGCACACAATATAAAAATCCAACTTAATTAGAAGTTGGTGGCATTGTGCTCACTTCGGCAGCACACATACTAGAAATTGGTAGCATCTTTTCAAACACTTCCAGGAAGCAGCCACTCAGCATTCCAGGCCAGGTTTCAAGGGGAGAAAGCCCCAGGTGTCCCCAAACTACGGCCTGTGGGCCGCATGCGGCCCCCTGAGGCCATTTATCCGGCTCCCTGCCGCACTTCAGGAAGGGGCACCTCTTTCATTGGTGGTCAGTGAGAGGAGCACAGTGTGTGGCGGCCCTCCAACGGTCTGAGGGACAGTGAACTGGCCCCCTGTGTAAAAAGTTTGGGGATGCCTATAAGAAAGCATATACACAGAGTTTTAGGAAAACATATGGTAGACTGCTCTTTTTCTTTAATTGGGATATCCGTCACCTTACATCTTTATCTTTTCTTTACACTTTATCTTTTTATTCTCCTCTAGCGATTTTGAAATGTATGAACAATTAATGTTATTGTTAATACAGTCGTCTTACTGACTTACAGAATGCCAAACTATATTTCTTCTAAGTGTGTATTTGTACCCATTAATCAACCTCTCTTCATCCTCCTCCCGCAAGTATTCTTTCCAGCCTCTGGTAACCACCAGGCTACTCTAGCTTTATAAGATCGACTATTTTTTTTAGCTCCCACATGAGGGAGAACATGTAATATTTGTCTTTCTGTGCTTGGCTTATTTCACTTACCAATATGACCTTCAGTTCTACCCCTGTTGCTGCAAACAGCAGGACTTCATTTTTTGTATGGATGAATAATATTTCATTTTGTATATATACTACATTTTCTTTATCCATTCATCCATTGATGGACACTTACGTTGGTTCTCTGTCTTGGCTAATGTGAATAGTGTTGCAAATGAACACGGGAGTGCAGCTGTTTCTCTGATATACTGATCTCCTTTCTTTCATATGTATACCCAGCAGTGGATTTGCTGGATCATGTGGTAGGTCTATTTTTAGTTTAGTGGGTTTTTTTGTTGTTGTTTGGTTTTTTTTTTTTTAGGCACCTCCATACTATTTTCCACAGTGGATGTTCAGCCAACATTGTTTGAGGGTCCCCCTTTCTCCACAATCTCACAAGGATCTGCTATTCCCTGTCTTTTTGATAAAAGTCATTCTAACTGGGTAAGTTGATATCTCATTGTGGTTTTTATTTGTATTTATCTGATGATTAGTGACGCTGAATATGTTTTCATTTACCTGTTGGCCATATTTTAGGAAATATCTGTTTAGATATTTGGCCCATTTTTAAGTTGGATTATTTCTTTTTTATATATATATTAAATGGTTTGAGCTCCTTGTATATTCTGGTTATTAATCCCTTGTCAGATGAATAGTTTGTAAATATTTTCTCCCATTTTATGGATTGTCTCTTCACTTTTTTGATGGTTTACTTTGCTGTGCAGAAGTTTTTAGCTGGACATAATCCCATTTGCCTATTTTCACTTTATTTTGCTTGTACTTTTGAGGTCTTACACAAAAAATGTTTGACCAGACCAATGTCATGGAGTATTTACCCAATGTCTTCTTCCAATAGTTTTAAAGTTTCTGGTCTTAGAGTTAAGTCTTTAATCCATTTTGACTTGAGTTTTGTGTATAGTGAGAGATAGGGGTCTAGTTTTATTCTTCCGCATGTGAATATCCAGTTTTCTCAGCACTATTTATTGAGGAAAGTGTCCTATCCCTAATATATGTTCTTGGCAACTTTGTCAAAAATCAGTTGGCTGCAAATGTGCGAATTTGTTTCTTGGTTCTCTATTCTATTTCATAGGTTGGTCTATGTGTCTGTTTTTAATGCCAGTACCATGCTGATTTGGATACTATAGCTTTGTTGTATATTTTGAAGTCAGGTCGTGTGATGCCTCTAGCTTTGTTCTTTTTGCTCAGGATTGCTTTTGTGTCTTTTGGTGTCTTTTGTGGTCCCATATAAATTTTAGGATTAGATTTTTATTTCTATGAAGAATGTAATTATTATCTTGATAGAGATTGCACTAAATCCATACATTGCTTTGGATAGAATTGTCATTGTAACATGATTAATTCTTCTAATCCATGAGCATGGAATATTCTGCCAATTTTTGATACCCTGTTTAACTTCTTTCATCAGTGTTTTACAGTTTTTCTTATATTGATCTTTCACATCTTTTGTTAAACTGATTCCTAGGTATTTTATATTCTTTGTAGCTCTTGTATGGAATTGCTTTCTTGATTTCTTTTTCAGATTGTTCACTGTTGGTGTGTATAAATGCTACCACTTTTTATTTGTTGATTTTGTATCCTGCATTTTACTGAATTCATTTATCAGTTCTAAGAGTTTTTTGGTGGAGTCTTTATGTTTTCCTTAGTATGAGACCATGTTGCCTATGTATGAAGCTAATTTGACTTCTTCCTTTACAATTCTGAATGTCCTTTATTTCTTTCTCTTGCCTAATTGCTCTGGTCAGAATTTCCAGTATTATGTTGGATAAAAGTGGGCATTTTGGTCATGTTCCAGATCTTAGAGAAAAGGTTTTCAATTTTTCCCCATTCAGTATGATGTTGACTGTGGGTTTGTCATATATGGCCTTTATTATTTTGAGGTATGTTTCTTCCGTACCCAGTTTGTTGAAGGTTTTTTTATCATAAAGGGGTGTTAAATTCTATTGAATACTTCTTTTAGCATCTGTTGATATGATCATATGGTTTTTATCCTTTGTTCTGTCAATGTGATGTATCACATTTGTTGATTTGTGATACAAATCACAAATTTTGATGTTGAGCCATCCTTGCATCTCTGGCATGAATCCCACTTGATCATGGTAAATGATCTTTTCAATGTATTGTTGAAATTATAATAATGGTATTAACCTCATGGGTCTATAGTAAGGACTAATTGGAAAAGTACTTGTAAGGTGCCTAGCACAGTGCCTGGAACATATTTTAGCTACTGAATAATAACAAAATAGCTAGATAGTATTTTGTTGAGGACTTTTGCGTCTATGGTAATTAGCTATATTTGCCTGTAGCTTTTTGTTGTTGTTGTGTGTCCTGGTCTGGTTTTGGTATCAGGGTGATGTTGGCCTGGTAGAATGATTTTGGAAGAACTTCCTCCTCTTCAGTGTTTTTTGTTTGTTTGTTTGTTTGTTTTTTAAGATGGAGTTTTGCTCGTTACCCAGGCTGGAGTGCAATGGCGCGATCTCAGCTCACCACAACTTCCACCTCCTGGGTTCAGGCAATTCTCCTGCCTCAGCCTCCCGAGTAGCTGGGATTACAGGCACGCACCACCATGCCCAGCTAATTTTTTGTATTTTTTTTGTAGAGACGGGGTTTCACCATGTTGACCAGGATGGTCTCGATCTCTTGACCTCGTGATCCACCCGCCTCGGCATCCCAAACTGCTGGGATTACAGGTGTGAGCCACTGCGCCCGCCCCCTCTTCAGTTTTTAAAACGAGTTTGAGTAGAACTGGTCACTGTTCTTCTTTAAATGTTTGGTAGAATTCAGCAGTGAAGCCATTAGGTCTTGGACTTTACTTTGGTGGGAGACTTTTTATTACAGCTTTGATTCTGTTGCACTCATCATTGGTTTGTTGACATTTTCTACTTCTTCATGGCTTAATCTTGGTAGACTGTATGTGTCCAGGACTTTATCTATTGTTTCTGTAGTTTTCCATTTGTTGGTGTATAGTTGTCGGTAATAGTCTTTAACGATTCTTTGTATTTCTGTGTTCTCAGTTGGTATATCTCCTTTTTTGTTTCTATTTTATTTATTGTTTTTTTTCTCAGTCTAGCTAAAGGTTTATTGATTCAGACTGGTGTGTGTGTGTGTGTGTGTGTGTGTGTGTGTGCGCGCGTGCCAGTGTGTGTGTGTTTGAGTCGGGGTTGGTCTCTGTTGCCCAGGCTGGAATGCAGTGACAATATCTCAGCTCACTGCAGCCTCTGCCCCTGGGCTCAAGTGATCCACCTTGGCCTTCTGAGTAGCTGGGACCACAGGTGCACACCACCATGTCTGACTAATTTTGTTCTTTTTGAAGAGGCAGGGTTTCCCCATGTTGCTCAGGCTATTCTCAAACTCCTCGGCTCAAGCAACCCATCCACCTTCTCCTCCCAAAGTGCTGTGGTTACAGGCATGGGCTCCCACACCTGGTCTCAGACTGTTCTTAACCTGTGGAAAAAGTAAATCCATCTCATTAAAGAGAAAGAGTAACATATATGCCACAATGTTGGTGATTTGCCACAACTAGGCATGGTGCCAGACAAAGAAGGCCAGGGATGCCAACCTTGTACCAAGCACACATCACTAACCAAGAGCAGTCCAGTTTTATGGGGGCTGGGGCAGCCAGCCTCCAAGCTGTCCTCAGATAGTCCGTCTCCTAGTATTCACATCTTTGTGTCCCTTCCACATTATAAGCATATTAGTGTTTGTGATAGATAGAATATGGTGAGGTGAGATAGGTCGCTTCCAAGATTAGGTTAAAAATACACTGTGGGGCCTCTTTCCCTCTCTCTCTCCTCCATCTCCCTCCCCCTCTGTCATAACTCTCTCTGGGGAAATCAGATGCCATGTTGTAATAACTACAATAATATTTTGTTATTATTCAGTAGCTAAAATATGTTCCAGGCACTGTGCTAGGCACCTTACAAGTACTTTTCCAATTAGTCCTTACTATAGACCCATGAGGTTAATACCATTATTATTCTATAAATATTACAAAGAAGCAAATGAGGCCTCAAGAAGTGAAGTAGCTTGCTCAGAAGCTGGTCCCAACCTCTTTTGACTCCAAAGTCCATACTCCTAGTCATTCGCAGTGTGTAGGGCAATTGTGGCAAAAAAGAACAAAATCAGAAGCCAAGCAATTTACAATTTAGTGAGTGAGATGAAGCATGCACAAAGGAAACAATTAGAGAAAAATTACAAATTAAAATACAAATTTGACATAATTTGCCCTCCCTACTCCCTTAAGCTATAATGACTAGAGGTTCTAAGGAAATAGGAATGTGGGGTAAAGGGAAAAATCAGAAAAATTTTCTTAGAAGAAGTCGGTTTTGATTCAGATTTAGAATGGAAGTCAACTGAAAATACCATCTGAGCTGGTTCCAACATGTATTGACCCAAGGAAAATCCAAAGTCATCAGCATCTCTTTTACCTAGTATTTCCCTAAGACTCATCTGCCTCCAAAGTCAAGTCCTAGTTTTGGTATTGTACAATAGCTATGCAAGACGTTACCATTGGGGAAAACTGAAAAAAGGGTATATGTGACCTTCTGGCATTATTATTATTATTATTATTATTATTATTATTTACAATTTTCTGTAAATCTTTCATCTCAAAATTAAAAGTTTTTTTTTTGGGGGGGGTGCGTATATAACTATTTCCCAAGTGTGTCAATCAGTTGTCTATTGGCTCTTAACTCCATTAGCGTCCCTTGTGTGCGTCTCTGCATCACAGGACAGCTGGAAGCCTGCAAATCACATTTCCTAGACTCCCTTTTCAGTTAATTTTAGGTTCTGCCAGTGGGAGTCATAAACTGGTAGTCAGCTGGAAGATGATGAAAGTCATGGGCTTTTTCTTTTATTCTTGAGGCAGCAGTGTATCCCAGGAGCCTCAGTAGCCCAGTGATTGTGCATCCTGGAAAACACCTTTCCTTTTCTTTCTCCAGGTTAGGTGGATGGTAGCACCCTGCAATTACTGATCTTGGGGAATCTCATTTCCCCCTTTTAATCCTTCAGCCCTTCCAACATGTTTAAAAATACTCTATTGAGATGTAATTTACATACAATAAAGTTTATCCATTATAAGTAACTTTGCAAAAATTTTGGCAAATTCATGTGACCATCACTATAACTTAGTTTTAGGATGTTTCATCACTCCCTAAAAATTTCCTCATGTTCCTCATGTCTGTTTATGGTTAATTTCCACTCTCACCTCCAGCCCTCTGGAACTACTGTCCTGCTTTCTGCCTCTTTATATTTCTATTTTCTGAATATTTTATATAAATGGAATTTACAGAGTGTCGTCTTTTGTCTGGCCTCTATCACTTAGCATAATGTTTTCGAAGTTCATACATGTGTTAGCACTTATCAGCAGTTTGTGCCTTTTAATTGTAGCATAGTATCCTACTGTAGGAAAATACTATATTTTGTTTACCTCTTCGTCAGTTGATGGGCCTTTGTGTTTCTAGTTTTTGGCTATTAGAAATAATTAACAGGTAAGGTATGTCTGTATGTGGCATACATTTTCATTTCTTTGGGGTAAATTCCTAGGAATGGAATTGCTATATTGCATAGTAAATTTATGTGTAACTCTTTAAGACACTGCCAAACTATTTTCCAAAGTGGATCTACCATTTTTAAATTCTCACCAGCAATGCACAAGGGATACAGTTTTTCTGCATCTTTGATAAGATCTGGTACTGTCCGTCTTTCTTACTATAGTTGACAAACATCCGTGTGGTGGTATCCCATGGTTTTAATTTGCATTTCACTGATGATTATGTTGCTGTTAAGTATGTTTTCATGGCTATTTGCTTATTAGCCATCTGTCTTCTTTCTTTGGTGAAACGTCTATTAAATTTTCTGCTTGTTTTTAATTGGCTTGACTTCTTGTTGTTGAGTTGTATGAGTTCTTTATATATTTTGGATACAAGCCCCTTATCAGGTATTTGTCTGGTAAACATTTATCCCAGTCTGTGGCTTAAAAAAAAAAAAATCTTTATGGTATCTTTTACAGTGTGAAAATTTTAGATTTTGATGAATTCTAATTTACTTATTTTTTGTTTTATAGATTGTACTTTTGGTGTTATATTTAAGAACTCCTTGCTCAACTCAAGGTGATGAAGTTTTTCTCCTTTTCTTCCTAGAAGTTTTCTAATTCCAGCTTGTACGTTTAGGTATATAATCCATTTTAGTGAATATTTGTGTAAAGGACAGAGTCTAATTTCTTTTTTTTTTAAGTCAATACCCAGTTGTCCCAGACTATTTGTTAAAATCTTTTCATTTCTATGTTAAATTTTCTTGGCAACTTTGTTGAAAATCAATCCTTTCACCTCAGCCTCCCAAGTAGCTGGGACTACGGGCACACATCACTGCGCCTGGCTCCACACTTTCATTTTGAAGGATACTTTTAAATTCTGGATATAGAATTCTTGGATAATTGTTGGTATTTTCCCCAGCACTTAATATTTTGTACAACCACCTTTTGGCCTTATTTTTGAGAAGTAGCTGTTAATGGTATTGATGTCCCCTATACCTTTTGCTTTCAGTAATAAAAGAGTTACTGGCTTTCAACAATTTGACTATAATGTATCTAGGTGTGGTTCCCCTACTTGAAGTTTGCTGAATTTCCCTTTTTTTTTTTTTTTTTTGAAATGGGATCTCGCTCTGTTGCCCAGGCTGGAGTGCAATGGTGTGATCTCGGCTCACTGCAGCCTCCACCTTCTGGGTTCAAGCAATTCTCTGCCTCACCCTCCTGAGTAGCTGGGATTACAGGTGCCTGCCACCATGCCAAGCTAATTTGTTGTATTTTTAGTAGAGACAGGATTTCACCATCTTGGCTAGGTTGGCCTCAAACTCCTGACCTCATGATCCACCTGCATCGGCCTCCCAAAGTGCTGGGATTGCAGGCATGAGCCACTGTGCGTGGTGAAGTTTGCTGAATTTCTTGGATCTGTAGGTTAATGTTTTCATTATTTTGAGAAGCATTCAGCCATTGTTTATTCAAATATGTTTTTCTGCCCTTTCTTCCTCTCTTATCTGAAATGCCCGTTAAGTACAGGTACACTAGATATCCAATGGGTCTTCGAGGCAGTCTTCACTTTTCTGCACTCTCCTCTCTTTGTTATCTAAAACGAATAATCTCTCTTGATCTATCTTTAAGTTCACTGATTCATTCTTCTTCCATCTTAAATCTTCTGTTGAACTCCTCTAATGAATTCTTTACTTTGGTTATTGTACTCTTCAACAACACATTTTTATTTTATATATATATATATATATACATATATATATATATATATATATTTTTTTTTTGAGACGGAGTTTCGCTCTTGTTACCCAGGCTGGAGTGCAATGGCACGATCTTGGCTCACCGCAACCTCCGCCTCCTGGGCTCAGACAATTCTCCTGCCTCAGCCTCCTGAGTAGCTGGGATTACAGGCATGCGCCACCACGCCCAGCTAGTTTTTTTGTATTTTTAGTAGAGACGGGGTTTCACCATGTTGACCAGGATGGTCTCGATCTCTCGACCTCGTGATCCACCCACCTCGGCCTCCCAAAGTGCTGGGATTACAGGCTTGAGCCACCGTGCCTGGCCTTTTTATATATTTTTTAAAGAGAGGGTCTTGCTTTGTCACCCAAGCTGGAGTGTAGTGGCACTATCATAGCTCACTGACACCTCAAATTCTTGGGCTCAAGGGATCATCCTGCCTCAGCCTCCCGAGTAACTGGGACCACAGGCATATGCCATGACACCTGGCTGATTTTTTTTTTTTTCTTTTTTTGGTAGAGATGGGAGTCTCACCATCTTGCCCAGGCTGATCTTCAACTGCTATGCATA